>NW_004567116.1:30828858-30874779 GCF_000260355.1 Condylura cristata
AAGCTAAAGCCACTTCAGCATGAGTTCAATCCCCACCTACCCCGGAGGAGATCCACATGGCACTGCAGACCTCTCCTGGCCTGCCCACTGCTCCCCTCAGCAGTGTACTTCGTTGATCTGCCTGTTCTGCTCTGTCTCTGGTGAATCCTCTCAGAGGATTCTGCCCGTCTGGCCTGTACCCCAGTTCTGTATGCATAAATAAATAAATCTTAAAATGACTAAGTCACTCTCAGTTGTTATGTACATTACTTACCGGTGTGTTTACACATTACTGTAGTGGGTATGTGTGCATCTGTGTCTTAAAACTGCCTGACATACTAGAGTTTTGCAAATAATTTAACAAACATGCATAATTGTAACTAATAATTATTGTGTATCTATCTGGTCCTGCTTTATTGCAAATTTTCAAAAGGCAACAATTCTGTCCCATTCATTTCTGTATTTCATCCCCACCCCAGCACAACACATAATTTGCTCTATCTAGTTTAAACATAAAATATTAATACAATTTTTATGACTATTAGGAAATCTATCCTTGTCTAAGGAATCACAGAGACAGCCTCAGGCACACTCTACACCTGACCCACAGAACAAAATAAAAAACTCAGTGCCTTCAAAATCCACCCCCAGTCTCCAAAAAAGCCTGACTAAATTAAATAGATGGTATCTAAGTGCAACCTCAACTCTGCTGGCCACCCCCCTCCGGGTAGACCTGCTACCTACTGAGCGGCCACCTGAGGTCTTAGCTGATGGCAGACCCCTCCTAGATCCGGGGCACCATGGCCCTGACCTCCAGCCCCCAGGCTGGCTGCAGCAGCTGCTCTACCTGGGAGAAAGACAGCAAGCTCGCCTCTGCAGCTCACAGCCAACTCACCCCCCAGGGGCCAAAGTGTCAGCTTACCACAAAAATAACAGTGGCCCTACCCCAGGCAATCATGCAAGCCAAGTGCAAGGGAGAAGAGGGAGAAAGAGCAGCCCAGGAGAAAAGAAAGCAGATATTTGAGTTTGAATGGAATAAGGTTTTAAGAAATGTAGTTTAAACTCACACCATCACCACTATTGCCCCTATAAAAACCATTCATTTTTAGTGCCCAATCCAGAACAGCTTATATTTTATATTATACTTAATTACTCTGAAGGTGTTTTTAAAAACATTATTTTAGAGCTAGTTGGGGGTGGGCTTTTAGTCTGCTTATTTAATATTTATAAGTCAGTTAAGGGGTTTTTTTTAGCAAGTATTCCTAGTCAACTAGTTCCTGTTATTACTCAGCTTTATTTTTTTCTAAATTAAACCTAAACATGACAGAGCTGATTAGGTCTACTAAAGGAAAGACCTTCAAGAAAGAAAGGGTTAATAAAGGTATTTATGCTCTTTTTGTTCCTGAAACAAAATCCAAATTCACTTCTGTGCTACCTACCCTCCTGCAGAAGCACTGCTGGCTTGATGTGGTCTGATCCAGCCTGGGCACTTTAAATAAAGTTAACTTCAGTCACAGCAGCGAGTTCGCAGGTTATTGATTCTCTGACCATTGTTCTTTCATCTTTTATTCTCCACACCTTGCCTCTTTAATTTTCTCCTAGCAATTGTTTTATAAGAAGATGGGTATAGAGACCCAGCTACAAAAAAAGAAGCCTGTCCTGCAGCTGCAGGGGTGAACCCCAGGACTTGCTCCTGCTTGGAGTAGATTCAAGTCCCATCCTGTGCTTTCAGGTGCTGTGAACGTCCCATAGGTAGGGAAGACTAGGCGGCCTCTACCAGGCACATTAGGTTACCAGTCAGAAGGCAGGAAGATGAAAAAATTCCAAATAGAAAAAGACTGGGTTCTCTATGTTTTAAAATATTGATTTTGATGAGGAAAGGTTCCCCAATGTCTCCTTACAGTTACTGATTTAATGATTCATTTAATATCAGAGTTAGGAGGATTGCAAGGCACAGTGGTCTTCTGAACCACGTACCTCTCACCCCATCCCCCATAAAGGCTTTAAAATGATAACTTTAGTGGCAGGCAGACCAACAGCTGGTAGACATGCAGACAGGCAGGTTCTGGGTGGGGTGTCTTGTTTTTTGAACTTTTAAGAAATAGCCATCTCCTAATCCAATCAATGAAAACTTCAGAAAATGAACTAGTACCAGCAGAGTTTAAGTTGTGAAAATTTAGAAAACCACAGAAGCAGTGACATTAACAGCAGTTTCATTCCTTCCTTTAAAAGCAGCCTCGTTCCCAGGAGAGAGCGGCTCAGTCCCCCTGCTCCTCCTCAGACTGTCAGAATCCACACCGTTCATGCAGGACCCGCCACGCCATGCAATTATCAACAGCACTGCCACTGCGAAAAGATCTTTAATAACCCTGACTTTTACCATAAAAGCTCTCATTAGTATCCCAGCTCTCTTTGCTTGCTCAGTGTGCCCTGGTCACTTACAGGACAAGAAAAAACTGGGGACGCGGCTCATCTTTCCCCGGCGTGTCTCCCAGGGAGCTTTCGTGACTGTAGCACAAGGCCACACCACCGCACTGCCGGCCGTGTTTAAAATTAGCTGAGCCCTAGAGAGCCCCGGGTAACCTTCTGACAAGGTTAGCCAGCAGAGCCCGGCACAGCTCAGGGAGGGACATTAATAAGAAGCCAATAGAGCCCTTCAGCAAGCCCATTAGGGCCTCTTGCAAGCCCTGCAGTCTGGACGCTTGTAGTAGCCAGGCACACCAGCATGAAGAGGCTGACCTGGCCTCTTATTTTTGTCCTACGGAGTCAGCAGCTTCCTTTACAGGCAATAAACAGAACTACAAATGTGCTTCTCCAAGTTTCGATTCAGTATACACTGTCCCTGTGCAATAAATTTTTTGACTTTAAATTAGATGTTAAAAATATTTGTGAACCACTTCTAAAGTTAATACCCATAGATGGTCCCCCAAAAGTATAATGTATAGAAAGTCACATAGGAGGAAAACAGCTTTACCCACAGCAACTTTACCTGGCGTACACCAAATAGCACTAAGTGTAAAGAACGCATTTTGATGTAAGTTCCTCAACTAGTAACTTAATGTTCCCTAAAGTTTAGGATTCTTTTACTGCTCACCAACAATTCACATTAAGTATATTCCTGAGTCCTGAAATATTCACTGGATTCATGATTTTTAAATAGTATAGTATTTCACGTTGCAGATATACTATTAATTAATGTTCCTAGGTTGGACATTTAGATTTTACCCCACATTTCATGGGTATGACAGACATCCTTATAAACAATACTAAGGAGAGAGTCCTGAAGTCAGGGGCACGAATAATCAGAAATCACCGCAGCACCAAGTCACTGGTACTGGTCACAAGGTGGGGCTGCGCCTGTCACACTAAAGTGTTTTCTACATAAAGGGACAAGGCTCAGTATTCTCCAGATAGACATTCCCAAATTCTAATGTGACACTTTCAAGTCAACCTGGAGAACATCAGGCCCAGCACAATAAAAGTGCCCGAGCTGTAAGATAAAGGAAAAGACAAGGAAATGATGTAACACCTCCCAGCACCTGTCAAGGTGATTAAGATGCTGCCTCCCACCACCCCAGTTCCACACTGGTGAGGCATGCTGCACAACACTGCTTCCAGTGTTTAGTGCCCCCCACCCCGGTTTCTGCACAGCTCTCCTCTGTTCCACTCCCATGTTCCCATTAGCCAACAGGGGGTGAGTCCCCAGCATACCAGAGGGCCTCTGGTGGTTTTCATTGTATCAATGTCCTTCTGTGCCCACTGTGAATTTTTTTAAGGTTTATTTTTTTATGCATACAAGAACTGGGGTGTAGGCCTGGGGGTGGGGAGCGGGTGAGAGGATTCACCAGAGACAGAGTGGGGAGCAGAACGGGCAGATGGACTGAAGCACACTCTTGAGAGGAGCAGCAGGAGAGACAGGAGAGGTCTGCTGGGCCATGTGGGTCAGCTCCCTGGCTGGGGATGGCACTCGTGCTGCAGTAGCTGCAGATAGCTTCACAGTGCTGTGCTTTAACCCGCTGTGCCACCAGGGAGGGCCCCCACTGTGAAATATTTTAAATATCACCGCTGTTCAAAAATAACTTGTAACTTAAGATTTCTAACTTAAGAGCCACTTCTTAAAAGTTGTTAATTTTCCCTTCCAACCAGCTCCCCTAAAATCACTATTTAAAATCTTAATTACATTACCATGGTTTTCTTAAATCTATTGACTTCCCCTAATATCTTATTTTTTTAAGTTGTAATGAAAAATCAGCAGGAAGCACTTATCAAGATGTCTAGTAGGGGGCAGTTCCCACAGAGTTGCTCTCTACAAATCTGGGATAAGCTAGGTTAGACAAAATGGAATATCACACTCATAGGAACCAACGTCTCGGATCACCGAAATATATTCTCAATAAATACAAGTGAAAAACTGAAAAGCTAAAAATCCAGGTTCAGCTTAACCTATGCCAAGAAGACTTTTAAAAGCAATTATCTCAGGACCAGACATATTGCTATGCTTTCAGAAGTGCAATCTCTAGCTCCGCTCTCTTAACTAAGTTAAACTAAATAGTTTAACTGTGGAAGGGATAAGAAAACTAGCACACAGAGGAGTGCCACTTCCTCTATATGTTTTTGTCCATCTTCTACTGGGGACACCTGGGCAGGAATACCAGCCCAGAAAGGAGGAGGACAAACAGAACCTATAAAATCAAACTCTGAAAACCAAGAAGGTACAACTCTGGATGCATTACAGCATCCAGAGCTGCCCAGCCCCACAGCTGGAGCGTGGCCCAAGCTGGCAGCAGCTCAAAGGTGCCCGTGCCCATCTCCATTGTGTTACCAAAGGGATCCTCCAAATCCCAGTTGCTGCGGGAGTGGGAGGGGGAGCTACAGCACTCGGCCAAATCAGCAAGACACTAATTGATGCATATAAAATAGTTTTGGCTCATAAAATCAAATATAGTGGCAAAAGTTTAAGGAAATACCTTGTAGTACTCAATGGAAATCCTGTTTATAGCTTAACACTTGATTCAGCACTACTATGTGGGAGCAGAGGGTCCAGGGCTTCCATAATTTCATGAACTCCTCATCACAAACTACATTAAGTACAGATAGAACATCAATACACCCATTATTCAGAGAAGGAAAATGAATTGTAGAACTATAAAGCCATCTGCCCACTTTTCAAATTGAAATTCAAACACAGATTCATTTCATCTTGAGCCCAAGGTCTAGTTCTGTGAGACAGTGAGCCTCCCAGTATTGGCGGTAATCAAGGAGTAGCTGAAAGACCTCTTTACAGGAATGCTGTAGAGGGGTCTGGAAAGGAGAGACGGATGCCGGGTCCATTTCAACCTCTTATCTATGACAGATTAAAAACAATTTGCCTATGATATGTAGCTTCTGTACTAGGTAGTTATGTGCATGAGAAAAAGGAGAGTCCCTTTGAATCCCTATGAATGAAATACCACACTGTTAGGGCTGTGGCCACAGACAGTTGTTCCTTTGCTCTGTTCACAATAAAAGGCAAATGAAAACGAAGGCTGTTAGAGTCCAGACTCTGGCGACTGTGTGCACACAGAGCCAGCACATGGCAACCACTGAGGCTTCCTTCTCCACCTCCACAAGGGCAACAGCAAAGGCGAGAGCCTCGCTACTTAGTGCAGGGCAGGCAAGAGCGTGTGCCCTTCTTTTAAAATTCCCTACACCTGAATTTTTCTCCAACACAAAACTAGCATTTATGGCAAATCAACCAATTTGTATTAGAAAATATGAAGAACACGGCCAGCGAGGAGGCAAACAGATGAGTCAAGCAGGAGAGTAAGCATATGACAAAATATACACCTTCACTAGGAGGAGAACCTATTACAAATTCAAGAAAGCTTGAGGTATTATTTAAAACCACCTCATCAGCAGACCTTGAAAAATAATAATAGCATCTGTCGTGAAGATGACAGAGAGGGTGCTGTGGCTCTGTGGAAGGGAAGAGCCAAACAAGCAACTGTACTGCTTCAGGGTCTCAAGGCTCAAATCCTTTGATCTGCAATCCTACTCCTAGATAGTTATCAAAAAGAAAAATATCCTATGGAAGAAAAGAATTGGGAGCACAAAGACATAAATTCTAGAATCACCTATAATACTATGAACAGGGGAATGACTACAAAACCTTCTTCATGAATGCAACGGGAAAGTGCATTCATTTACAAGAATAACTGCAAAAAACCAGACTGAACCCTGAAAAATACCTTCTCAAAGGACATTAATTTTAAAAAGCAAAATGCCAAGTATGTGCACTCACATATATATGTGCATATAAGTGTGTGCACTTATATAAAAAGCTAAAGGTCAGACACCTGTGAATATTTCCAATCTCTCCCTCACCAGGATATGCCCAGCCAACCCATAACTAACTCTAGTCATTGCATTAAACACTTACCAGTAAGAAAGTGGGGAATGCAAAGGAGAAAGACTGACTGACTGACTGACCCAAGGACCTGATGTTCCCTTAAACATCAAAGTAGCAAAACATAGCATATCCATTCTCTGCCTGGTCCTGTTCTAAATACCTTCTATGTCCCTCATAAGTCCCTTATGAGGAAAAAGGTACTATGACAACTCCCATTCAGAGCTTATTCCCATTTAGAGGAAACTAAGATAGGGTAGGAGAAAACAAACTGTCCCTAACCACTGACAGAAGTGGCAAGCCAGAGTCCAAACACAGACAGTTTCAACTGGCAGCTGCCAAACGAGGCTGCCTGCAGTCTCCCAACCACTGCCTTAATGTTCTTTTGTTGTTATTTCCTCTCAAGTCCTACAGAACTTTATATAACTACTGTTTCACTGCTAATGTTTACTGACTTTTCCTCAAAAGTTAAGGCTATGTGTCTGCATCCAATAAATAAATACAAAAATAAAATACATGTCTTGAGCCTACCTCCCTGACAGACCACGTGTTCAGGGTGGGGAGTAGATGAAGGTGTTCTTTGTATCTCTGGGGACTAGCCCAGAGAGTCTGGGGAGTAACATATAATCAGTGAGGGAGGAAGAAACAGAGGGACAAATGCATGAATGACTTCTCAGTAAAAGCACTAAAGAGCTAATTAATGAGCTGGTTGGTAAATATTTCACACAGGCTTGGGATTTAAATAAAATGGGACCTGGAGGAGGAGTACTCAGCCTTAAAACGCAAGGAAATTCTGATACATGCTACAACATGAATAAACTCAGAAGACATCATGGTAAGTAAAATAAGTCATTCAGAAAAAGACAAACTTAGTATGATTCCACTTATGTGAGATCCCAAGAGTAACAAACAAACAAAAGCATGGAGACAGAAAGCAGCAGCCTGGCTACCCGGATGGGGCTAGGGGGAAGAGAGAATGAGGAGTTACTGTTTAATGGGCACAGTTACATTTTTTTCCAAGATAAAAACAGTTCTGGAGATAGTGATAATAACAGCCAAAAAGTGTGAAAGTATTTACTGCCACTGAATTGCACACTTCAAAACAAATAGTTTAGATAATAAATTCCTGTTGTGTGCATTTCACCACAATTAAAACAATAAACAGACAAAATGGGCCCTCAGAGTAAAAAACCAGACCAATCCAATTATACCTAACACAGTTCAGCATTGGCGCACTTGCCCAGCCACAGATGCTTCATCGACATGTTCTTGGCACATTATTCTCCCCAAGACTTTCTTCCTCCTCTGCAGGAATCTCACTTCCTCAAGGGAGCCTTCCAGACATTCAAGTCCAGTCTGGGGCACACTGCAGCATGTGCCCATAGCAGCAGAGCGCCTTTGCAAACACCTATCCTCCCCACTGCCAGACGCCATGAAGGATGCACCCCAGCAACCCTGGTTGGGTCCTCAGGTCCTAGCCCAATACTTGTCATTTTAATAAATACTGTATCAATTAATTAAATGTTGGGCGGGGGGAGGAGCTAGAATGCTGCACAGATTTTCAAAGTTCATTGGCAGGATTGTTGTAATAAGTGGTTAACAAGGAAGTTAATCCAGGAAACCCCAAAATTTTCTAATCTGAAAATCAAAGGGAAAGGATCCAAAGTAGATAATTCACAGGCTTCTCAGATAGGTTCCCACGGCCTCCTCTAATAGAAAAGGGGGGGGGGGTTTATTTGTGAGAGAGGTGACTTCTAGAATTTACACAGCCCAAAACAAGACATGGCTGTCAGGCTCAGGAACTTAGACCTATCACACCTCTCAGATTCTCTCAAGATCAAAGCTAGCATCTTCCCTCTTTGTAGGCACAAAAGTTTAAATTGCATTTGATCAATTTGTCAGAAACCTATTCTTTGCTAAAATTATTATAGAAAGCATTCTTTAAGGCTGTTGAGTCTTTTCTGTTTTGCATTCTTTAAGGTAGCTCGTACATGTACATATGTACAGTATTTCTTCTTCTATGAATCTCTGCCATGTAAATTACTTAATGACTCCCCAAAGCATTCTGCTATACATACCTCCAAATCTACTCCTGGTGTTTTGTTCAAGAAAACATGCTTTTTTTTTTTTTTTTTAAGATTTGCTAGTGAGCTGAAGTGCAGTTCCTTTTTTCTTCTTTCCAATTACCAAGCAAACTATAAGAGTGATGCTAACAGGCAAGAAACAGCTCAAATAAGCCATCTATACTTGAATTCCAGAATGCACAAGTTCCCAGAGCACAGACCCAAAACTGAAGGGCACAGATGACTTCTGGATGACTTAGTTGAGTTTTAGGGCAAACCTGAACATTCATAAGGGCCACCAATGCCAATGCTAAAGTGACAAGAAAAAGACTGTAAATGTGGGAGACCCGCCGGTGGGTTGTCTTGGCACCCCTTAATGATCAAAAACTTGCTCCAACCTTAGGTTTGGTATCTTATTCTTTCGAAAAAGAAACAGAGTAGGTAAAGGATGTTTAAGGATTTGAGACATATGGGGTGATTTGAGACATATGTTTAGTTAGTCTATAGGGACCTATATGTGAGTGGGAGGACAGAGATGAGCAAATGCACAACCTGACCTTGGAGAGCTTGATTTCTGATGGGTAAAACACAACAACAACGTAACTTGGAGTGATTTTTCTTTTTCCTCCTTCTAACGTGGGTATTCATGAGAGCTAACTCACCTATAATAAGGCAGTTAAAAATAGAATTTGTAAGTAGTTCTCAAGTATAAAATTCTACTTCTGCTCCATTCTACCATCTACCCAAACAGAACTCTGGCCCATTCATAGCTAAATTGTTACAACTGAAATTGTATTTAAAGTCCTATAAAATACTATTGACCATATTTAATTTATATATACACATATACTCATATTTGAGCAGCACTTTTGATTCTAGAGAAAGACCTGACAAAACTAATAAAAGATACCTATTATAATTTTGTTTGGCTTTTTAGAGATACTCTTCAAAAGCAGATCTCATATGGCAATGGCAGGTAAATTTTTAAAAGAAAATATATGTTCAGTCAGAACGACTCATTTAAAGAGAAGAATATCTATTTCAAGCAAACATTCCCTGCTTCTTCCCACCCCCTTACCTATTATTTCTTCTTTGTGATGATTAAGAATCAAAAGCTAAGGTTCCATCTGGAAGCCATCATACCTTTATGACCTTCAAGTTTGACTAAAGGTCTATATTTAATAAAAATGTTCAGCATCATTCAATACCTTCATCTAAAACAATGCAGTGAATATTCACAGACACTTCTTCCAGTTAAAGAGTATTAATTAATTGCATCTTCACAGGAAATGAGGTCATCATGTCTATACCAGTTTAAAACAACTATTTGAGCATGTTCAACTGTAAACATTAAAAGTGTACAAGTTGTTATGTTACAATAAAACTAAATATGTACACAAAGAAACCCAGCTATTTGAATTCAAGAAAATATCTAAAATCCTAAATGCAAACATTAGTTTTCAATTCATTTCATTTTGAGATACACTGCTTCTGTGAAAGCCTGAATAGTTCGTTCTAAGCGGGTCAATGGCCAAAAACAAAAATCTAGACGAAAAAATAAAGCTCTTTGATTTTAATAGTCTGTAAAAATGTTTCTGTATTACTGTTTGAACAGAAATAGTAAGTAAGAGGTAGGAAAAAAAAAGGTGCATTTGGAATTTCAGGACTTTAGGTGCTAATTCATACAGAAGAATCTGAAAGGCCAATTGTTTGCCAAGGTAAACAATTATCACAGTCATATTAACATGTGAAAGGAGATTTCTGTTCAGGGATCACACCTACAGATGAGGTGTTTGAGAGACTGACTTGCCTTCTGACTCCCTTCTCTAGACTGAGATAAAGCAAGACTACAGCGTGCTACTCTGCCTGGCCAACTAGAACGCAGAAGAGATAGTACCTGAACTGTTCACAGTAGTTGGGTGTCATAAAACACATGCGAGCATCCTTTTAATTAGCCTTAAACAGGCTTGCAGGCCAGCTTCTGGCTGGGCTGTGCCAGGGTAAAGATGGTAGCAAGCATGGTCCTCCTTCAGAGATCTCCAGCCCGATGGCAGCCAGGGAAGTCAGCATGCCCCACCCCACCACCACCCGGTAACTGTGATGCTGGAAGCAAGTGCAGAAAAAAAGGGTGCATGGGTGACAGGCCAGGGCAAGCGCCCTCATGGTCTCCAATTTGCCTTGTAACTCCAGAATCCAGAACAGTGCATAGCACATACAGGTGCACAAAGGAAATGAAGTAGGTTAGGAGGTGTGAGGCAGTGGGGAGACCACCACGGGAGTTGACAGAAGTTACCCTGAAGGCAGGCCTGGGTTTGAATGTGCACACTACGACCTGACAGTCAGGCAACACATTTAGTTTCAAAAGGCCTCAGTGCTCTCATGCTCTCTCTGAGGGTAGTGATAACACACAAGGAAACGCCTGGAAAAGCAAAGATGTCAATCCCACCCCACATACTGCCACCTCTGTCTGGAGTGAGGACTGGGAAAGACACAGAGCCACAGCAGCAGGTCAAGACCTTGTATTTTTTCTGACTCTACTCTGACCCTTTTCTACTCCTCCTTGAAGAGATCCTCTTCCTCAGACAAGACTTAGAGTAAATGATCCAAAAAAAAAAAAAAATTGGAAGGAAAAGAGAGAAAAGAAGAATCCTTTGGCTAACTAGGGAGGAAAGAGAAACAGCCAACCTTTGGAATGGAAGTCATGAGTAGCTCAAAATGACGGAGGTGGGAGGGAGGGGGGAAGATCAAAGCCAAACACCTAAAACATTTCCACTTCTGCTAGTTAAACTGCTTCTCTGGACTGCCTCCGATGCTTGATAATTAGCTGAAGTTATTTTCTCCCCATCTCACCAATTGAATTCAATTGAATTTCCTCTACGAAATTAAAATAATCATAGCACATGAATACTTGATTAACACAAATGAAAGACTCAACCAAGCTTTCATAAAATCTTAGACCTTCATTTTTCTTTTCAAAAATGTGGTTTTTTTCCCTATTTCTGTGAGTGTTTTATGCTTGTGTAGATTCACACAAACATGTGTTATTTAAGTAGGTCAGCGTTGGGGTATGCAGCCTTCTTGTAGTTGAGGTATGAGATACATGGAGGGAGGCAGGAGAGGTAAACTGTGTCTACCTCTGAAACCTGTGTGTTCGCTCTATACAAATATATTAGCCTCACACACTGAAGCAGCCCTGCCATTTCCACGATAGTCAGTGGGGGAGCTTTGAGGTGCTCAAACGTCCTGTGATTGGATCTGAAGGGATTGCTCTCCTACCTTTGACAATTTTCTTTTATTGACCAGGGAGCTTTGCCCTAACCAGGAGAGCTGAAACCTGTGGAGGGTGGAAAGCAGGAGCCCCAGAGCTGCCTTCATGCCTGAAAAAGCCATACCAGGAAAGCTAGAAAAATCAGGCTCAGTCTCTTAACTCCTGAGGTTAAAGAAAGACTGAGAAGTTCTCTGTCATCCAGCTTAACTGGCCTTTGTGTCAAGGCAGCTGTGTCCAAAATCCATCTTTTCATAACACCCTCTGGTGTATTTCACAACAACGCAAAAGAGCAAATGGAGTGGTAATGCTCCCCTTTTACGAGAGGGATCTGAGACTCAGAAATGCTGACGGGGCCCAAAGCAGGCTCCAAAGTGGGTAAATGGAGGAGCCATCAAGCTGCCTTTGCATCGTGAACCTGGCTTGAAGCGTTCCGGCCCAGAGAGAAGACTCTGGGTTCCTGGGTTGTGGTTTCAGTTTAGCCTCTGATCTAAAGGTAATCACTGTATTTTATGAGCTCAATGAACAAAAAAAGAAAAAAAATTTTTTTTGGTTACCATTCATAGAACAGTCAGGCCCTCTATACAATCATTTGCCAATACAACCATAAAAGGTTGGGTAGGTGGGGGCTTTCTGCCATCATCAGCTCTCCAAGAAAACATCTCCCCTCCCATTCCTCTTGTCGCAGCTTGGGTCTTTACTAGGCATTCACCCACTGTGCTCTGGACTTCTGCAGGACTCAAGACCCATCTCACTTCTGGTTCAAGCCCAATTAGTCAACCCCTAAGCAACCTCAGAAGAGTATCTACACTTGTGTCTGCTATATCTGTTACCTAGTTTTGTGTCTGTTCAACTTCACTGTCCACTCCACACCCAGTGACTCTTCCCCTGCCAGACTTCTCTATATTCTAAATCATCATGCTGCTCCCCTTCCACCACCACCCTTCCAACACATCTTCACCTTCCAAAGCAAATATTCACATGGTAGCCAATTCTGTGTGCCTGCTAGATCATGTGTAATAACATGAGAGGGAAGACAGGGCTATTTAAGAAATATAATAGGCTATGATCTCTCACAAAGAACACCCCCACAAAGAACTCACAATCTAGTGAGGAACACAAAGATACAAGCGACTATTGGGATTTGCTGAATCACTTAACACTGGAATTTGACAGCTACTGGGAGTCGGAAGGGACAGTGACCAGGAAGGATGATAGAGACTGCTCCTGATGTTATCTCAATGACTAGAATGGCTGGCTGACATTAACAAGGTGGAAATTTAATAAGGATAAATGTCAAGTCATGCACTTAGGTCCAAAAAAAAAAAAAAATCAACTCAAGTTAGGATAGAGAAGATCACATCAGAAAGTCTTAAGGGATTGGGCTGCCCACAAGTTCAATGACTCAGTATGATTCAACTGCTGCCAAACTAATGCATTATCAGGCTGCCTTGATTAGCATACTGCCTTTGGTATGAGAATCAAGAAATTTCAAATCTGGGTCTCAGAGACTACAGAGGAATGTATATCAAAGTGAGCACATTTAGGTGAGCAAAGAGGAACATGATGCTACAGCTGAAGGAGAATGAAGATGCTGAGACTAGAAATCAAACACCACGATAAGCCAGGAGAGTCTTCATCATCCTAGTCTAGGGCTCTGCCACTCCATCCAGGGAAACTGATAGAACCAAGATAGAGTTCACCTAAAGTACAAATGCATTGAGATTAAACTACAAGAATGTTTACTATTTCATGGTTTATAACTGCCAACATATGACAGGGGACTGGCAAAACACCTGACAAAAAAAAGAAGAAACTACGTTGTAAGATTGTACCTTAACAATTGCAATGAAATAAAGTCACTGATATGAAAGACAGCAATAAAATTTACAAAAAGAAGTAACCAAATGTTATGCTAAAAGTATAATTTGCTTTATAAAAAGAAAAAGCTATATACACATCAAAATTTGCAAGAAAAAGGTCTGGAAGACTATGTAGTGTCAAGCCATCAAGAAAACTATCTAATAGTGGTGAAATTATTGAATATTCTAAATTCTCTTTTGTTTTTTTGTATTTTCCTTTTCCATATTTCTCAAGATTTCATAAAGGACACATTTCAAATCAGGCAAGAAAATTTACTTCAGATTTTTCAAAAGGAAAAACCTAAATGGATTGGCATTTGGATAGAGAAATTGCCTCCTGGGTGGGGCTTAGGATTACCAGTGAAATAAATAAGTCTTCTGTTGTATCAAGAGCTGTGTCTGTAGGATGTGTTAAGATAAAATGTACTGCAGGAGATGAAATGTACTGTAGTAAAAGCCACAACTAAAATTACAGAGAATAACATTAGTTTCTGCTAAATGATCTTTAAGGCTGCCACTACTCTAGATACTCCAACTCCTCCAACACTATGCAACCCTGGCTGTAGAATCCGCAGGACCTTTATTTATCTTCCACGAGCTTGAATCCTAAATCAAGCCTTAGAGATATACCTCTTTCCATGTTCCTAAGAAACAGGTGTCCCCTCACCAAATGAGGGACAAGAGAAACATAGAAGAAATGTCCACCAGGAATAAAAAGATTTGAATTCTAGCAAATCACTGGAAAGAATACAGCCTGGACAAGTCATCTAACCTCTAGGAACCTCAGTTTCCACATCTGTGATATGACAGTAAAATTTATATAACCTCATAAGGTTCTGCTGACAATTCAATTAAGCTTGAGAGAAAGGTCTGCAAATAGCAAAGTGCTATGTAAGCAAAGATGAATTATTCCTTTGCCCATCCCTGCACAGTACCTGGTAGACAGTTGCTTAATAAATGTTTTATGAGTGATAAATGAATCCTATTTTGACTCAGTGATAAACCATCTTGCTAACATGTATTTAAAAGTACAAATAAAAAAGGAGGTGGTTGTGGTCAAACACAGACCCAGTTACCCTGAGTAATACCAAGGTGGTTGTGGTTCACGTGAGACAGTGCAGGGCCTCTGGCAGGGCCTCTGACAGGCCGCCCTGTCAAGCTGCTGTGCTTGGGTGTCATAAGCAACATGCCCTGCATTACGCACTCAAGTCCTTTTAACAGGGCATCTCACAAGACAAGGGCTGGCAATATGCCTTGAGAAGCAGGAATGATCCAGGTTGTTCTCTGTCGTGAGAGCATGAAAGCAGAAGCTGGACAGCCAACTATTAGGGCAGCCACAGGGAGCCAACTGGATTCAAAACAGAACACGACTGTAATTCTAAGGCGCTGTGATTCTACACTGGTTCAAGTGTCATCTCCATGAAACAGCCTTTCACTCCTTCAACTTTTCCCTGACCACAGAAGGTAATAAGGAATTAGTTTTTCTCCAGCTTCTGAGAATGAATCTTTAATTTTTCACTGAGTAAAGAATTTCTGAAAGTAGGATTAAGGCTTCCATCTTATCCATAACCCCTAGTGCTGCTGAACTTTAAATAAAGACTTACAGATGATCTGACCTAACCCTAATAAGAACGCTGCTACTCTAAGTACAGCCTGTGGGCCAGCACTGCTGGCATCATCTGGGAACTAGAGAAATGAGGCGAGAATCTTGGGATGTGTCCCAGAGCCACTGAGTCAGAATCTACATTTTACCAAGGTCCCCAGGTGATTGACAAATGGCCGCAAAGGTACTGATGATGCTGGTGTCCAGAGGACTCCTGCTCAACGAGATTTCCAAAGCCCAGAAAAGAGCTTCGTTCATTCATTCACTTGCTTAATTCAGTCATTCACTTATCCAACAACTACACGTTAGCTTCCTAGTCTGTGCCAACCACATTTCAAGGTACCAAGACTTATTCTAGCCACGTGTCACTGGATGCTGAGACTACTTTTCTCAAGAATCGCCATTACAGTAGCCTACCCATAAAATTCAGCTAAAAACAAATTCAGTACCTCTGAATTTCAGCTTCTCCAACCCTGGGCCAGCTCCTCAAATGCTTTACAGGTGTTGGGGCTGAGAGCTCCTCACAGACCATCCATAGACCACCCCCCCAATAGCCAAGTGGTTTGGGCAGCGCTCCTTTATATTTCTGCAGGTGCTACATTCCAAAAATATTTCTTATAAAGCATGACAAGAATTCTACACTCAGGGAAGAAAAGAGGTTAAAGAAGGGCCTTAATTTTCCCTGGAGAGAGAAGAGATTCAAACCTCTCACAGAGAGGTTTACATTTTTAAAATGTATTTATTTTATCAACCACATGCTTGCAAGTCAAACAACTCCTCAAAGACATTTTGCAGACAGAGATATTCTGGGAGCACACTGGAGGCAGCTTATTTATCTGCTACTATTACTAGACTAGCCCAAAGGGATGAGTATCAGATGCTATCTCCTGCTGAAATGCCTGTCTGCCTGCCTGCCACCTCCATGGCAGGTCACAGATACTGCATACCCTTCAGAAACCCCCTGCTCAGTCCTGCAAAAGTAAAATGCCTCTATCCCCTCGTCCTCTAACAACCTGGCAAGTAGCCCCAGCCACTCCTCAGTGACTACATGCCTGCTCCACGCATTCTGCGCCACCTCTGGGATCTATGAACTCACAATCTATGAAAGGCGCAAGTAATATTCGGTACAACATTAATATCAAGCATGAATATTAAACTGTCACAGTCCTGGAAATTCCCAAGGGACTAGCTGGATTCTAGACAAACACAGCTCTTCAGTTTCACTGTTGAAAGGAATTATAAGAAGGTGCACTCCAGTCAGTCACAACTGCCCTTGTGCTTCCTTTGTTGCTACTTTTAATCAGTTGTCCTTCTCATCTCAGAGTGCACCTGTAGAGTTCATGGTCTGCGAACTGTGTCATTCCCAGCAGCCAGCATCCTGAGGGCAAGACTGTCCTGCTCAGCACAGCACCCAAGTTACTGACACCCAACACATCCAGGTTTTCAGCAGATAGTGCTATAGTGACAAATTGTTCATCAGACATTTAATGAGTGATGATAAATACTTGCCAATAAAAAGAAATCCATAACCTGTTGTTGGCCATTTGAGACTAAACAAACAACAAGGACTAAAAAGCTGAGATGCAAACTCTACACTGAGGTGTGAAGTAACTCATGCAGCAGAGAAAGCCAAGTGGAACCAAAGTGGAATTTTCTTATCCATAGCATCACACACAGACCCACCCCCTGTCTGTCAATCACTGTGTGTCACTGAATTTCCCACACACCAGCCTTTCATTCTGCAACTGGCCAACTGTTTTTCAAAATAGTAATATAATGCCGGATATATATCATCTTAACTTTGAAATGCTTTATTACAAATAGAACCATAGCTCGCAGTGGGATGTGCTTTTCATAGGCATTAAGACTTCCTCCTCAGTCCCACTGGCAGGGAGCACTACGGCCAGTGATGTGAAGGTCTGCCCCGAGTATGCCCCTGGGCCTGGTTGGCTTCTCTTCACTCTAAACCCTGTGCTGTCATCACCAGCCCAGTGTCCTCTCCTGGGCCCCACTCTCCAGCCAGGACCCTGGCCAACAGAGTACACTGTGAGACACCTGGGTCCTGGTACAGTTCCTACAGACTCATTTAAAAGGTAAAAAGAAACAGGTTACAATTAACTTCAGTAACTTCTATTAACCAACACATTCACTATCGTTTCAACCTGCAATCTGTATTTTTAAAAAACTGGCCAACGAAGTATTTTACATTCTCTTTCCACAAGAAGTCTTGGAAAAACCAGTGGTCGTTGTAGAACCAAGGCCCCGCTCCACCCATGTGCCCTCTTCTGTTCCACACCTCACATGCGGCCGGGGGTGCCCACACTGCACAGCAAGGGGCAGCGTGGGCACCTCTTTCACAAACTTGGATGTCAAGGGGCCTGACGCCTGTTGTTCCCCAACACCAAAGGGCCTTTTCGGTGGCACCAGCTTTCACTGGATGTAAGCGTTGGAAGGCCCCAGCTTTCCAACTTGACATAGGTTCGCCACGTTAAATGACTTTCAACTGCGCCACTTAGCTCTCACCGTAGCGCTGCCCCTTCAAGGAGCCCTTCACTGACTGCATCTGCCCCCACACTTACAGGCCTCCCCTCAGTGCTCGGGACCCCGAGTTCACGGTGGTCCTGACACATCATAGCCTAAGTGCCAATTCTGCCCCACTGTTGCAAGTTCTGTGAAGACAGGACTGTTTCATTCATAGCCCAAGCCTTATCGCTCAGGCCAGCACAGGCTCAACAAATATTTGCCAGATGCACGGATGGATGGCTGGATAAAGGAATGAAATTCCTGCTAACACAAAACCTCTCTCTCTAAGCCATAGTTTCCTCATCTGTGAAATCGCCATGGTTCCTTCCAGCTCAGAAAATCAACAAGGCCAGACAGAGTGATTCCTGCTGGTTACGCCCAGGAGATGGGACCGGCAGGACACTTACATTTTGCCCTCATTGCACAACCAGCTCACCAGTCACCTGACGCAGGAAGGAACAAATTTCTGAGAATACACAATAGAGTTTGTTTCTCAGGACCAGTACAAAATAGGACAAAATAAATCACTTTGAAATAAAGCATCTTTGAACCTCCTGCTCATCCCTGAAACATAAAGCTGTGTATGATCTCTCACTTAACTTTTGAATAGCTTAGCTAGGCAAGCATTTATATATCCTTTCACAAAACATACTTAATTCTATCCTTACATTTATGAATTCATAAAAGATCATAAGGTCAGATTTTACATGCCAACACCCTGTTTTTCACTGACACTTCTGTTTTACCAACTATCTGATGGATCATGAACCTGTACCTCAACTTCCTCATCCATAAAATGGAGATTCAGAATAGATCCAACTCACAATTGCTGTAATTCCAGAATGTCTTAAGACATTTGTTTGGTATGGGCCAAACAAATGTCAGCTGACATGCAAATTATTTTTCCTGAAGCATGTCAAAGTAGGGGGTGGCAGAGCATCCCACAACCAGCACGACCACTGCCCAGGCTAGGCATGGGCATGCAAGACGGAACCGAAAGAACCCAGCGCATAACAGGCTACGATCACACAGGGCCCAAGTTCCTGGCCCCATAAAGCAAAGCCGGACGGTGCTGCCCAGGATCTCGGCGAGGCAGAGGCCAGAAAAGCAGGCTCCAGCAGGTAGTACAGGCACTGGGCAGCCTGGTCCTCCAGGGAGGTGGTTCTGGGGAAAGGCTGCTCACGGGGGAGGGGGGGCCCACAAAGGAGCCCTCCTTCCCAGGCCAGGGGGAGGGGGAGGGGGGGTTTCCCCCAGAAGGGCAGGCCCCCACTGAGCAAGAGGTCCTGCCTGCAGCTAGGCCACGCCAGGGAAGTGAGCTGGAAGTGGCTCTGTCGCCTTCCTTCTTTGTCCCGCAGGGCTTCAGAGGCTCCTGAACTTTCCCAAACTGGTTCTGCCTACTTCAAACAGGAACTAGGTTTGCATGTACGTGTGTGTGCATTTTATTATTTCAGAAGAAAGCACTTTGCAGTCCGAGAATGAGTCATCAGTAATCCTTGTCAATTTGCCAGCAGCCTGCCCCTCTTCATTACAAACAGAAAGATAAAAGCTCTCGCACTACATTAGCTGGCATACGCCTCCACAGACAGTACAAATAAATTAATTGTGCCTCATCTCAAACAGCCCGAGAGGTGTGCGGGAGGGGAAAATGTGCTCCGTCTTGTTTCATTAACAAATTAAACTGAAATAGAGCCACGACCATTCTCTTATGTACATACACCCAGCAATTCCACCGACATCTGACTGTCGCCCATTTCGGGCAGCAAATCACCCAGGAAAGAAGCCATATGCTGGGCAACTGTGTCTCCCGCCCAAGGGAGTCCTCCTACCCTTCCAAGGTCCTTGTAGAAGGAGAGGTTGTGCCCCTGGGTGCCGAAGGTGCCGGGGGTAAGAGTCATCTCCAAACATTGGGCACCCCTGCAAACTAGGAGAGCACTTCAGCCATTTACCCAGGTAAATAAACAAGCCAGTTTGGCAGCTGTGGTATGCACAGCAGAGTGAAAGAGTTTGTCATCAAGCAAACTCTGCCATGCTGAGGATGGCAAGCATTCCAGAAAGAACAAAGTTATTCAAGACTAACTTGAAAAACAAGTCAGCCTCCCTTCACCACAAGCTAAGATTACACCCCCAAACACACCTTTCTAAGTTTCCGCCTGAGACCTTGGCTTTTACAATGTAGTTAAAGACAATTTGTTACAGTGCTGTGATTTTCTTTATCCTCAGTCCTTACTACATAATTTAAGCAACTTATGATGAGTTATAAATTGAAGGAATGTGACTGAAAAGCTGATCCTTCCAAGTTTTATCTCCAAAGAAACCAAAGAGGGTAGGAGGGGGAAACCCAAGAAATTGGGGGGCTGGTAAAAGGAAAACAAAGAGAATTAAGGAAGAGAAAGGGGAAAGTCTCTCTACTCTGCAAATATCACCATATTAACTGGTGATCTGCATGATGTTAAGATTACAAATAGCTGATCCAAATGCAAGATATGTCCAAAGTATTTATTATACAAATAGACTCTAGGTGGGTTTCTGTGACTCCTGTTTGTCTTTATCTGTGAAATATGAGAATCTGAATTCTGTGCAGAAAATATTTTCAAATGGCTAGGCTCTGTTTATAACAAGACAAAAAATTTAACTAAAACTAAAACAATAATAAAGTCATACTCCACCATAATCAAAGAAATACTAATCAGCAATGAGGCAACACTGAGCCAAGCCCTGATAAAAATGATGGGATCCAATGAAGGCCAAGATGTTGAAACTGGTACCTGCCTACATTGCTGGTGGTAACTGGCACAACCTTTTATAAAAGGAAAGCAATTTAGCAATATATATTGAGAGCCAAAAAAAATGTTTGTGCCCTTTAACCCAGAAGTCCTGCTCTTGGGAATTCACTTGAAGGAAGTAATCTACAGTAAGGATGAAGCCATAGCTCCAAGTATTATTTATAAATGCACAAAACCGTGAAGGAAAAAAAAATCTACATGTCCAATAAGAGATGAATGGTTAAATAAATCCAACCTGTGGGATGATAGATTGTAAGACCATTAAAAATCATCTTGAAGACTATGTAACCATTTGGAAAACATTTGCTTAAGGTTTACTGAAAGAGCAGAATTCAAAATTGAGTCTACATGTGATTACAGCTGTACAGAAATATGCCTACAGAGAGAGTTAAAGGGAAAAGTCTGCATACAGACTAAAGGACTAACAGGAAAAATGAAAACAGTTGTGTTAGGATGGTGAGCTTGTGAGTGAACTTTTTTCTTTTGTTTCATTTCCTTTATTGTGGTTCTAGAATTTTATTTTGTGAAATAAAGAGAAATCATGGGATGTATATGCAGCAGCTCAACTCACATTCAAAGGGTGAACCAGGGACCAGGAAACCGGCATGCCAGTTTATGGCATGAGGCAACATCCAGCGTGGGAGACTCTGCTTGTACTGCCTGCTCTCTCCAAACACACATCCCAGCAGCAGGCTAATGAGCAAAGGGATGCTCAAAAAGGCCAGCAGATTTACCCAAGACTGTATGAGGCTACTAAGTCAGAGACAAGATAAGAGGCTAGACCTCTTCTGCTCCAATGCTCTGGTCTAACCTGCCCACAGCACCTCTAAGTTACAACTGCCCTTCCCACTTTAGGAAATATCAATAGTTTCCCTTAATAAAATGAAAAAATTAAACTTTCTTCTAGCACCGTATGAATCTGATCCGTATGTGGTTCATGACCACCTGTATTCAACTCACCAGTCAAAAAACTCCTATAAATTGAACCTAACCCAGCCCTAGTGAATCAAAGCATGTGGGAACAAAGCACCTAAATCTAGTCTAACCATCTTCCCAGGCAATGCCTTTGTAGCGGGATGTCTGAGAACCTGTGGTTGCAAACATTCACCAAGCCCAAACGCACAAACTCCTGTGTCTACCTCCATACACACATACACACAGAAATCTGCTAGATGTGGGAAAAAATGTTTGGACACTTGTATTTTTTTCAAATAAATATCCCCAAGAGTTAAAAGTGTAGAGGACGGAAGAACACAATAAAGTGATCTGAGTTCTCAGATATTTTTCTTCTGGTAAAGTAATTCTTGGGCTACCATACAGCATCCAATTTCGCAAGCCCCGTGCTGAACATATTGCTAGAACATAAGTGTATTCAACACGCAGAAGAAAGAATGGGTGAATGAATGAATGGGCTAATAGCCAATATGTGCATCCAACTATATGATGATTTGTCTCTTTGTTTGTCTGTCTGTCTACACCATGGGGCTACTGGGTTTGGGTGTAGATAATCCCTCAGGTTCTACAAGGGGGGAGGGTGCCGGGGGGAGGCCAGCAGGCACAGGGTCGCTACACAAGAACAGGACGTGGAATACTATGCACTCCAAGCAATGGCTGAATGAACGAAGAGTATGGACTAGATAAGAGTCAGAAAAAATATGAGTGCTCTGGATCCAGCCATCTCATCAGTAGAGTTCCAAAAGGAGGAAGGAATACACACCGTGCCCTGCCTACTGCCCCACACTCACATGTCCTCAAGGAAACCACAACCACTACAAGCAGTCTAGGAACTAGCAACCAGGACCAGAGTTTGCCCAAGGACCCAGACAATAAACAAGCGAGTCTGGACTCAAAACCACAGGATAGTCAAACATGGAAAATAACAGAAAATAAGTAAGTGTAAAATAATGTACCAGAAAAGATACAAATTCCAAAGGAAAACCACACAGAAGATCGAACTGCCTGAAATAAGTTGAGAGACTCCCCAGAGGAGGCATCTGGGCTGACCTGGTAGATGGGGTATTATATTTGCTGAGAAATCACAGACCCTGGCACGGTAGACACTGAGTCTTAAATGGTCACCTTGGGGCCCATCTCTCTTCCTTAAAATGGTAAGGTAATGGTAGTGGTGATACCACCCCAAGTTACCATCAGTTGCAAACATTAGAAAGAATCAGTGGCCATCGCATTCAGACCACTGCAGAGGTCTCTGAGTTCCCAAGAGATTACCTAGTAGACAAGTTAAGAGTGAGCTTTGACATCAAACTGGCTTGGATTCAAATTCTGCATTCACCTCTTGATGACTGGGAGACCTTTATCTTTGCAGCCTCAGTCTCCTCATCTGCAAAGGAGGAAGAGAAAGTTCACCACAGAGACTTATTCTGTGGATTACATGAAACAATGCCCTTGAAGGACCTGGCACAGACCTAGGCTAGCACACAGTCTCGGCACAGTGAGGGAGAGCTGCTGGCAACAGAGACTTGAAGTGTGAGTCTGATCCAAAAACTAGATGGGTCCTCAATGAAAAAGCACACAGACTACCTGTATGTCCTTCATCCTAGACTAAATTTTTCCCATTTTAAAAAAAAAAACAAAAAACTTCCTGCATTAGCACAGGGCATATACTTGTCATTTTAAACAGGTACAGAATAAGTACCTATTCTTCTCTCCAGGGAGCTAACTTTTTAATGATTTTCGCATTAGATTTAACATTAAATGCAAATTGATCCATAAACTCATCTAATTAGAAATTAAGCCTGCCATAGACATTATCCATGATTTAATTAGAAGAGTAAAACAATATAATGAGAAATGCCCCTCAACCAGAAGAGAAGCTAGGGATGGCTAGAGGGCCACCTTGGCCAATTACTGGCTGAGACCTGGAAGGTGAATCAGCCTGCTTCTCCCCAAACACCCAGCTCTCCAGTGAGGAAGTTAGATTTCATAGGTCCTTTCCCAAAAAATCTATAATTCAAATAATTTCATTAACTATTAATAGAGCAACAGGCTCTGGGGGTGCAGACCCAGTAAGGCTTTAAGGAGTGTACAGATGAGAGAACGCACACAGCCTGTTCCCCCCAGGACATACCCTGGCTGGCAAAGTGGACGGGTTCAAATTCTCACTACAGACACCACCACCTGGCACATGTTCCTCTTGCACTGCCTGTCCCTCTCTGGGGAGGCTGTGTCCTCGCTATTTATTTCCCAAAGCATCATTTTTAAGACCCGGCCTCAGAGATCTTAGCTCAAGAACGGTGTAACCGGTCAAGTGTTTGCACTTTAAACCAATACCCTCCCACATACACACTGCACCTCCAGCCAGATCAAATGCTTAAAAGGATGCCAAGATTTATCTCAGCACTGCCTATCTTTTTCAATGCAAGAGGATCCTTGTCCTTAGCCTGGCCTTTTGACCACAAAAGTGGCTAGAGGTAGTCACTTAAATACGGTAATATGAGGATGGAGGTTATTTTTTAAAAGAAGCCTGGAACACAATAAAATGTAGGCAATCATCAGATTATTTAGAAGCCTACAGGGATGAGGCTGGGTAATTTTAAAAAGGAATGGAAAAACAACTAGATTCAGAAATACCCTAATATGAAATCAAATGTAATTCTTACACAACTTCAAATGTGAATTATGATGGTAATTCCCACAGCCAGCAAATGACAGGTCTACAGCATGAGCCTTGGGTGACAGCAGGCCAAGTTTCACCCATGAGCTACGGTACACAAAGCACTAGGGAAACTCCCAGGGACGTGGGCTTGACTCGGTGAGATGGGGAAAGGAGAAGGTTAGGTTATAAGCTATGGGTTTGTGGCAAAATGATACACTTTTGCATAGAAAAAAAATACGTGGTGACTTTTCCGACAGCCCAATATTTTGCACTATTAGCACCAGAGCTAATAGCACCAGAGCTGTAGCCCTATTTACACCTCACAGCACAAGGTTAAAGGGAAAGCAAACCACTTTTTCCTCTTCAATCTCAATAAAGATGCATATGAGCCATCACTGTTCTAAGCACTTTATAAACATTAACTCACTTCACTCTGACAACAGCCCATGAGGTATGTATCCCTTTTCATACCCCAATGTACAAGTCAGTAAACAGCAAAATTAGCTAATCTGCCTAAAGGCAAAGAGCTGGAAACTGGTGGTCAGGAGCCATAAGCCAGGCAGTCTGAGTCCAGTTCCTTGACCATGACAAGCGGTTTCTCCGTCACTGGGTTCAAACCTACATGGGCTAGGGGAGGGGGCATGTGGAAGCCTAACAGTTCACTAACACCAGGTGAAACTTCCTGGACCTCCACATGCTTCCAACTTTCAGAAACATGCAGGTCACCACCTTCTCCCAGTCCCTGCTCCCCCCTGCTTTATTGGGTTACTGCAGGAGGGGCATGTATTAAGGCCAACACTGCTTTGACATAACCTAATCATCGCCCTTCTCCCAGCACTCGGCAAGAATGAAGGCTACAGGGCACACGTGCAAACTTGATTCTCAGGCCAGGAGTGATTTCCGAGGGAAGTGTAATTCCATTGTCCACCTCAGCCAGCACATCTTACATCCATAAACCATGAAGCCTCCATCAGTCAGGGTGGCCAGGCATGAAAGGCCCAGCCTCCGAACCGGTACTTCAGGTGCGCTAGACTCCATCTGGTGACAGAAAGTCAAACCTAATCTGATCTTTCCATTTAGACACACAACACCAAACACACACGCAGCTGTCTGAAAAGGCAGCAGGATATCAAGAGACTTAGAATTGCCCCCTATTCAGTTCTGCTGGTATACTTATGTATTGGCCCCAAATTGCTCCTTATATTATAGCCTATGATCACTAAAAACTACATTTATTATAATACTGACTCCATAAGCAGACTCGGCCTATAATGGCTCATTGTCTAAGAAAGACTTACAAAGTCACAGAGCAAACTATGGGATGTTCCTGCCGTAGGAAGCTGAAAGGCTGCTTAAGCTCCTAACCCAGCAGAAGCTGTGACCTCAGGGTGAGAAGTCATTCGAGCCCTCAGTGGGGCCTGAGAGCCAGGCTTCTGATCTGTAACGTTCTCTGCTGCTCACTTAGAACAGGGTTGGCAAAAGACAGCTTACGGGCCAATCTAGTTCATCATCTGTTTTCATATGGCCCTGGAGCTAAGGATGATAAGGATGGCTTCTACATTTTTAAACGGCTGAAAACAATAATCAATTGCACATAGTATTCACATCTTGGTGTCAATAAAGACAACTTTATTATAACACACAGCATCCGTTGGTCTACTGTCTACAGACCCACACAGTAGTGTTGAGAATAGCAGCGACTGAGTCCATGTGGCTTTCAAAGTAAAAATTAAAAGTCAAAAACGTTTACTATTTGGCCTTTTCTGAAAAAAAGCAAGTGCCAAAACACTGCTAGCAATAAGACCACAACAAAACCTGGCAGGCATGCAGGAGGAAAACATGGTCGCCCTGTGCATGTGGTTCATGCCCAAGGGCTCAGCAGCAAGGACTGATGGTCTCCAGTGAAGCAGAGCTGTCCAAGGGCTGCAGGAAACCCTGTGCACTTCCAGCCACCCTCTCCCCAACACACCTAGTGGGAGAATCCCCATTTCTATGAGAAGAAAATGAGGCTATACTGGGATCTAGCGAGTCTGCTTGTTCTGCAGCAACAATGCAACAGAAAAACGAGGACAGAGAAAATAAGCTGGGTTCTCCCCACGGTTGAGACGCCCTCCTTCCAGCCCTCACTCAGCAGGAAGCTAACAGGCAAAAAGCCAGAAAGGACAGGAAGCTCTTCCTAATAAGTCACTGGGCTATGACCTCTTTGTGAGTTTTGTAGTGGAAAGGAGGCAAATGACAGTCTCAGTTTTGAAGGGAGAGGGGGTGGAGTGAACTAAAAAGTGAACACAATATTCCTTTGCTGAGATTTTATTTTTTAAGCAACTGAAAATTTAGTCTTTGTCTTCCTTTCCCCATCTTCGTTGCCAGCTCTGCTAATCTGAAAAATGATCACTGGGGTCACCAAATTTAGAAAATAAAAGCCTTTTTTTCTTTTAATTTGAAAGTCATATAAACCACAATAATTTTTTTAATATAAAGTTTGTCCCAAATATCATGTCTCTGAAATTCAGGCGAAGATATACACTTTTATGAGTAGTGACTACTTTTCTGATTCAAATTTTAATTGAGAATCCTGTATTTTATCTGTCAATTCTACCTATACCCCAAGTTATTCAGAGGTGACTCCTTGGCCCCGGCCCTCCCTGATAAAGGTTTCCTTACTGACAGAAGAGAAACTAGGATAAATACTTCTGGGCATTCATTTGGGGTGCCTGGAGTTGCCATAGGCACTAGCTGTCATGAGCAGGGCCTCATCGGGTCCTTCAGGAGGTCACTGAGCTGCTTCGCTATCGAACTCTAGTATCGCGCACTTACAGACTTTGAGTCCTAAGAGTGAGGAAAGATCTCCTTGTTGTCCAGTCAGTGTGAGGTGTCCACTGTTTGCAGCTAGAAATCTCCAGTTACATTACAAGAACTGAGATGCTACTAGCTTTCTGGTTTTATGAGGTAAACTCTACATTTCGGGACTATTTCAAGTTTGGGGAGCTGTTTTGACATGAAAACATTCTCGAGGCCATCCGTCCAGTAACAGTCACCACCAATAACCAAGAAGCCACAAATTACTCTGACACCCAGTAATATTTTCAAGTGAATGTGTGTTTCCGTCATGAAATGCCACGTACACCTACACACACTTGGGCATCAATTCAGACAGCACGAGCTGCATTCAAAGAGCTTGGAGACAACCCTTCCTATGCAGGTGGGTCTGAGGGGCTCACATGAATTTCACAGCCCCCTTGCTCTTCCTCCTCCTAGGAAATATCTAGCCCTTGACTGGAGATCCCTCTGCCTAGACAGCAGGTCAGAGACCTCTCTAATTCAATGGGTCCACGCTGACTGCTTCCCTTTGTTAGTGCAGATCCAAATACTATTCAAGACTCCTTTCCTCCCATGAAGTCTTCCCAGACAATGTCAATCCAAAACTACTCTCTGAAGCTCTTGATCATCAACCCCAAGCACACTAGAGTTGACTGATCTCACCAAAAAAAACCCCGGGTCTCTCAATTTACTCTTTTTCTAGTACTCCCAGGTGACTGCTGTCTCCCGTGGCAGAGAGAATGGAGGTGACAGCAGCAATCCCAGCAGCAAAGAAGAGCAGGTAGCACTTCAGACATTCTAGCCTGTGGACCAAGTACGTCACAAGCAATGCTGGAATTTCACCTCAAAGCAACCTCTGAACTAAGTATTATTATTTCCAGTCTACCAAACAAATGTAGGTAACTTGCCTAAGAACATATAATAAGTAGCAGGGCTGAAGGGCACCTACACGTAGCATCATCTGGAGCTGTGGGGGTGCAGGACAGTGAGTGGTTTTACTGGGAAGAAAACACACCAGCGACAGTTCCTCCAGAGGCAAAATGGTCAGAGTGGTAGGAAGAGTCCAGTGATTTTTTCTTTTTAATGTCATGCTAAGAGTGATATATTCCAAACAGAAGGTCAAATTATTGGATGCATCGACAAATGGACAAATTGATAGATAAGTGGATCAATGGATGAGCAAATGAACAGGGGAGTGAATAGGTGAATAAGTGGGGCATTTGTGAGGACAAAGGTGATTCTTTTGGTACAAGAGGAGTACACTAAGGGTCCCTCAAAAGATGCAAATCACCCAAGTGGACCAAGAAGTGAGTATTCCATGTTCAGTCCAGAGTAACTTAATTCCACCCTTAGGCTGAGCACGGGGCTAAGGGACCTCCAGAGAGAATAAGGACGGGAAACCTGGGGAATGGGGGTTGACAAGAGGAAGGTTTGGCACATTCCATCACGGGGAATAATAAGTGTGATTAGGAGATCCCATAGAGTCTAGCCAGGAGTTTCCAACCACAGCTCAAGGACAATAAATTTAAAAGGAAAAGCAGCCAACCATGAGTGGGACCCCATGCTTGCTCCATTGTTCCTGTTGTTAATTTGTTACCCCTGCCATCTTTCTGCTTTACCTTTGTTACTGTTAGCTTTGCTTCCTTATCAGTTTCTTTGTGGTGATTCTCAGTGAAACCTGAGAGGACAAAGGGTTTGTTTGCAGTCTTCAGGGAACTGGCTAGAGCAGACAGGAAGCTGCACATCACTAAGTTCCCAGATGTGGGGGTCACCAAGGGACTTTGTACCAGCTAGAATCTGCCTGGAATGTGAATCCATCTCTTCTGACCCTTCCTTGCTGTGAACAACCTCCCTCTCCTCTGTGCATCATTCTTCCTAAGTCAGGTGGTAGAAACATCACCTCGCCTGTCATCATTTTCTCTCTTCAGTCGCCCCACACTGACCACACTCTTCCCGGTGAGCTGGCTCTCGCTTGCTGCTTGTAAACTGACTGAAAAAAGGATCTCTCTACCTGTTCAATGATTTGTCCCCAGAGCCAGAAACAGGGCCAACTAGGTAAGGTGCCTGCTCTTCACTAAGTAAGTGAATTGCTAGTCACAGTATTTCCCTGTGCTCACTGCACTGCCCCCTAACCTCACCTACCACCCAAACAGACCCACTTACCAGGTGAACTGCACCGCTCAAGGCCCTGGCAGCTCTGAGCCACCCTCCACCAAAGAGCCAGCTGTCATTCATGCTGTATCCCAAACTCCCGGCCCACTGACAATGCCTAAAAATACTTGTCGCTTTCTTTTCGTGAAGGCTATATGCATGGTTCCACGGTTTAAAAAGTAGTTAACACTTTATTTCTTTGCTCACGATAGTTGCATAAGTCTAGGGAGCAAAAAAATTGATGTGTTGCAGTACTGAACTTTAAAAGATAGAAAAGCTCCACTAAGTGAACAAATAAAAAAGATCTTTTAACAAATGGGAAGATGGACAAGACGACTGACTTTCTAAAACTTGGATATTTTTTTAATGATATTTCTACTTACAAACTATTTTATTTTATTTTAAGATTTGTTTATTTGTGCATACAGAACTGGGGTACACACCAGAAGTGCAGGGGCGGTAAGAGGGTTCACCAGAGACAGAATGGGGAACAGAACAGGCAGATTGATGAAGTACACTGCTGAGGGGGGCAGCGGGCGAGACAGAGAGGCCTGCCACACCACGTGGGTCACCTCTGGGGCCAGGGATTGAACTCATGCTGAAATGGTTGTGGCTAGCTAGCTTCATAGGGCTTTGCTTCAACCCAGGGAGGGTCCCTTTTAAGCAATTTAAATAACAGAAATGTATGAGGTAGAAAATGAAAGTTTTTACATAACCTTAAATCCTAAATAGATAATCACTGTTAACATTTGCCATATATTCTTTTCTGCATATAAAGACACTATATGACCTGAACTCTTTTTATACCCTCATAAATGTTGAAAACAGAATGACACGATATATATAGATCCATAACCTAACTTTCACACATAATTTGTCATTTTCCCATAAGAATACATGTAGGTTGATATCACTTTCAACCACTTTTTAATATACACCGTCTGGAATTTAACTATCCCTTTATCAGTGAATGCTTTAAGGTTCCAGTATATCACCAGAGAGGCACCTCCTTGCATGTATGCATACAATTCTTAGGATAAATTCTGTGAAGTTGAACCACCAAGTCATAGAGTATGCACATTCAACATGTTAATTCCTACTGACAAAATGCCCTCTAGAAAAGCTACACAATTTAAATTCCTGCCAGTGGTAAACAAATCACAACCCACATGCCCCACCTCAGTCAAGTATGTTTTTGGACAATGGGGTACATACTTTCCACAGGATTCATCTCTGACCCACAAAACTGTCCCTGACACTAATCCATACTCACCTCACCAATTCTTTTTCTCCAGGAAAAACACATGTTTCTAGCCTTGCCTGGGCATCCTTACCTGGTCAGGGTCAACTCTGGGCTGCCCTGGAAGATGCATAATTGCACAGACCTTAAGTAAAGATGGCAACCCCAAAGAGAGGACTTTGGCTCCAAGCTCTCATCACAAAGCAAAGCAAGCACAGCTGGGGTCCCTTGTCAGCAGAGAGAGAACCTACCCACTCAACACTTAGAAATGAGCAGATGCTAAGGCTGAGAGGTACAGCTCCACTCATCATTTTTGTTCTCTAAGGAACTTTCGGAACTGCTGGAGCAGAGTTAGACCAAGAGCACATGTTTTACCAATAAAAAAGAAATTCTTTAAAGTAAAACTACTGCCACCAATCAGGTAGTTTATGCTGCACGTTGCCAGAATTCATAAGGGAAAGTGTTCTTTACTAATACACTTTCAGTACGAATGCTCATTGACACCTTAAGCATCCACAATTTTTGTTTAGTATTTTGAAGACTAACTATTTCTACAGAGTTTACTAGAAAGAAATATAATGCTACCTAGGGGGTCACTGTCACATCAGGGATGTCCAGTGCCCCATTCTGCTCTATGCTCTATGTCACTCTGCCCCACTCATCCCAGGTCTTGGTCCAGTATTTTCAAAAGAACACATAAACTACTTTCCTCCACAGAGAGCGGGATAAACACCCAACCATACAAGCCTAGCACCTCAAGTAAACAAGTGTCCTGCTGGCATTATGCATCTACTAAAAAATAAATAAAGAATATTACGGCAAACAGTTCTTTATTTCCCCTAAACCTCTTCAAGTGGTGTGGCCACTTGAAGCAAGGCAGCCGTGGGGCAGCCCCAGTCTAAGATGTTTTTTACTATGTCTATTGTAGTGCTCCTGTTCTCCCATGCCATCAGTGCTCACCCTTTTTCTCTAACAGATGAGATGCCCCCTCTCTACCTTAGAGCCACAAATGGCCCCTTCAGTCATTTTTGTGAGATTCAGGAATTAAGCAAGTTAGAACTCCAAACACCTAAAGTATGCATAATAAAAGCTCTGAGAGGTCATCTATCTGTGACTATCAGTCACCAAGTTTGAGAAAGTCCCCTGAGTGAAGAAGTAGTTAAGTAAGTGCTGGGGCACATTTTGTGAAAACTAATTCAAATGCCATCATTACCTCTGAACATGTGCCTTAAAATGGCTTGAGATAGTCCTATCATGTCCTTGGATAGAAGGATTTTGTTTTTGACACATAGAAGCAGGCAGCTGGCCAGCTACCAAAACAAAAATCATGAGGAGCGGCAGGGTGATCCCAGGTCTCGGTCCAGTATTTTCAAAAGAACACATCAACTGCTTTCCTCCACAGAGAGCAGGATAAACACCCAACCATACAAGCCTAGCACCACAAGTAAACAAGTGTCCTGCTGGCATTATGCATCTACTAAAAAATAAATAAAGAATATTGCAGCAAACAGTTCTTTATTTCCCCTAAACCTTCTGGAGAATCTCCAACTAGCCGTCAACTTGGGGAGTTTTACAAGCCAAAACTCTCCATCTAAGCACAGGGACTGAGATCTACAAGGATAATATCACATGGTGAAAAGAGTACAGGGTCAAGGTCAAGAGATGACCTTGGGCTAATTACACACCCTTCCTCAGCTTGGGCTAATTACACACCCTTCCGCATCTGCCTAAAATGGGGCTAGTGCCTGCTCTTCTCTAAGGGGCCCATCATGAAAAGCATGAGGAGCTGATGGATGATATGCCCACTCAAGCTTGGTGTGGTCATGAATTGCAGGATACACATATCGGGGTCCCACCTGGTCTTACTAAACCTGAGGATCTTAAAAGTCCTAGAAGGAGCCAAGTAAGAGAAGAGCTCAATAATGAAGTCTCCAATTCAACCATGGCAGATGGTAGCTCAACCATCAGCTTTAGAAATTACCAATGACAATGGCGTGTGAAAGCAAATCACCCTTTGTCAAGGAAACCTTGCATATAACCGTACCATAGAAAACAGATTAAAAAATGGCATCAGGGGCCTTCCCTGGTGGCGCAGCGGGTTAAAGCACTGCACTGAGAAACTAAAGCCACTTCCACATGAGTTCGATCCCCGCCTGCCCCAGAGGTGACCACATGGCGTGGCAGACCTCTCCTGACCCGCCCGCTGCTCCCCTCAGCAGTGTACTTCGTTGATCTGCCTGTTCTGCTCCCCACTCTGTCTCTGGTGAATCCTCTCACCCTCCGCATCTCTGGCCTGTACCCCAGTTCTTTATGAATAAATAAATAAATCTTTAAAAAAAAAAAAAAGTTGCATCAGGGTCTCTCTCTGGTGGCACAACAGGTTAAAGCACTACACTATGAAGCTCTCTGAAGCCACTGCAGCACGAGTTCCCCGGCCAGGGAGTTGACCCACATGGCGCAGCAGACCTCTTCTGACTCCCCGGGCTGCTCACTCAGCAGTGTACTTTGTCAATCTACCTGTTCTGCTCCCTACTCTGTCTCTGGTGAATCCTCTCACCTACCACACCTCTGGCCTGTACCTCAGTTCTGTAATACAGCATAAATAAATAAATCTTAAAAAAAAAAGTGGCATCGGAATTTATCTCATTTAAGTTTAAATGACTTATAAATTTAGCAATGAGACTGTGCTCATGAATGTAATTTAAATCACAAGTGAATTATCAAATACATTTCTCTTTTATTTTGCCTATAACATACAGAAAATCCTGTTTCACAAGTAGCATCTATTTGATCTTTTCCTTACAGTTACAGGAATCCATTCGATTAAACTGACCCAGAAATCTGAAGGTAGATAGGAATTTTTTTTTTAAGTTGAGTAACATTTCTTATTAGGAAATGTTCAATTTAGAGGGAGTTAAAAAGTGGTTTCATTGGCCAGTTGTAGCTTTCATTTCTGGAGAAAAACAGTGTTAAAATGTCTCTTAAACATAATTCAATGTCCAATGAGGTCAGCTCTAAAAATCCCCAGATATTTGGTACCAGGCTCTGAAAGTTATGTAAAATTTCAAAAGAGTCAAATTTATTGTGTTTCACATATGAAGTTCAAACTAAGTTTCAATTTCATCACTGACACTCTACCAGCCTTAGTAAATAAACGTGGTGAGAACACCAGCTTGTATTGCCTAATGGAGCTCATTCAGTTTATTTCAAAAGCCTCAGCAAGATACACAAGAAGTCAAGGCAACCAGATTATATTTGAGAGATTTTGGCAGTGGAGGCTGTCAGTCGATGTAAAGAAAGAAAAGGTGATTTATCACCTCAGTTGAAATATTTATAGTTCATCATTTCCTTGAGGGATTCAACAAAGTGTGGTATGAGAAAAGTAAATGCACGGATTGTTCATATCATTACAAACAATTCATAAAAGTACAAAGAAAACATTTCAGTAGAACGTCATGCTATATGCTACATATGTACATGTGTAGCCCCATTCTAAAAGGGAATCTTCTTAATATGCAGAATCTGTGTGTAACACAATTCTTGGTAAGAGCTAGCTATAAAAACCAGCATTTTGGCAACTTTTGCTGCCACTGTGCTCACATAAGATTTTTGTTCACTTCCGTACATGTCAAGTTTTGAAAGAACTGGTCTCTCATGTGTACCTGGATAAACGCTGTGAGCACATGCAAAGTACTGACAGCTGAAACACCCACACTTCCATTAGGGTATATACAAAAGTATGAGTAACCCAGCCTTGGAACTCTCACAAACTAGGGGGACCAAGAACCTTTCAGGTTATTCTCTGTACTGCATCACTATAGATTGATACCAATTATTGTCCAGAGGTCTATGAGGTGAAAACCTTGAAGCTCTGAGTATATGTTCCATGTTAGATTAAAATTTAGTGGTAGAATTCTAGGACTTTACAGCCAGGATTAAAAACCTTGAAGCTACTAGGAAAATATGAAAAGACACAGACATCTGTCAAAATTGGAAATGACAAGAAAGAAATGTGGATTCCCAGAGAGCTTCATCAGCTCAGCTCCTGTCTCAGTCCTCCTTCAAGTTAAGCAACAAATTCAGATTCAGCTTCAAGAGCAGTGCAGTCCAGTCTAGCCCACCCTTCACTCCTTCCCGGTGGGTGGAGGCAGTATTCATCCACTCGTGGGTTCATCAATCCAATCATTCCAGAGCTATTCACTAGATATTTTGCAAACAAATGGCTGGGCATATACGTGGTGTACATCTTCATTACCACAGCTACTACTGTATTTTATTTTTGAGAGCTCTGCAATACCCTTAAAGGTAACAGAAAGATACTAAAAATGAGTGACTCACACGAGGACCAGGTCTTAATTCTGTTAATAGAACAGTTATGGCATTTGGTCAATGTCAGCTATCACAACCCATCCAAACACTGTCTTGCGCAAGCACACTTTCAGCTTCTGTGTGCCAAGCAGGATACAAGATCCAGTTCCTGTCCTCAAGGGGCTCAGAGGGCAAGAATGGGGTAAATCCAAACAGAGAGAGGACAATGTGGTTACTGCTGGTGCAGTATGTGGTGAAAAAAGGGTGGCCTAAGTTACGATATTATCAGGAAGGAGCTGAGAAGCCATCTATGAAATGATATACATTCTTCTCTTTAGAGAAAAGCAAGGACTGGACAAAGCAGGAGTGATATCCCAGGTTGATGCAGGTGGCAAAGGCATGGAGGCCAGAGAAATAAAGTGTGGCTGAAATAGGGGAATACTGGGTGGCAATGGCTGGCCAGGAAGTTGGAAGAGAGTACCAAGACTTTATCATGGGTAGTTAATGTGACTGGGTCACCAGTCAGAGATCCCTCATGACCAGTAGCTTCTAGAAGAGGAATGGATGGCTCCTCCAGCAAATTCCACACATCAAACTGAGTGGTCACACTGCATGTTCCCCATGCTTGCCAGGAGGCCTGTCCTATAGATACACATCACCATCCTCTGGTCAAGGTACATGGAGGGAGGCCCCAAAACCAACCAATCACAACAACAACTCTGTCATCACAATCACAATTCTGTCATGACAGGTAAAGCTAACACCATGCCTCTGGCTTGGCAGGAGTGAAGTTCTGCTAACATAACTCTGTCCGTGCAGTTTTATGAAACCAAGTTGATGGCTACTCTGCTTTCATAGCATTTGGTTTTAGCCAATTTGCTTAAAAGATGGTTGTGCAAATAAATCTGCACTATCCCATGAGCAATCTGAAATATCAAATTTGAAAAAGAGGGGAGAAATTTTCAGATCTAACAGGGAAGGCTTTCAGTAAAAAGCAGAACCCAGAGCCCATGCAGTAGATGGCTGTTCTTGCAGGTCGGCTTGTGCTGGGCATTGCTCCCTAAGGGATGCAATAACCAAATTCCAGTGGTCCCAAATTCAGAAGCATCATCAGTGGCACAGCCAAGAACACTCATTCTATGCTAAAGGCAGCTTCCTAGTAAAGAAGGCAGGCTGGCAAGTTTGGGAAATGCTGAGAGTCCAAATTGTTAAGAAGAGGCTGAGAGGCGCTAGATTACAAAGAAACACCAAGACCACACTGTCAGGGTCTGCGTGGGAGGTGAAGATAGTGCACATGCTGGTGGTGTGCTGTAGCAGACAGGAAACCAGGATTTTAAGCATGGACACTGAGGACCAGGCACAGTGGCAAAGAGCACTAACCCTGAAGCCAGCCAGTCCAGATGTGCATTCCAGCTCTGACACCTAAGGCTGCATAACTCTGGACAAGGACTTTGATTTTTCTGGGCCTCCACTTCCTCACCTATTAAATGGAATGATAATACCACCATCTTCAGAGATGTATTACAAAAGTTAAATGAACTGCAAAGCAACAACAGCGCTTGCCTCTGAGAACTGCTGGATTAGTATTATTGAATAATGTTGGTGAGTGATGATATTCAGCCAACTTAATTAACCACAGGAGACATACTGGGGTTGGGAGATTATCTCAGAGACTGCAAAAGCAATCCACAAAAGAGCGGATGGAAGTAGCTTCAAGGAATATGGAATGGGAGTAACAGCTCTGAGTGATCAGAGAACAGAGAAGGGCAAGAGCTTCAAGTGTCATTGAGGCTTGAAGCCAAGGAAGAAGGTGGTGCTGCTGGGGGGTGGCTGAGCCCCAAAGCATGAAACAAAGATTCAGAGGGGCTTGCTGAGCTCTGTTTCTTAAGCATCCACCAGGTACACTGCTCTAAGCCTCAAGCCTTCCTTCTCTCAAAGGGGCCAACAACCCCTACCTTACCTATGTTGTGAGGATCAAAGAGGGCAGCAAACGTCACCTCAGGACATTCAGACAAAAGGCACTAGACAGATGGAAAGCTGAAGCAAAAGAGGGAGTGGGGACAAAGGACTAGTGTGGGGTATGAGCCCAGGAAAAGAGGGGAAGTCTAATTTAGCCTTGCCCGTGATGTTCCCAGATAGTAAGAACCATGGTCAATTCAACATCCCTGTCTATGCAAAGCAGCATGTGGGCAACAGCCAAGACCACCACCACCTGCGACAGTCACAGACACAAAGGGTCTGGTTTGAAGGGCAGATGGTACAGCAGCCCCCAGTGCTGAGAGCAGAGCTCACCATTCCAAAGCACACCAAGGATAAAGAAGTCGAGAGAAAAATAATATGGGCTGGCTCTACCTCCTCCAGCTCCAGTTATAAAGCCTGTGAGCAAATCAAAAGAAGGGTCTGGAGCCAGCTCCAGAGATGGGAGAGAGAAACAGCCCTCCAGGGCTGCAGCAGGCAGCCCTCCAATGGCTCTCCTTCCACTATAACTAAATGGTTGTTTACATTTCCTGCATTATCTTGTCACGCGCTGGCTAGGATTTCTTATAGAAATTCATCTTTTTTATGTTGCATGTACTCTGTGTAGTCCAAGAGACTGTAAAGATCAGCAGCTCACATTCCCTATGTACATTTTCTTTATTTTAGTTTCAGCAGGAACCCAGGACTCCCAGCTCTGAGTCTCTTCACCATACCCCAAAGTCTCTCTACATAACTCACCACAGTAGGTTAGAATGGTCTCCTTAACCAACTCTTTCCCACTCATCTACAGTTTCGTGCAGTTCCTTGAACTAGTCTGGTGGTTGTTCTCTGAATTCCCAACATAGACTCTGGCATATAATGAACTGAAATTTCACACCAACTTTTGCAACCCCAAAACAGAACCCACAGGCATGGCCCACTCCAATTACATCTGACCCTTAAACACAGGACTGAAGGGGCACCAACCCCAGGGCAGTCAAAAGCCTACTATAACTTATAGTCAACCCTCATAACCAGGTTTTGAATCCATAAAGGCAGAACCCATGGGCCCAAAAAAAAAAAAATCCACATATATGTGAACTCACACTTCAAACCCCTCAAGAGTCAACCACTCAATTTTCCCTCTTATTCAAAAAAAGACTTTTAACAACACTGCACCCCATTTACTCAAGCCTATCCTGTTTGTTTTTCCAAAATCCTGATTTCCCAAACCAAAAAACGGGCCTCATCTAGCTTGAGATCTGAGTTTGTGTTTTGTTTTTACAGTTTTCTTTGCTACAGATTTTTTGAAAAGTTTAAACCCTCTCACTCCAAAATATAGTTACTAAAATTCAAAACACTCCAGAATAATGCCTTCTCCCTTCAACCAACTGTTTTGGCTGACTTTCAACAGTTTTAAAGTTGATAAACCAGAGGAAGCCTTTATTTAAAGAAAGAGAAAAAAATTTAAGTAAACAGTTCCCAGTGTTCTCTAAGAATTTAGACCCTAAGAACACAATCTGTCCACACAAGGATAAACGCAGTTTTATTAAAGAAAACACAATGGGCTTACACCCTCTCTTCAAACAGTGTGCACTGTACACACAAAGGAAAAACACAAATTCCAAGGGGGTGGACAGCAGGGTCTCTGGTAGGGGACCTCAGTGATTTCGGTCCAAAGCTGACCTCTCTGGGGCAGGCCTGGGCGGGAGACAGGAGGTTTGAACCTTCAGATGGAGCTCAGAATCGTGCAGGGGCCACGGTGACTGCTTCCAAAATAAGCTTAGAAAAACAATCAGCTGAACTATCTATAATCTACCAAACCAAGTCGCATGGCAGCAAATGTGCCAAAGGCCTCAAATAATACCAGATTTTTATTTTACTCCAAATAGAGACCTGAAATCATAAACTAAGGAGCAAATGTAGCAGTTTTAAATGCCTGACCAACTCCATCCAAATAAGCCATACTTCCCGTCTCTCCGAGTGAAGAAAAATGAGTCAAGCAACATATTGTTAGAAATTCTCTCATCAGAGGAAGAAAGAAGTTTTTAAGATCGCACAGCCTTTAAGCATGCTAACAGACTCAAATGCATGCAAAACTTGTTTCCATAGCAGTCAACCAATAAAACATCACTTCTTAAAATATTTTAAAGAGGAGTTCATTTATTCTTTGGGTTAGCTCACCACCTGAGCACTTCTCAAGCACAAAAAATATTATAGTCTCCCAAGTTAAAAATTTTGTTTGCATAACCAGAAGGACCCAAAAAGGGAGATGCCACGCAAGCCAAGGTGGTGGAATTTGAATCAGAGCATATTCACCAAAGGACCTGCCAGGAGACAGAGGCTGCATTATTGATGGCTCATCACCCTCTATCACCATCCTCCACTCTTCTTTGTAATGAATTCTCACCACTTCGTCAACTTCCACAAATGAAATCACTTCCAAGCCTATCCTCAACTCAGCGGTAGATAATTAATGCTTCTTTTAAAGACCATCCACTCACTTTAATCCATTTTAATAACTTCTCAAACGGTGGGCTGAATTCAAACTGGGATCCAAGTCCAGATAATTCTACACAAAGTTCATCCCCAACTAGAAGAACAGAAGTTCCAGTAACTGGTATTTCATTCATTCCTACTCTCTTAACAAACATTTAATGAGACCCACCGCCCCGGATTTCCTAAACACTAAGCAATTGTCTTGGCAAATAAAACAAATATGAAACCTTCCCTTGTGAGGCATATACTCTAGGCAGATTAAGTCAGATAATCAACAAAAACAATTTCACTGAGAGAAAGGAACAGAATACAGTGATGAGAATGACATCAAACTGGGATGGGGAGATGAGGGTTAAGATGGTTAGGGAAATATAAAGCCTTGTGGAAAAATATATTGTTGAAATTCTCAAAATATTCACTACTAAGACTGGTGTGACAGTTACAGAAAAATGTTCTGAAGAACTAGTGTATGTAATTTAAAACACCAAAAGAAGTTTTAATAGAATGAGATTAATCTATAGACCTAAAGGCACCCAGTAAAAAATAGCTTCTGAATTTTTAACATGTTTTCTAAAATTAAACAAACAACCTATGAGGAAAGTCAGGGGAAAAAGTCTTAAAGACAAGAGGTGTGAGAAAAGGATAGATGTACTAGAAGTGGAGACATTATAAAGCAGACAAAGACATGGGCAGAGTGTGCATGATTTCAACTATGTACCACAGCATCAAATAGAAAGTGAAGACATATACAACACACACACACTCTGCAGAGCTATGGTATTTAAAACAATAGGTAGATAATGCAAACTGTATGAATTCAGTTTATAAAACCCAAGGAGGTGTCGCAGAACAGTACCTGAACAAGTGGCCGGCACTAGTATAGGTCTGGACCTTAGCTCACTCTTTATACCACACCAAATAAATACCAGACATATTCAACTATATGAAGTATATTATGACTTCATTATTTTTTTAAGATTTATTTACTTATGCATACAGAACTGGGGTACAGGCTAGAGGTGCAGGGAGGTAAAAGGCTTCACCCGAGACACAGTGGGGAGCAGAACAGGCAGATCAACGAAGTACACTGCTGAGGGAGCAGTAGGTGGGTCAGGAGAGGTCTGCCTCGCCATGTGGATCTCCTCCAGGGCAGGCGGGGATCGAACTCATGTGGAAGTGGCTTCAGCTTCTCAGTACTGTGCTTTAACCTGCTGCGCCACCAGGGAGGGCCCAGACTTGATTTTTTTTAATGTAAGACTTTTCCCAATATTTTCAGAATAAGATGGTCTTTTGTGTAGGAGAACACCTAGAACTATAAAAGAAGTGATAAATCTGATTTAAAATTGAGGGGGCAAAGTAAATATTGTTTTTGTAAATAGATATATAAATTAATAAATAAAAACAAATAAATGAATACAAAAATAAATAAATAAAACTAATCTCTGCATGGATAACTTGTAACTAGGTAAGTCAAGAGGCAAATGAGAAACCTAGAGCGAACAGATGCAGTACCCCAACATGCCATCAAGTTCCCCGAGATGTTTAGCAGTTTTCTCAAATTTTAAAGTGCATGCTATTCGCCTGGAACCTTGTTAACATGCAGGTTCTAATTCTGTGACAAAGACAGCCAGCATGGGTTGGAAATCAGTGGACAAATCCTCTGAGTGCCTTCCTGCTCTCTGAATACAGGAGAGGGACCTGTCTGACTGGTAGTTTAAAATAGTTCCTTCCTCAGCCTCCTCCCTCGCCACATCACCTTTCTGCAGCCAGGTCCTAGCACGGGCTCCTCCCACAGCAGGGACTGCTGAGAAAGGCACAGGAAGGACCACTCAACTGGGAGAAGTGGCATTTTACCCTCTGGGTCATTGTTTAACCACTTAGTGGTTATGTGATCCTGAGCAAGCTCCTAATCTTACAGACTCCATTTTCTTATTTACAAAACCCAAGCCGGGGTGAGGAATAAGCGAGTTAACCTATTGCAAGAACAATGTAAATTACAAAACATTCTAAGAAAATTACTCTTTATTAGGTAGAAGACATTTGGGAACACACTTGTAGAAGGATGAACACCCCTCATATCCACATCCCAACAACTTCCTCCCTGGTCCCCATTTCTTATCTCAAAAGAAACAGAAAAAGGCTTCAGGCTTCCAAACTTTCTAAATATATAGATAAAATATTATGAATTCTAGTAGAACATTACACGGAATATCAAGCCAAAATTAATGACTTCAACCACAGTAAAAGACGCCAACAAGTGAGTACTGGAAACTACGAATTTAATGAATACAATCCCAGGAGAAAAGTGTCACTGAACGTGACGACAATGGCCAGGTATGAGTATAGGTGGGCATGTCTGCTGACGTACAATGAGGGTTTTCCAAAGCAAAGTCCACCTTCTTACACAACATGACACTGTTATTTCCAAAGTTTAAGTGTCATTGAAGTCTTCCTCCCTCCTCATTAATGCCAACTGAGGAAGGGACCTGTGGAGGAAGTACCATCTCGTTTCCAACACCATCTTCACAGGGGCATATTCTTATTGCCCCCCAAGAGAGATGTTTACTGCGTAATCCATTTGCTGATAACTTCATTGAATTTGGAGAATTCCCTGACAGAGGGAGCATCAAGCATGTGCACCATATGCAGACTGGATTCATCACAGGCAAGGATCTGCTCAAGGCCTCGTGTCTTCGGCATTGCTCAGAGGTGGGCGGGAGGAGATGAGGAGCGGAGCCACCAGGCAGGACACTCAGGTCTAATGACATAGCTGGCTCGCCTCTTTCCAGGTGCTCAACCAGCACTCCTCAGAACCCGGGGGCATGACTGGGGAAATTCCTCACTCTGCTACATTAGAACGGAGCACAGACAACCTAAGACCACAGCGCACACCAGACAGCAGGAGGTGGAAGTGAAAGCTTGAATGCTCCAGTCTGAGAAGCAGAGTAAGCAGCCGCCCTTACTGTATTTCCCAGTGTGCTAAACATCAAATGGTGCTCCCTCAGGCTGAAGCCCAACTGGACACAGCCCTACACAGCAGGTTCAGCAAACACCACATCCCACTCCAAAGCTGCCTTTGGTGGGGAGACACAAGGCCTTCTCTCCCGCATGCTACACAAAGGTTTACTTCCCAGCACACAGAGACCATTTGGTTTGGAGACAAAATAGGCCAGAACACATTAGCACATTATTATCAGAGACAGTAATTTGGAAACAACAGAAACCCACTCTCACTATCATGGGAGTGGGGGTGGGGGAATCTGGGGTGAGGGTAGGGGATCATGGGTTTATTATAAGTTTAAAGGAATCTATCAGAAGACCCTGAATCAGGAATTGCAGCCAGTCCTCAAAGGAAATAAAAATCCACATTGGAAGTGAGAATATTCCCAAGGCCTCTTGTCTGTTCTTCTGCCCAACTGCTCTGTTCTTTTTTCCACACCAAGTAGTTCCATTCCATGCTTCTCTGTAAGGGTGATGGGTCAAACATCTTCAACCCAGTTAGTTTTTCTCTAAACTATAGGGTGAGCCTCAAAGATAAACTAATATTGCAGTTGCAATTTCAAATTATTCAAAAGTCAGTGATTAACTCAGCTTGAATGGGATGTCCTCCCTTTATTCCAAACATCAGAGAGGTGGGTGAGCTGATCTAACTATAGAGGATTATCTACCTGTCCAGAACACACACACACACACACACACAATAGCAATGTAAGTGTCCACAGCATAATGAGCTCTAATCTTTGTTACAGGCATAAGGGTGGTTCCAAAGGTACCATCTTGTTTTCTTAAAATCACTCCAAGGAAGCACAGCTGTCCAGCCAGATCGCAACAGGTGTCTTCTTTATAGCTTGCTTGTTGGTTACTTGGGTCACAGAAAAAAAGCATTTTGTTATCAGACAGAAATTATTTAAGGCTCCTTTTTTTTAGAGGAGAGTTTCTCAGTAAGATGCTTGCCCTGAATCAGGCAAAGGAAAGCCAATATGGCTTTGAGATTCTGACTGCGAAGTTGAGTATGACATACAATCCTGCGCTGTTACACAGAACACACATAGAGCTAAAGCCTTCTGTGGCAGACATTCTAGAAATAATTTTCCATAGGAAGAATGTGTTCAATGTGAAGGTTAAGTAAAGCTGCTTCTTCCTTACAAAAGGCACTGGGTTTCTCATAATGTAGCCCCAAAGAGTCCATCAGTGGGGGTCTATTTCACCTAGGGCAACTAACACATTCCTCACAGATCATGGGCTGCTCTGTGTGGTTGCTAATCAGATAATCTGTTACAGGAGGCTTACAAATCCATTTACATTGATTTTAATTAATGAATCAATCCCTGGCCTTGAACAACTTGGTCCAAAAATGGTAAGCAATTCAAGATTCAGTCTAAACTCCCAGCCTGAAATCTACATTAAAAAGAAGTTAACACTCAGATCAATGCAAGACAAATAAAAAATAATTGAGTTTGGATCTCCCTCACAACATAAAGAAAAATGTCTCCCCAAGTTCAGACAGTGATTCTTCATATTAGTAAAAGGAATATATTTTCAATGATTGCCTAACAAATTTACTTAGGACAAGGGTTTTGTTTTTTTTGTTTTTTTTTTTGCACAAACCTAAAATCTAGAAACCAAAATCAGATAGTATGACTGTCCATCTGACCTCAAAAATCAAAAGACCCCCCAACTTTCTCAATAGCTTATCAGAACCTTTTAGTCTAGACTGAAGTTGGACAGAGAATCACCCAAACACAAGATACAAATGACAAGTTAGAACAAAGAGGCACTCACCAGTCGGCTGTGCCTGAATCAGCCATGCTTCATTAAAAAGGCAGGCAAACTTCTGCATTTGCTTTTATTTTATTCTTTATAAAGGCTGAAACAGGATTTGACCTTTCTGAGCTATTGCCAGCTATAACTTGGAAACAAGCTCAGTTTAAAAGACAGCATCAATATGGGATGCTCATCATTTCTTTTTTGCTCTTTCTTTTCCCTTGCCTGTTCACAAGGTTTGTCTATACCCACTCTATTTTTAGTCTTCTATCAGAACTTCCAATGACTCCATGTAAATCTATAGTGAGGGGGAAAAGTCGAGTTTCAGTCCCGTTTTCTCAATTCCCACAGCTAGTCCACACCAATTAGTGTAGGAAAAGAACAGAAGAGCTGATAAATGAAAACACATCACACTCAATTTTAATTGTTTTCAAGACAGAATGAGTCCATAAATTCACTAGCAAAACCTCAAGGAGCAGTATCAACTGCACACCAGCAGACACAGCAGCCGCATCCGTCTGGCTGAGGAGCACCACGAGGAGCTACGAGGCCGTATGCGTCGCAGGAGACATGTGTCACTGGGAGACAAACGCATCATGCTCTGCCCCGCTTTGTAAAATATTTAACAGGAAGCTATCATATGGGTTTTGAAAAGCAGTACGTTTGCGCTGAGACACTGCAAGAGGAAATCTAAAAAGGACCCTGTGCCTGAGAGAAGTAAGTTGCAAGCAAAAGCAAAAAACAGATCAGATATGTGATCTCCTTTCTATCCCTCTCTTCTCAACCAGGAGAACAAAAAAAAAAATAGAAGTTGATACTTTGGCTATACATATGGGATCCAGAACATTCAGCCTAATGTCTGCTCCATGCCCAGAAGTTTTAGGATTCACTGGAACACTGAAGCTCCTTGAGACATTTGCCTTGAGACATGTCTTGGGACACTTGAGTGGACCCGGCCTGCCCCCTGCCCAAATGAGTGGCACAGGGCTGCAAGGCAGAACAGGGCACAGCAGGGTATGCCGGCATGGCCTGACCTCCAGATCAAGACCACAAATTATAAACAGTTTCAGTAAATTGACTCAAGGGCCTTTGTTCCTCCAACATACATCTTCCCACTGCTTCAAAGGCAGGCAGCAGTACCTAACCACCAGTGTGGCTATAGCCAGGAATGGGAAAGGAAGTTATTGAAGCCTGGATTTCCTGCTTTTGCTTGTAGCCAAGAACTATGAGACTTGTAGTGGTTTCAGGAACTGACTCATCTAATGATTCATGGATAAGATACTGCTTTTAGTATGTTTCTGACCCTAAGATTCAGAAACTTCAAAACCCATCTCAACGTGTTTCACTCTTATTTGCCAATAAATATTTGCATTAAAATAAACAGGAGGGACCCTCCCTGTGACGCAATGGGTTCAAAGCAATGCTGCAAGTGAGCCACAGCCACTGCAGCACGAATTCAATCCCCACCCCAGAAAGATCCACAGGGCACAGCAGACCTCTCCTGACCACCCACTGCTCCCCTCAGCAGTGTCCTTTATTGATCTGCTTGTTCTGCTCCCCACTCTGTCTCTGGAGAATCCTCTCACCATCCCTGCAGCTCTGGCCTGTACCCCAGTTCTGTATGCATAATTTTTTTTTAATAAAATAAACAGGAGGACAATAGTTAATGAAACAATGAGAAAACTTCACACCAATGGCAGGAAACATGGGAGAGCTGTGCTCTGGGAGCCCAGCCCAGGACTGTGACCTGACAGCATCTGCACTGCCTAAAAGGGAGTAACAGGTGGAATATGGTTTATTTTTAGATGTCATTATCCTGCATGTAAAAACTGCAAGTCTGTGCTAAATACCTAGTGTTGTGACTCTAAATACCCAAGATGTAAAGAAGAATGTAGATCTAGATTTGGCTGTTCCATAAGCAAACCAGGGAGAGTTCAGGGTCGGCTGAACAGCGAGTAATGAGTAATAAAGGGCTTGTTGTGGAACTCATCCTCTTAAATCATCCTCCATAGGAAAACTGCAATTCGGTATTTCCACTCATCCTCAGACTAGTCTTCCATCTTCCCTACCACACACACACACACACACACACACACACACACACACACAC
>NW_004567116.1:30874879-30875637 GCF_000260355.1 Condylura cristata
TCCTCAGTAAGGAAAAGCAGAACTCTCTACAAGTACAGTGCCAAGTGTGGGCACCTCTGATTGCTCTCGTGATAACCCCATTCATCACCCAGAAGTCCCACTAGAGAAAAGTTTTCAACCCTCCCTCACCCACCAATCCTGGGAGTTCCCTGCACTCTTTATATCACACAGGACAGTTTCAGGGGTGGCTTTCAAAGGGCGTACAGGTTTTAATACCAACCTCACTGTACAGAAGAAAAGGGGGGCAGAAAACAAAACCACATGCTAGGGGGGAGGGCGCGCATGAAGGAAGCAGTGAGGACAGCTGACCAGACAAGGCCGAAGTGCAGGGGCCGGCTGGCAGGCGCTGCTCGGCCAGGCTCCTCCACAGATTTACTGACATGACGTCAGTGGCTCCAGTCCAGCTTTCTCTTTGGTTGCTTTTACCACTTGCCTCCTGAGCCTTCACTATGTCAGGGAGCCACAGGGCCACAGTGAAATTCCCTTTGTGAAACCGAGTTTACCTAGGGGCAAGGAGGCCTGCCCTGTGAATTACAGGGCTCCTGGCCCTTCTCTCTGTGCCCAGGAAGGAAAGGGAGGGGAGAAGTCCTACAATGCTGTACTTTCCCTAAGACAGAAGAACCATTAAAAGAAGCTTGCTGCCTTTAAAATAAAGAAGGGGGGATATGGGATCCAGAACATTCAGCCTAATGTCTGCTCCATGCCCAGAAGTTTTAGGATTCACTGGAACACTGAAGCTCCTTGAGACATTTGCCTTG
>NW_004567116.1:30875737-30891251 GCF_000260355.1 Condylura cristata
GGGAGGGGAGAAGTCCTACAATGCTGTACTTTCCCTAAGACAGAAGAACCATTAAAAGAAGCTTGCTGCCTTTAAAATAAAGAAGGGGGGGGGGGAGCTTAATGACCATCCAAACTTTCACAGGCCAGGTTGCTAAATTCTCAGGGATGGCACAAATGATAATTTCAATTATTATTCACTCATTCTGTTGTGAGGCTCTGTTGACTGAACTGTGAACGCATACAGCTTTGGTTCACCAACAAAACAAAAAAAATATTACAGAAGCTGAAACCCCAGGATTGAACGGAACCTCTGAAGAGATCGGTATGGCCCGTCTTTAAAATGAGCTTTTCTCCTCCTAAGCACATATTGTACTGTTACGCACCAACATGGGCATAAGACAATTTCCAAGAAGCAAAAATAGGAATTACTGAAAATAAGTTTAATAGCAGACCTGTTGAACAAAAACACTCATTTAGACTTATAGGCTTAGTATTGTATTCCCACAACAGCACAATAGCTGGGCTTCAGCTTGGACTTCAATGCAAAAATCTGCCTAAAACTACAGAGCTTTAAAAATAGTTTAGTTAATAAAAAGAAATGTATAAGTGATGCGTTTTTTCAAATAGCTGAGAAATTAAATATATTTCATTTCAAACACTTCATGAGAGGTAGAAAATTTAATTCAACAATTATTTATCAAACAGATATACATAAAAGATTCCAACAATATAATCAAAATACAATTTTGAATGGCTCAGAGTGGCTATAAAATAAGGAATCTCTCACCTGGTTATTTAAACAAGGGAGAGAAAGCAAACTATCAGGTAGACATGAATGATGGTCAAGATTAAGGTTTTCTGTGAGGCCAGTTAATGTGAGTTTTGAGTTCCAAAATGAATAAAAATGGTGAAATATCCATGAGGAATTCTTTAGTTTGGTCATTTTCTTTTTTTAAGATTTATTTATTTATGCATAGAAGAACTGGGGTGCAGGCCAGAGATGCAGGAGGTGAGGGGATTCACCAGAGACAGAGTGGGAACAGAACAAGCAGATCCACTGAAATACACTGCTGAGAGGAGCAGCAGGTTGAGACAGGAGAGGTCTGCTGTACTATGTGGGTCAGCTCCTTGGCCGGCCAGGGGCTGGTGGGGGAATCAAATGCATACTGTAATGGCTGGCAGTGGCTGATAGCACTGTCTATGACCCCTGTGCCACCAGGAAAGCCCCAGTATGGTCATATTCTTCAGGGAGTAAAGGACAAGACAAATGCACACACAGAAATGACAGGAGCCAAACATATAAAGAAAACAATTACTTTAGATCAAGAAATCTACATGAGAAGTGGGATCTAATTCTGAGGGAATTGGGGGCGCAGCATAGACAATGGCACCTACATTACAGCCTTGAAACTTACCACTAAGATAAACCAAAACTCTCTGCAGTGAGGTCCATTCTAAGTCCAAGAATACACAAGACACTGGATAGCAAAGAAGCTATTAAAAGCAATTAGTGTCACACAATGTGACACTGGCTAAGGACAGTACAGAGAGGAACTGCAATGGATTCAAAAGTTTCCAAAATGACTGCACAGAATAGCAGACAAAAAACAAAACCAGAAACCTGCTTTTTGTACTGACTATATCCAACTAACGACACCAAGTTAACCAAATAATTGACGAAGGAAGATTTTTCTCTCTGTAAGAGTATGAGTTAATGAATAAAAAAGCATATGAGAATCAAAATATTAACAGTCTAGCAAACACCACATGAAATGACAGGTACAGAGAGAGATCATAAATCAGTGGCTGTGAACAGCACAAGAAAGAGACAACTAGATGTTATGAACCTACTGATAGAACATGAGCTATGAAGCACTCCTTTGGAAAAAAAAACAGGATAACTAAACCTGAATCAGTTTCAGTTCAGAACTGAATTCCCATTGGTAGGAAATACAGAGGACAGTAGAACATGATAAACAGCACCAAGGGAATGCAAACACAAAATCCAGAATGAGAGAAACTCTAATAGAAACAATGAAGTCTTTATCACAAATCAATGAGAAGGGGAGTGGGGAGGGAGGAGAGACCTTTCAAGACTTTTAAGAAACAACCAACCAAATATAACCTGTTGATCTTGTTTGTACCCTGATTTAAACAAACCAACTGTGGGAAAAAATTGATGAGACAATAAGGAAATTTAAATAATGACTGCATTTTAAGGAATGATCATTAAAATGCTGGTGTGTTGATGATACTGTCTTTAAGTTTATATTTAAGATATAAACTAAAAACTTTTAAGATACATTCTGTAAACGTGACAGATGAAGTCAGTAGTAAGTTATCAAGGATTACTTCAAAACAATCTAGTGGGAGAGGAACCAGGGGTTTAGATTATTGTTGCTAAGTGCTGAGGCCACATGGGGGTTCACATCAGCACTGCATGGAATTTCTCTATAATGAAAGTCTTGAAAACCTGCAAAATAAAAATAAAACACTATTCCTTACCTCCTCCTTCAAAGAGAGAAGGGGATGCTATGGGAAGAGATAACTGGCATTCTAACACTCATGGTTACTGGGGGATGGTAATCACAACCACAATTATAATCAGCAGCTCACATTTATGGACATGGCTTCTCTGCCAGGCATTACGCTACCACTCTGAGCTCTCACTATAAGCCATAAGGAGAACACTACTGTCTATTTCCATTTTACAGGAAGGAATATGGGGCTGAGAAAGATTTAAGAGATTACCTAAGGTCAAACAGGTTAAGCGGAAGAAATGTGTGTAATTCTGTAAGTTTATAAGCTTAACGAGAATGAAAATTAATTATATCTTTCCAAAGTAATAACAACTCTTACAAGTGCTGAAAACTCCAAAAGCCAAAAAGTGTCATGCTCTCTAGTATGGAGGACAGCGAAACAGAGATGTGGTGATTTTGTGGTGACCATTTAGGCTGAAACTTAAACTGCAGGGGCAGAGTCTCCAAGCCCTCAAACTGATTAAGAGGAGACAGGGTGAAAAGCAGAGTGTGCGTGTGTGTATATACATGTGCTGTGCTTCCAGGGGAAGAACTGAAACTAAGAGAGTAAAAGGGAAATGTCTGAAGAAAGAGAAAAACAGCAGAGCAGGAAATCCAGCAAGATGGGAATCTGGGGAAAAGCTTAGAACTTAACCCAACAGAGGAAAATGGAAAAGCAAATAAATGAGTTCTTGTCAGACTGGGCCATTCTAGTTGGGACAAAACCCTCCGGATCTTGGACAAGAACTGGAGGACAGAGGAAACTGGAGACTTCAGAATGGGCTGGGGAATCAGAGAGGCTCAATGAAGGCCACGCACCACCAAATTCACCAAAATTCACTCCAAACTCACACCCCGGAGAAGCATTGTTATTTTCTCCATTTTTCAGATGAGGAAACAGAAGCCAGCGAGATTAAATAACTTACCCAAGATCACACAGCAAAAACCCAGAACTGGGACTGGTACCAGGTTTGATTCCACGCTAAAATCCGTGCTTCTTAGTTACCCACGGAGCATTAGAGAGAATAGTGAAAACTCAGGGCAACACCAAAATGACCAATATCGGAAGTAATCAGAACAAAATTTAAGATTACTCTTAGGGGGACAGACAAGAGCACAAGTCCCAGAAATTACCAACCCCTCCTAAAAATGGCCCGGAGTCACCAGAATTAAGTGAACAGAAGGAAAAGATAGTATCAGCCAGAGTACCTCCACTCCCACCAAGAACCAACCAGGATGTCCAAGTTGGACAGCAACTCCCCTTCAAAGCCCTAAGGTCTTTTTCAGAGACTTAATTATGTAGGGCTCTGCGCAAGCACAGTTAACTTTCCCCTCCCCTCTGCACGGTCACTACCCACCACAAGAGAGCCTAAGACATATTTTCCAGGTCACCTGCATGTGGAGGGGAGAAATTCACCACCTCCTAGGTTCCTAAGCACTCCCACTGTGGAAAAATGAAGTCAAGGTCATCTGCCCAAACCCTACCCCTTCAGCATAAGGACATTTCCATATCCAGGCCTTGGGGTGGTGGGGGGGCTAACTTATTTTGACTTTCTGCCAACAGAGTACATTCCAACAAAAAAAACTAGATAAACTGGCAGGTCCAGTTCCAAGTTTCCAAACCACATCAACCATCCCAACACATATGCACATACCTATAGAGCAGTTTGGGTGGACCCAGCCCCCAGTCGCCTTGTCCTCTCATTTTCATTGGCCAGTATAACCCGTCTGAGAGGTTGTGGGGCCTGGGCCCCACAGCCCTTGAGAGAAGAACCTGAAAGGGGAGAGGTGACTCTTGCCCTTTCTCACTAAGACAAAGGACCAGTTCCCTCCCCCCCCCAGAAAGCCTGAATGGGGCACACCTAACATTTTGGGGCCATATACACATAATTACTTTGAAGACAGAGTAAAACAGGCCCCCAAGTACATAACACAAAACAAAGTAGTATGTACTTTCCCTTTTCTGGGCAAATGCTCCAAATGAAAGAAAGTCCACCTTTTGTTTCAGTATCAACATCACACTATATCTTAACTCCATTCAAATGTCACAACAAATCCTATAGGTGGCTTAATGTAGAGTCTTTTGTTAGCCTGACAACTGTGTAGTCAGAAAGATCTAGGAAACAGCTTCAGGTTCTGGCCCTACCATCAACTGGCTGTGTGATCTTGGGCTGATTACCAACTTCTCTGAACTTCAACTACAAGCTACATTTAAACTCCTAGGTTTAAATGACATGATGCAAAAGGAAGGGATCAACACAGAACCTGGCCTTTCTTATCCAAATTCTCCTCAGCATGGCGAGGAAGTAGCAGAGCTGAGGTTCTGCACTTCTGCCAACAAACCTGTCTTTGAGAGGGCAGTGTGGAGTTGTGGATGGAATGACTCAGATATTGCAGTTGTCCAGCACCTTTCTGCCTAAGGGCTTCGAAGCTCTTGATTTTATCTTTTTAATCTAAAGGTAAGTACAAAAGTAGGTTAGAAGGGCAGGTGGTCCAGAATTATCATTCCAGAAAGAAAACCAGTAATTATCAAGTGACTTGTCCGCACAGGAGCAACAATAGGGCCACAGGGAGAGCCAGCACCAGGGGCTGTCACCAAGTCTTCCTTCCCCAACTGCCAGACTAGAGGGGCCAAGATCCAAGATCCGAGGCCCTGGAGGACCCTCAAATGCCTTCTCTCTGTGAACAAAGAAAGATTGCCCCAAGCTTCAACAGCAAAACCCAGAGGCCATGGCGTTGACTAGATTGAAAGGCACCACACTACACTAAATACCTGTCCAAGGTCATTGCCTAAAGCATGCAATAAAAAAAAATCAAATAAATGGCACTAAGTTACCCACATGGAATGGAGTGCTGTCATTTCTAGTTGTTTCTGGTAAAGTACTAAAATGTCATAAATTTCTAAAACCCCACTTATTTGCCCTGTCTTACCTATTTAGCTACATTGCAGGACAGCACTGTCTCCTAATGAACAAAGATGAACAAGAAGCTTAAACCTGGGAGCATCATGTGTGCAGCAATCACAAGTTGTAAGATATACTTGGAAATTCCCAAATTTCACAGTATAGAATTTCCAGAATTCCACTGCAGAAAAGCTTTCTCAATTAAACTTTGCTCAGCAAAAAGGATATGAACCAGTGCTGAAATATTTCTATGAATGATGACCTTTTAAAAAATAGGTTATCAATTGGTCCATAGAACTGAAGAGAGTCTAAGGCAACTGAAACAAAAGATTTGCAGGAAAAGTTGCCCTTTGAGACACTCTACTACTTAGCTCTGCTCCCAGAAACAACCTGGGACATTGTGAGAGGAACAGACTTAGAAGCTCAACACCAAAGCGCCTACTAAGGCACCCTATCTTCTCTTTCTTCACTTCGCTTACTTAAAGAGAGCCACTCAGTTTCTTCAACAGATGACCATGTAGTTTATTGTGTAAACCAGGGCATTCTGAAAGTAGAAGAGCATGTTATTAAGAACTGTACCAGGATAAGCAGCATAAACCAAAACTGAGGCAAAGAGCAGACTGCAGGCATAGGGAACAGAAAAAAAGCAATCCTTTAGAAAATAGAAGGTGATGAAAACTGCCACCAACAGTTATTGTGAAGAAGATAGTCAGCACCATGGGGATAAGAAAGACCAAGTCAAAATTAAGACAGAACTAGGGAGAGCAGAGCCTGAAACTCAGAATATAAATCAGTCTGCCTCTGGGTTCATCTTTTCCCCACTCTTAAATCAATTTACAAACCAGATTCAGTAATTGTCTTGTGGCTTCCAGTGCCTTCTAGGTTTCTCTTCCTTATGATCTCCTAGATTATCCTTGAGGATTTAGCTCTTGGACTGTTTAAAATATAAGCCACACAAGTGTTTAACAGCCAACCTGGAGTACCAAGGTGGAAGTCAGTCCACATTACTGAAATGATTCTTTTTAAAAATAATAAAAATAAAAGTTCTTCCATTTTATATACTTCTAATGTACACCTTCAGGCCCCTCATTACATATAACCAGTCACTAACAGAAATATAAACTCTTATGAAGTCAACACTCCAAATGAGCCATCCTAATCACTCGCTCAGCAAAAACAGATGTACACTCGGGTAAAGCTGAGGGATGTCCTGTTTGCACTATGCTGTTCAGTGCAATAACCCGGCTTCATTTTCCTATGACATACTTTACATGCCATAAAATTCAACTTTTTAAAGTAAATAATTGAAGGCCCTCCTTGGTGATGCAAGGAGTTAAAGCACAGCGCTATGAAGCTCTCTGCAGCCACTGCAGCACAAGTTTGATCTCCAGCCAAGGAAGTGACCCACTTGGCGCAGCAGACCTCTCCTCTCACCCACTGCTCCCCTCAGCAGTGTACTTCAGTTGATCTGTCTGTTCTGCTCCCCACTCTGTCTTTGGTGAATCCTTCACCCCCTGCACTTCTGGCCTATACCCCAGTTCTTCTATGCATTATTAAATCTTTTTAAAAAATGTACCATGTTCCAGATCTATATACTACCTCATGATTCACAATAAACCTTTTCTCTATTTAAGCGTTGAGTTCATTTCCTGGTGTTTCAGGGGGGGCTGTTGGTTTGTTAATAAGTTAGCCCACTCTCCTTCCCAAAAGCCATGGGAGTGGGGGGTAGGGAATAAATCCTTTCCTCTTCAAGATCCAATTCTAGTATCACGTCCTCTGCAAAGCTGTCCTCAGTCCTCACTACTGGGGAACACAGCAATATGGCTGTATCATGAGCACTCTTCTCACTTGGCTTTTCCCTGTTCATTTTGATATTATGTAAGGAAATTCATGCTCTTAAAAATGAGTGTGTAAAAATGAAAGTCTCCACCTTCCCAATGCACTTGCTCCCTCACATCCACCCCATCAATAATGTAACATCTCCTAGATTCCTCTGGAGCTGCCTACATGTTTCAGCAACATCTCCTCAGCTCTAAGAAACCACTGATTGCAAGATGCAGTACTATTTTATTTCTAAGAAATATTGTTACAAAATATCACCAGAAAAATCACATTTTAGATATAACTCTTTTCTAATCATGTCCATCTTGCACATTTAAAGGAAAAATCTAAGCAAAACAAATTGAGTAAGATACACCTACAACAACTTCTCAGAGAGATCAATGTTTTTCTACACCCTCCATGATGAGAGCACTGGTCACATCAAAGCACTGCACAAAATGCTCCCCTCCTAACAGGTTTTCCTCCTCTCCACCACATTTGCTCTCCAGGCTCACCACCACCTGCCAGCCATAATTGTAAAACTCGGCACAATTTCAAAAACAGTCAGTTGCATCTTGAATCTGATAAATACAGAACTTGCATAGATGAAAATTTGCATCTTGAATCTGATAAATACAGGAGACACAACCTTCCCACTGGACTGTGCACCTGCTTTCCCTGCTAACCTGTAAATGTCCAAGGGGAATTTACTGATCACTAGTCACCGACCACTTATGCTTATAACCAAAACCCTGCACAGAGGCTCCTATGGATATTTAAAATGTCCAAGGGTAACAGCAGTTCAAGAAAAACTAGGAGTAGCTGGGTTTCGAAATGCCCCAGGTAAAGGGAAGAGAGATGAAAGAATGAGACACTGAGTTTGGCTTATTAGCGATAGATTTCAGTCCCCTCCCTCTGCAACATCAAGGGATATCACCTGAGGGGCTCTGTGAGCATTCCCCACACTCAAAAAGTAAAACCTACCCTGCAAGCAGTCAGACAGGAATTAATCCTTAAGCTGCTTGCCAGCAAGCCTTACCCTAACCCTCCATTAGCACATCTGGCAACAACTGCCACATCTGTCCCAAGGGGACAGATGAATTTCAAGCACAGGTAAGGTAGCTGTGTGTTAGTTCTATTGCTTCTCCTGCATACAGGGACATGATCTTACTTTTGTGTGGTATGTTTTTAAAACTAACTGAGAACATCTTAGTGGATATCAAAAAGACTCATGTTGCTGGGTATATCGCCTCACAGACATAGGGAGGGAAAAAAATCTCAGAGATAGGAGTGAAGGCCAAATTCAGTCTGCTTTGATGTAAAGATAAAAATTAGAATACCTACAGCAAAGGTTCCAGTGGGAGGCAGACAACAGTATGGAGTCTCTTAGAAATTCAGAAACACTGCCCTACCCAGCCCAGCTAAGTTTCCAGGACTGGTGGACCAGCTGAGAAAGCATCATAGAGGCTGCTGCACCAGCTCCAGTGGGATCCTGCTCACGTGAATCACTGGTGTGACAGATGAACCCCTGAGGGGGGAGAGGAAAGAGCCTGACCTGAGCCAGACCCGCTCTGAACTGGTCCTGTAAAAGGAGCAGTAGCCTATGAATTACAAACCCAAGAGTCATTCCATGTGGAATGCAACTACTCTGGGTTGCTCTGGGGGAAGAGGGGTGAACCAAGCTCAAAAGTCAAAGTGTGGGACAAGGTGAAGAAAAGCACACAGTCAGGGACAGACTTACCCTTGCCTCTCCCAGTGCCTGGCATGTATCAGAGATATAAACCTCTGCTGAATGGATTCACGTGGCCAATAAACACATGGTTATGGACATCAGCAAATCTCCACCGAGCCACCCACTGTGCGCAGGCTCCCAGAGCTGGCTCTGGCACCTGTCAATTCACCAGTGGCAAAGCTTTTAGTCCAGCTTTGGTTTCACTGGATCCCTAAGCAGAAATGTTCTAGAAGCATTTCCCTCTTTAACAATTTCTAGTCCTAAAAGGAAGAGGGGCTTCTTGCCTCAAGTCACAGTAACATATCTCCCAATTTCCAGTTACACATGTTTAACATTTTTACATTTTATGATGAAGGTAAAACTCAACAGTGAAAGGAATTAGGAAGGTATTTTGAACACACCACAGAACTAACTATACTTTCTATCAAAATCAGAAAGAACAATTACCAACCTTTTCTCTCCAGCATTTAAAAAAGCGTGGAATTATGAGAATTTCGTGGCTCCACCAACGTGAAACATTATTAAGTAGTTTGCTTTCTGTTCTTCTCTCAATGGAAATACCTGAGGAGGTCTTCTAAGTGTCCCAGATTTCAAGTCGAGGCTGACAGTTCCCTCAGCTGACTGGGCTCTTTCTAACTACCATTGTTTCCCAAAGGCTTTGAGATGAAAAGGCTGCCAGGAAGAAAGGGTTGAAAGAGATTCCACCAAAGGAAGCATCAGCTCACAATGGTCTCAGAGTCAGCTAGGCCCCAAGACACCCCCAGTCAAAGCAATGGGTGATCTGAAAATGAAGCATATCAAAATGCTATTGATAAGCTAAATTACCAGACAGCTTATCTGAGGCCCAACATCCGCCATATGGTGCCCCAACTTCTGCCGCCTGTTGCTGCCACAACAATAAGCACGCCTACCCAGAGAGCACCCTCAGACAGAAACCCAGCCGCAGTGGCATGTGTGTGTGTGAGGGGGGGTGCTGGGCCTGTGAGCTTACATTTTATTTTGTGCCATTACATCTGTGCCTCCCTATCCCAGGGAACACATGAAACACATGTACATTCAATGTCAAAAATACCTGTCATCCGTAGCGCACTCACGAGCACGCTGCCTGTGTGCACAGGTGTGGGTCTACATCAGGTGAACAGAGAGAAAAACCGACTTCAGTTTCAGAAATGGAGCTGCGGGTGGGGGAGGGCAAGCCAGGCAGGCTCCAGGCTGGAACTGCAGGCAGACAATGGGCTTTTCTCAAAACACTCAGGCGGGCGGGCCTCGGGGAGTGGCTATTTAAAACACTTGGCTCCTTTTATTTCACCACCATGGAAGTAAATTCTGCTCTTAAGTGCCAGAGCAAATGAAGTCATTTGGTTTCCACGGGCTCCCTTTGCATTTTAGCAGTGGAAGTCAAACTGGATGAAAGTCGGAAGGTCCAGCCCAAGCTGTTCTTTCTTCCAATTAAAATTGATTCCACTGAGGATTGACGCCTGGACTTCATTAACTTTTTCTCTTTGAAAAGACATTAAGGTCACAGAAAATTTAAAAGATATTGGACACTGGAATGAATGCTGTCCAAGACGACTCCCTTCTCAAAATGCCATCAAGTCAGGTAAAAAGAGCTCCTATACACCTGACTGGTATTAAAGGTGGCGATTTTTGAAATAAAATTGGTAAGATTTCTGCCCTTCTTTTAAGAACTGTGCCCTCAAAAAGAGAGTATTATCTATGCAGAGATTGTATTATTGATGGTAATAAAATAGCCTCGTATTTAGTTTACTATTTAGTAGGGGGAAAAAACACCAGTTTTCAAAAGAACTCAGCAACACAGCATCTGGTTATGCAAAATGCACAAGAGGCAGGTTTGGATACAGTGCAAAGCAGGGTTGGGGGGCAAAGTTGTGTCTTCACTTCTATATAACTATTACAGAAAGGCAGTCATTTCATTACATTCCCAGCCCCCCAATTACTCACACCTAGGCAGACAACGTTCTTGGATGAACTTTTCAAATTTTCTTAAACATTCTCAGTTTAGGAAAAAAAATATCCTTTCAAGTTAAATTGAGATTGCAGTTGAACTCCATCCAAGAGCGGAGCTGAACTGAATTATGATAATTAGAAAGCTGTGCCTATAAAAAAGCAGCGTAGTTCATGCATTTTTTTTTAAAGTTCATGCCAGAGAATATAAGTTCAATATGTTCTCACATAATTAACATTTCCCACCATTAGCGGCAGTTTTTCAGTTTATATATCAGTAAAAACAACAGCACTCATCGTTGTATATTCCTAGTCAATAGTGCTTCAGTCACTTTACACATACATCTAAACCTGTCAGATGCCTAAAAGCAACGAGAATTCCCCACTGGAGACCCGGGTTGCTTAACGTGTTAATCAACAAACTAGCTTTTTCTTTTAAATTCATTTTCCAGGGTTGAGTCCTGTCCCTCAAACTATAGCTGCTAATGAAATCCTAGGGCAGTCTAGTAAACACAAATTTGCAAAAGGACAAAAAGCACTGATCAGGACAGTAAACACTGATTTTTAACAACTAGAGGAGGGGGACAGGGAAGCAACAAAGTCAGGATGGAGTCTTCTCTTGGCCTGCCACAAAAGTGGGGAAGAGCCTCGGAGGACACCCCCGACCCAAGCCAGTCAGAAAAGACACCAGTGGCTTCACAGTTAGCCAGGACTCCCATACTATGGAAAGTTTTTTTTTTTTTTTTAAATCCTCCCAACCATGCAAAAAGCTAGTGGACAAAAAGCAAACTTAAGAGCTGAGAGTGACCCACCCTCTAAGAAATATCATCCTGAAAACCCACCCTTCAGAGCACTGCATTTGCTTTAACTATAACAAAATTTGTATTTCAAAATGCCCTTATTTTGCACCACTACAAAGCCCAACTGTAGCTAGGGGGGAAAAAAAGTCAAATTTCAACTAGGAGTTCAGATATGATATGGGGTCAAGAAAACTTAGGATGAGATTCTTACAGATTTGCGACAGGTTCACTGCTTTAAAACAAAACAACATAAAAATCCACACAACCCACTTGAGATATTTACATCCAAATAATCCAAATATACTAGCATTCTAAAAACTATCCCAGAAATGGGAAGGCCCTGAATTTCCCTGATTTCAGAAGTGTAAAGCACTTACAAAACAAGTGCTTAAAAAAAGGTCTCACTGGGTACTGGTTAAAAAAAAAGAAGAAGAAAGAAAGAAAGAAAAAGAAAAAAAAAGCCCAACCCTGAAAAGTGAAATTCTTAAGAGGGACCGAATCACAGTTGTATCACCTTTGTGCATACGAAAGACTAAAAGATATCATTGAATTGTTCAAACCTGATTAGGGATCTAATTTAAATACCACAGGATAATCTGCGGCTTCTACAGATAAAATTTTAAAAGGCACCCTGCAGCTCTAAAAGATTACACCAACCCTGAGCTAGTCCCTAAGCAGCCCAGCAGGAGAGCCTAAGTTTTGGCCGGGGAGTACGTTTACATTATATTGCTTGCTCCAGCCCAGTTTTGAGTGGGACGTCGGCACTCTGCAGCTGCAGTCACTGGACCCTAAACGGAAAGCTGCAATCCCGCATTCATCAACAGAAAGGTGGGTTCTGGATTTTCTTGCAGTTCTACAGAAAAAGCTGGACACTTGTTCTAGCCAGTACTCTTCCATCTTTAGAGAAAACAGACCCCAAAAGTTTTATCACGAAGCAGATCCAACCTCCTTTTTTCCCCCTCTTGCCAGCTCTTTACTGGGAACAAGATAAAAGTGCCTCAAATACAAGCCCACAAGTGTTGCCTACTGTCTGCTTGCAAATATGGTCACTTTACATACACTGGAGCAGGCATGCAGTTATTTGCACCAACCCTTAAGAGTGATAAAACACCACAATTTTCATTTGCAGGCAGTATAATTATGCTCACAATTAACACATAATAACACATGAGATTAGAGTGAAGAGTAATCCCACAGATGCACAGGCTCTTGTAGGACCGCCAGCCTTGGAGGGAGATTCAATCAATTTCTAAAGCAAGAAACCTGAAAATATTGTTAATGGCACAGCTTGTTTCTTCAAAGGCCTGTCTAACATTTGGAAGCCACGGGTCTCTAGCTGTTCCTGCTAGATATTTTTCTACTGCAAATAGGATCTAGACACTAATGATAAATACATTTTCCCCAAATTTTTCCATTAAGAAAAGCCCTCTTACACTTGCTGTTCTATACTGTCAGACTCAGCAAAATCCAAAACTGTTTCTAAGTGACTGAAGCTCAAATGGGGGTGGGGGGGGATCCAAATAGGCATTCCCATATGACTCGGTTGTCCTCTTTTCTAAATAAAAAGGCATGCCAACCCGGAATATATGAATATATCACTCTTGCAAATGAGGGGTGAAAAGAGGGAAGGTAGAAGAAAGTGCCTTTTCCCAGGTTTCCTCCCTCGCCCCGCCCCCCCCACACACACAAACCCTAGTTGTGTAGGCAAATGTACCACAATGCAAGAAAGCACCTCCATCTCTACCTGGCAGAAAGCTATCTATGTTATCTTCCCTCTTTAAATTTTATCAACTGTATATCATGATGAGCCCTGGTCTGTGTGTGTGTGGGGGGGGGGGTGTTTGGATACTTCCATTAACCTTTCTCAAACATGTGATCTGAATGGAGTTCTGTTACTTTATAAAAGGTTACATAGAGGAAGAATCTATCCAAGATTCTTTCCTATATATATTTTTTACTCTTTAAGGCAAATTGTCACATTGGTTTTGTTTCAAACTTTTAAGGGAAAAAAAAGGTATTCTAACATTTCCCTAAAATTGAAGATCAATTAGTACTCATAAAAGTAGAAATAAAAATCCATTTTGGCACTTTTATATCACCAACAATAGTAAATGGGTATAGCTTACCAGATCATTTTTTACACTAACAACAAATAAACATTGTAAACTGTTTAAAACCCAAAACCTAAGTGTTCAACAAGGAATTGCACAAAGAAATCTTAAACAAAAATATCTATGACCATTTATGGAAATAGTGAGATTAGAAAAATAAGTGCCCCAAATAATCAACAATTCAAAACCTCACTGTTGACAAAGGTTCAAATAACCCATTTGTCTCTCCTGAGTCACTTTGTAATTAGTTCTATTTCCAAAGATTCTTACCAAAGTTGTATCTAAGTCCAGCTCTTACAAGCATTCACATGTGCTTGAACCAAAAGATTATGCTATTTACAGAAGGGTACAAACCCACAGTGAAAGGATGAAGCACTAGGCACAGCTGAGGTCCGTTCCCCAAACACTGCCTAACAGTCCCCTGGCAGAGAAGCCTGGGAGCATAAGAGACTAGAATTCACTGCTAGCTACTGAGAAAGGAGCCCACTGCCGGCTGACAATGAAGCGAGACCACATCTTCCTGAAGGAAGGGATCTATACAGGTAACCACCTGCAGGAGCAGAGTACACACAGCCAAACACCAAAGAAAACTTCCCAAAAAACGAGATGAGGGGTGGGGAGACAGAAACATGTGGTTGCCCTAAACGGACAGTGTTCCACTCTTTTGCAATATCTGTAGCATTTTAAATATTTTTTTAAACTATTTTGAAATCTGATAGGTTTTGTAGACCTTTCTGTCCCTGGACCTGGGCTCCCTCCAAGGCTGTTTTTAAAACACGGCCTTTTTACATTACCCACTCCTGGAACATCATCTGTCTCTAAGTTTCCAGTGCTTACTGAGGTCAATTTTCATTTCTGCAAATCACAGGCAGCCACTTGTTTCTGAGAAGTTAACAAGCCTCCTGAGAAATGCTAGTGGCTGGTATTTCATTGTTTCATAAATATTTTTATACAGTGACACCATTCAACTTTAAATAAATCCTCAAAAATAAAGACAATTAAAAAGCAAAGAAAATTGTGATCTGGACTTTATTTTCGTGAGAAAAGAATAAGGGAGGTGTGAGACTCCCATTGTTTTCAGCTCTCTAAAAATGCTGCTTCGATTAAAAAATACACAGTAAAAAAGAAAGAAAACTCAGAAGTTGAGCTTTCTTTAAAGCGGCCTTCTGGACTTTTGAAAACAAGTGTTGTTGCAGCTACGAACAAAGACTAGAAGTGCACCCTGATTTTTTTTCCCCCTTCCTGGGGATCATTTCTCTTCCAATAAACAATCAAATCCCCCAGTATTTCCTACCGAAGGGAAGTTTTCCAGGGAGAGTCTTCTCCAGGGTTTGTTGGTAACTGCGACTCAGTCTTTTTTGGACACAATGTTTCTGCTGACTCCTGAAAATTTTCCACTTGAATGTGCAATGAAGCAGCGGCGGCGGCAGCAACAGTCCTGGAGAAGCGGCAAAGACCGCCGTGCCTCCTTTCATCTTAGAGAAGGAGCGAGCCCCCGCCAGCAACACAAGTCGGCGCAGACCCCCGACGGGCCTCAGGGGGTCCCGGCGCCTGCCCCCCCTCAGGCCTCCCCCCCAACCCCCCGCCAGCAGCGGGTGCGGGGGGGAGGGGGGTGTCGGGCCGGCTTCGGACTCCGAGGCGGCGGCCGCGGCTCTCCCCGCCCGCGTTCGCTCCGAACTTCT
>NW_004567116.1:30892026-30964929 GCF_000260355.1 Condylura cristata
CGCGGCGCGAGCGATGCTAAGAATGTTCGGAATGAGGACAGGAATGAAATGAACGCCAGGACCGAACTCGCTCCGGAGGGGTGGGGCCTCGGTGACGTCATGCGGCCTGCCGCCCGGGGCCGGGGGCGGGGCCTACAGCCGCCGGTGACGTCATGGGGATTCTGGGCGGGCCCGGCTCGGCGGCCTCGCCGTTGGGGCGCGGACTCCCCGCGGAGGGGCGGCAGGGCGGAGTCTCGCGCCCACTGGGGAGCGGAGCGCGCGCGGGAGCCGCCCTCTCTCCTCCCGGCGCGGGCTCCCGGCTTTGTCCCGAGCTGGGCGGGGCGGACGGGAGGAGGGAGATCGGAGGTGCCTGCGCCCGCGCGGAGAACTCTGGAATCCTGGGTTCTCGCCTTGGGGCGGGCGGCGAGGCTGGAGCTGCGCGCGCCGAGCCTGCCCTGCCTCAGTTTCCTTCGCTCGGGGTGCGGACCCTCGGGCGGCTTCGTGGAGAGCTCCGGAACCCGCAGAAGTCAGCCAGTGTCAGGAAGAGAAGTTTCTTTTCTGGATTTCAGGTGGATCGCCAGCGCGGCGGACGCCTTCCCGGGGCCGGATTCCCAGCCTGCCATTTCTCCCCCTTCTTCTCTTTCACTTTAGAAAAGGCTCAGGGGTCTCGTTTAGATCGAAATCTGCGCTCAAGGGAAAGGAAACCTTCAGCGTAGCAGAGAAAGCGTAATTACAGAGTTCGGAAAGATCCTGCACCGCCAGCACGGTCTTCTCCAAGTCGCTGAAGAAGTTAAACTCACTTAACCCTGCTGTTTATACTTTCGAGAGTAATGCGTCAGGGAAAATCTTCCTAAATTTTAGAATACTACATCTGGCAACTTCACTTGTGTCTGTAAACTCCTTGTCCGTAGTTAAAGATCAATTATAATCCTACCTTTGGACGGAGTCACGAAAAAGTGACAGACTCCGTGGGAAGTGAGAAAACAACTCGGTCAAATGGACCCACCGTGGGCACAAGTGTCTATAGTTTTCGTCGGTAGTAATCTGCAGTTTCACTTAAAGTAGCAATACAGTTCCTGTGCCATTGACCTCTGTTCCTTTTAGACACTTTGCTCCCCTTTCCAGTTGAGGCTTCAGGATAAATAGTGGTGCCCGTTTTATATGCCCCACTATTCAGTGAAGAGAGTCAAATGTGATTGCTACCGCACATTTTACAAAAACAACTTTTACTAATGCATTTTAAGCGAAAATTTTTGTTGAGATCATTAAAAAGGCAGTTGTTAAAAAATAATAGTACAGAGCAATCCTTTGTTCACTTTGCTGCGATCTCCTCAATGGTAATGTCTTCCTAAACTGTAAAATAATATCACAATCAGGATATGGATCATCCACAGATCTTATTCACATTCCCAGTCTTACTTACACTCATTTGTATGTGCCTGTATCTCATTCCATACAACTTTTTCATGGTCGGTGCTAATATGGTTTACCTCTAGTGTACATATAAGATGATACAATTAGGTTCACAATAATAATCCAGGCTATCTTAACCCTGGTTTTTGGAAATGGTGTTAGAAAAACACATAATTAATTTGACATTAAAGTTGTACGAGGCAGCTCTCTATTCAAATATCATCCTCTAAAAGCACCAGAATCTGATGGCAGTGCCAACCATTGTGTGTGGCTTCTAATTACAGTTTTTTGACCCAGTGCACCTGGGTACTTCTCAGGCTCTAGGAGTTCCAACTCACCTGACAGTACAAGTTCTCCCATTTCTTAGTGAATTAAGGAAAAGTTCCTTGAGCTGAGGCTCGAATGTATTCATGGCTGTCTTACTATGAGCTCCTGACCAGGTTTGCTCAAACTTCTCCTCTGTGTGAGTATTGAAGCTCATCTTAAAAACCGTCTCTTCCAAAAGATTGTTCAATTAAATATTTCCTTCTTAGAGCCCTGATGCTCCTTACTCCATTCCGTATTCTGTTGGGTTATCATTGTGCTGGTGATGGCCTCATATCAAGCCCCTAGAACGCTCAATGCATAGTTCCTCAATGCATAGTTCCTATGGGGAATTATTTCCTCCAGCATCTAAGGGCATGAACAATATCTGCTAAAATGACATCACCTACCATGTGTTGCTCCTATACTCAGCATTTGGCATTTGGCATTTACCATCTAAATTCTCATGGCACCTGTAGAAGTTGATGATTATTGGTTCAGTTTATACAGGTGAGAAACAGGTGTAAGGAGGCTTAGGCCTTGCCCATGGTTGAAAAGTCAGGACAGTAGAAACCTGATTTTCTTTTGACTTCAGTCCATGTTTATCACCACTGAGTTCTTCAGCCGCAAAGGCTGAAATTGATATATTTGTATGTTTATATTACATCATTTAATCCTCACAGCTACCTTATGAGGTAGGCATTCTTACTACTCTCAGTTTATAGATAATCAAACTAGGGTCCAGAGAGCTAAAATAATTTGATGAGGATCCTACATTTAGAAAGTACAACAAGGATTCAAACCCAGGCAGTCCAGATGGCATGCTCTTAACCTTCCACTTAACCACCAAATACAGTACTATATTAAATGTAAAGGATCAACCTTTTGCAGTGGTAAACTACCCTGACATATAGGGCTATGTGTGTCACTAATGAAGCAAGAGAGTTTGTTACCCTTCAAATTTACTAAGGAAGAAACTAACTTGCAACACATAAAAGAAAGTGATCCACTTCATGCTGATTAACAAATCATGCTGCTAGAACTCTCAGTCTGCCTGAAATGGAGAGGGAAGTGGGAAGAGTGCTTTAAAATTTGTTCTAAGGAAGAACTTGCTTTGTCAAGCTATTAAAGTGAAAGACAAAATATATAAATGATAGTGATATGCTTTATTTTATGTCCCAGTGAAGTTGAGCACCTTTCTAATTGGAAAGTAAATTGGTGCAACCACTTTGGGAAAGTCTGATATTAGATCATAGGAGATCGGCATACTCTATAACCCCAAAATTCCTTTTAGGATTACAGCCAAAATAAATTCAGGTACATGTGCACCAGGACACACACACGAGTGTTCATTTTTGTAATAAACCCATACAAGAAACAAGGCAAATGCCCACTAATGGTACAAAGGATCAGCAAATTGTGATATAATCATCCAATGGAATACTATGCAAAGTTAAAAAATGACTAACAACCACATGCTACAGTTTGGATGAATCCTAGAAATACATTAATGAGGGAAAGACACATAAAAAATAAACCTATGCAATATAATTGTTAATATAAAGTTCAAAGCCAAACAAAAATTAACAACATTGTTTGAGGCTACTTAGAAAGGTGGTAAAACTAGAAAGAAAAAAACTAGCTTGAAGAACATAAAGTACTTAATAATAACTCTGTCTGAATGCTTAACCACCAGGAATAGGACACTATGACAGGGAAGAGGAGGAACTGGAAAGGAGGCTTCTGAAATGCTGGCAATCTTACATTGTTTGCTGCTTACATGGTTGTTCACCATAATGATTTATTACATTATGTATTTGTCTAAGCACTCTTTCCTACAAATCTGTTGCATGTCACAAGGTTTCACCAAGTTAACTAATAAATGCTAATGAGAGCTGTCAATGTCTTTCAAGTGCCATGGCTAGATCTGGTTCTGAATTTTACTGTTGCATATTTACATATCTGATCCCCTCCAGTTCTTTCATTCTATACTGCATCCTTTCACATCTTAAAAAAAACAAGTAACATATGCACTAAACTCATCCCTAGCAACTGTCCTCTCACCTCCATTTCATAGTCAAGCAGCTGAAAGTTGTCTGAGTTCATTACCTCCATGTCTTTACCTGTCACTGTTCCTCAACCCTTTCCAATTATCCTTCTGCCTCCATCACGTATTCATCAAAACAGGTGTCCTTCTCACCCTCATGACTCAGTGTAGCTAGTTCAGTGGCTTTTCATCCACTTCATCTTGGATCATTTGATATTGTTAACCTCCCTGAAATTATCTCCCTCTATCTCTGGCACAATTTTCTAGTTTTCTTTCTTTTCTGGCTGCTCTATCTCATATTCCTATGCTCACCCATTTTCCCTTAGCTTGCTCTTGAAACTTACAGTTCTGGATTCTAGATTTTCATCTATTCTCACTTTTTATTTTATCTGAGCTAATTCTGGCTAATTCAGTCCCATGATTTCAATAACTGTTTCAAACATACATATGTAATCATATCTCTTTGGAATCCAGATGTATATATCTAATTTCCTGCTTGGAAACATCATTTGGATAGCTCCAAAGTATGTTGAACAATTTGTCCAAAGCCACGATTTTCTGCTATGACTATGGTCCTCTTCAGGTGTTTTCCCTACCTGTGAAAGCACCAGAAACCTAGATGTCAGGTTGGATCCATTCCTATCTGTGAATACCCCCCAAGGACGAGCCAACCCCACCTCCCCTTCTCAGGCACCTTGCAGCTCTCCTTGGCAATTGTGTGGTCCTTCTACACTGGGTACTTTCAGTGCCTTAAGTTTATCATTTGGTGTCAGGGCCCCTGTTAGCATAGTTCATCGGAATACTTTTATTTCTGAATTATTTTATCTAAATTATTCCTCTCCTTTATTAGCAGAAATATTATTTCATCAAGCAGGTCTTTCCTGATCTCCCAGACCTTATTGTATTAGTTTTCTAATATTGGACACCACATCTTTCTAAAACTTAATGTCTTAAAGCTGTAATAATTATTCATTAACTACATTGGTGTCTGTGGGTCAAGAGTTTTTGGAATAGTGGTTCTGACTTGGGAATGAAACTGTAGTCAGATGACACCCAAGAATGCAACTATTTGAAGGTTTTATTTGGAGTGGTGTTTTTATGTTAAGACTGTTCACTCACATGATTGTAATGTTGGTGTGTTCTTGGTAAGAGAACTCTCTACCTGCTTCCTGGGCTTTCTCCGAGTATGGTGACTGGAATTCAAAGTCAAACATTGAAAGAGACTAGGCATAGGCGCTCTATCCTTTCTGTGATCTAGTCTCAAAAAACACACAGCAGAACTGCTATCATAGTCTATATATTAGTAGTGAATCTCTAAGACTGGCCCACATTCAATGGGAGGAGAATTAGATTCTACCATTTCAAGGAAGAAATGTAAAAAAATAAAAGCAGACATTTTAAAAATCACCTCACCTATATTCTCCCTTCCTGGATTTATCTGTACTTCTGTATAACATATAATTACATTATAAAGATATAGTCCCATAAATACATAGTATGTGCTTCTGTGATTATCTGATTGATTCCTATCTCCCCACACTGAAACATAAGCTTGTGGAACAAGAATCGTATCTGCTTTTCCTACCATTTTATTCCTAGTGCCTAGCCCATTACCTGATGATTGGTGTGGGATAAATATGAATAAGTTATTCATTATATGTAACACTTGCAACAGCCTTTTTAGATAGTTATCATTCTTTTCGTTTTATAGTTATAGAGTCATACTGGTTGAATAAATTGTTCAAAGGTGAAACTTTGAATCCAGTCTCTCTGATGCTAAGGACAAACTACTTTTAGGACTCCAGAGCTCCTGGACCCACGAAAGATGCACAGAAGTTACTTTGGCCTAAGTGAAATCATGTCCTGGGTGTCCATGTTTCCTCAGCAGGAAGCGTTGGCTTCCTCAGGCTTTCTAATTGTATGAATTTAAGGATCACCATAAGGGTGATCCTTATGGTGGAAAATTTTCAGAATCTAGTCATAAATAAAAAATTTTCAAAATAATCGACTCTTTTGTTTTTACTTACCATGAGAAAAAAAGAGAACAGGATATGGAGATTCTGAAAGTACAAATCTACTCCTGGGGTGACTACCAGAGTAGTAACCAGGAGAACTAGTGCTTCTCAGTAACAAAAGCTTCACTCTAAAATTCTGTGTAACTCCACTCCTGAGGAAACTTCATCTCCTCCACTGAGGGGAAAGGGGTCCTTCAGTAACTGCTGTGTTGAGTGAGGGAGTCATAATCATTTGTGGGCATTTAGATTAATTAAACTAACTCAAATATAAAAATTCAGTTCTTCAATCATACTAGCCACATTTCAAGTGTTCAGAAATCACATTTTAGGGTTGGCCATGTTGGAAAGTGTCAGCAAAGGACATTGTATCATCAGAAAATTCTAGTCACCGCTATCAGAAAACAGATCATCCTAGCCCTAGACAAAAGCGAGGCTTGTGTGCAGCTGCCTTCCAAGAAGTGGAGGAATTTGCCCGCACCAGAGCCCCAACTCACCTGTAGGACATGGTCCTTAATTACGGAGCTTAAGGCAGGGACTTGCCTCCACAGGTCTGTGCTCTCCCATCTCTGTGCCTCTTCTCCACTTAGCCTCGGAGACATCAGTTTCACTTTAAATAATCAACATCACTATCCAAACCAGACAACTCCATGCCTGCTACCTTGAGTCCAGTGAGCCAAGACCGAGCCTGAGACCACACATCTTTTACCTTCTCTCTGCTTCAAGACGTTCCAGCTCTACACTCAGTCCAACCTCCTGCTTCTCCTTGTGTGATTACCCTCCTTTTCAAAGATCCCTCCCCGATATGTATTCATGATTCTATCCCCTTGTAGGGTAAGTGAACATATTAGGCTTTTCATGCCTCTAGACTCTGTGGCTATCACCTACAGCCTCGACCATGTTAATATATAGAGAGAGCGGCGTTTGGGAGTGTGCTGGATGCAGGGTGTGCGTGCCTGATTGTGGACACCTGGAGTAAGTGTGCGTGCATATATGTAAGTGCACACCTGAGTCTAACGGCTGAGATAAAAGCAACTGCAGCTGTGAGAGGACCTGTGGCAGGACTACCCAAGAGGCAAGGCCAAATGACAAGGGGAGAGGGAATATTGTGGAGAGGGGCTTGGCGGCGAGGGAGAGAAGGCCAGGGAGAGCCCAGGGAAAGGACATAGAGATTAGTGGGGGGCTGGGAGGCTCAGTTGCCGGCCTCCCACCTCCCCACCCCCATGCCTGGCCCATACCTGGCCCTTACCTGCCTCCTTGCATTCCAGCCTCCCTACCTAGTGTGTCTGTGTACTGGGTTCCCTGATAGCATTAAAGTTAAAAAGCCAGCGAAATCTTCCTGTGTCTCTTTATCTGCCTGCCCTAACTGATAGCGAACCTGCCCTGTGCATGCTGGTCCGAGACCCCTTTATCTCACTGTCGAATTAAGACAGCTACTCTTTCCTCCCCCCTCCCTCCAGCATCTTCCATCTCACCCTCTTTACCAGCATTGTCTACAGCCCTGAGTGTGCACAGCTTCTCTAGGTCATAAATAACTGTACTTGATCCTTTAGGCCACCATCTCATCTTCCCTGTGTGTTCCTTACCAATTGACTGTAGGAAGCGGCAAAGACTCTACAGCCTCATCTCTCACCTAGGGCCTGGCTCTGCTCCCACCCCGTGGTTTACAATTTCATAAAACTGGTTCTCAAATTGGCGTTCAAAGCTGCCTACAATCCTGGGCCTAAGTTTTCTCTGTCACCTTCTAGCCACATTTCTCTTTTCCCCATGCCCCACATATATCTAGAACATTCCTGCCCCTGAATCTTTATTAATACTGTTTCTAGAAATGCTTCTCCATAAATCTCCCCTTCATTGGTGTCTGGACTTAACTTACTCCAACAAGTCTTCTTGGTAATAAAAACCCACAGTGCTTCTCTGACTCCCACTGCTAAGTACAACCTGCTGGAACTACTGTGTGTGGTTGTGTGTCACCTCCTCTCCCTAGATGAATTTCAGAGTGCTTCCTGGCCAGGAATTAGTACTCACATCTTTGCACTCTCTAGAGTTTGTAGCTGCAGCATCCGTGGCTATTTAGATTGCTTAATGGACTCACCCATGGGCATACCCATCATCACTTCCAAAGGGGCCGGTGGAGAGACATGCAGCACTGTTTTAAATAAGCCTCCTGAAAGGAATATTCTGGAATGAAGACAGTGACAGTTATTAACCATGTGAATGCCCCGAGGATGAAGGTGGCGCATTAAAAAATAATGCATCTCTTTGGGAAATCCTGGATGGTGGGTATGAGTATGTACTGAGGATGGCAAGGCGCTGTACAGCTGGCAAGAATCTCTGGCATTATTGGGATATTTTGGTGAGTGAGAAAGAAAAATCATGGTTTTTTTTGTTTGTTTGTTTTCCTGTTTGGGGCAGGATGGTGAGGGGGACTCAGGAAGAAAGAGGACAGGCTTTGGGAACAGACAAGACTTGGCCTGGATCTCAGCCTCATTGCTGACTGCATGTACAAGAGTAAGTCATCTCTTTTTATATGGTAGAAGAATACTATGGGCCTGAGGAAAAGTTCACGATAAAAATATGAACAGTATGATATCATGTTTTTATTTGTTTTAAAGAAGTATATGTAAGAGGCCAAGAAGCTACATGCCAAAATATTAGATTATAGGGATATTTTCCCCCTTTGATTCTGTGATTTCTTTTTTAAGGCACTGTGACTTTTATAAAGGTCAGTTTAAAAATTATCTGAGTTAAAGAATTGAAATATAAAACCCCCAAAGTATCTGTGTTTTCAGTTAGTAGTTTCAATTGTGTCTCTGGATTAAAAGGTAAGTGTAATTTTCTCTAAATAACCTCAAATATTCAGAAAAGGTCAGAGGAAGTTATCTACATGACACCCATCATCCCATTTCTCCAAACAAGAACATACCAATATATAACCTGATATAAATTGAGACAAGGAGATTAATGCAGGAGCCTAAAGAACAAGCCTCATGCAGGTTTCGCCGTTTATCTAATGATGCCCTTTATCACAAAGGGTGCAGGATTAGGAACTGCATTTAGTTGTTATGTCTCTTCAGGCTCCTTCAAAATAAGTCAGTTCCCTCACCATCTTCATCTACATGACATGAGGTTTTGAAGGAACAGGTCAGTTACTTTGTCTCATAATTCTGACACAGTAATGCATAGAGATTCTCATCTCTTGGTATCCAGGCTCTTGTGCAGTCCTTTCCCACAGGGAGTCAAAGGCCATGTGGGTGGGTGACAGTACAGTACTGCACAGGTGACAGTGTCCCTCGAGGGGAGGAGCAGTGTTCCTTGCTCCCTTGTGCTGCTTGCTCTGGAGAAAGTCAGACACGGCATCAGAAGGACACTCCAGCAGGGCCGTGGGGGAAGAAGTCCACAAAGAGCTGCACTAACGCATCCCACCAACAGCTACGTCAACTGGCCAGCCATGAGAGTGGCCACCTCAGAAGCAGGTTCTCCAACAACCTCAGGGGACAGCTTGTGTCAGAGGAGAGCCTATCCACACTGCTCCCAAATTCCTGACACAGAAACTGGGAAAGAGAATAGACACTTTCAATCCACTATGTCTGGAAGGAACTTTTATTTTTATTTACTTTAAAAAAAAAGATTTATTTATGCATACCAGGGTATAGGCTAGAGGTAGGTGGGGTGAGAGGTTTCATCAGAGACAAAGCGGGGAGCAGAACAGACAGATCCACTGAAATACACTGCTGAGGGGAGCAATGGATGAGACAGGAGAGATCTGCTGCCCTGTGTGGGTTAGCTCCCTGACTGGGGATCGAGCTCAGGCCACAGTGGCTGTGAAGGTGTTTTCTTTGAGTTTTGCAGGAGCAGGTGGAGTTAGGATGGGGAAAGACTATGAATAGATATGAGGACTCATATTTGGGTAACACAAGTACTATAAAGTTATATAATGATCATAGCTTCATATCATAGCTGTGACAATCCCTTGTACCACCAGGGAGGCCCTGGGGGGTGGGGGGAGGAACTTTTAACACAGCCATCATTAACTAATACAGGCTTTTCTCCTAATTAGCTTCAATTAATCATCATTGGCAGGATGTCACAGAAATGGTTCTGTGTTCTTCTCACTGCATCTGGTCATCTGCAGTGTGGTTTGAATTTGTCATATTATTGGTGATGTTAATTTAAGCCGAGCTCTTGATTAAGGTGCTATCTGCCATGCTTCTCCCACCATAAAATTAGTCCATTTTTGTACATGCAGTTAATGGGGAGATACTTTGATGCTATTAACTTTACCATGTTTCACCACATTTCCCCTTTATTGATTAATTCCCCATACCGATGCTCAGACTCCCTATTTTATTCACTGGGTCATAGCCTATTAACACCATTATTTATTTTGATAATCAGATCATATTGTATTTAGTCGGAGACTGTTCAACTGGCTTCTTTGTCCTTATAGTGTGTCTCCATCAGTTTTTGAACTTTGCAATTTCCTGACATTAAAAAAGAAAGTTTCGGGACCTCCCTGGTGGCGCAGCGGGTTAAAGCACTGCACTGAGAATCTAAAGCCACTTCCGCATGAGTTCGATTCCCGCCTGCCCGGGAGGTGACCACATGGCGTGGCAGACCTCTCCTGACCCGCCCGCTGCTCCCCTCAGCAGTGTACTTCGTTGATCTGCCTGTTCTGCTCCCAACTCTGCCTCTGGTGAAGCCTCTCACCACCCCTGAGCCTCTGGCCTGTACCCCAGTTCTGCATGTACAAATAAATAAATCTTTAAAAAAAAAAAAAAAAAGAAAGAAAGTTTCAAGCACAACAGGTACTTTCTTTGGCCTGTTCTCAAATTAGCTATTTCAACAAAGAGATATGATTCCTTTCAGTCAAGAGTGGTTTTTAGAAGTCAAAATTTGGGTTCTAGTTATACTTATTGGTCTTGGGGTAGATACTATTTCTTAATGAGTAGATTTAAGTAATATATGTATTCACATATATATACTTCTCTGTTTATCATCTCTATCTCTCTCCCTCTCTCTATCTTTATAGCCATGTATTTATAATGATTCGTTCAATTTCACACAAATACTCTTGGGTTTATTTTAGTTTTCTCTTTTCCATATTTGTAACTCCCACTCCAACATTTGGAAATCTGGTTCCCATTATTTGTAATCTGTGATTTGGTCTATCCTCTTATTGTAACCAATTTGTCATCAACACTCTTGCTTCCCCTTCTCCAGGGCCCAACAAGGATGTCTTGTCCATCTCTGTTAGGTTCTTGCACTCCCATTGGGGGCCTCCTTTTCCAGCAAAAGGATGGTTAGATATCCTGAAAGACCCTCCTTTTTATCAATTAATATATATTGACATATAATAAACCACCCCAAAACTTAGAGGCTTAAAACAAAAATGATTTACTGTTTCTCTGCATTTCTGTAGATGGACTGAGAGGTTCTTGTCTTGCCTGAGTCACCTGGCAGCTCCATTCCTTTAGTGGGTTGGGTGGAGACTGGCTATCCTCAAATGTCCTCACTCACGTGCCTAAGGTCTCAGTTGAGATGGCTAGGTGAGCACCTCTCTCCTCAGGGGTCTTTCATCTAGGATTTCTTCATGTGATGCTGAAAGTGGTCCAGGAAAGTAAATGCAAAAGCTGAAAGGCTTCTTAAGACATACAATATTGCTCACATCACATTCTAGTAATCAAAGCAGATCATACGCAGCCTTGATGGCAGGAGTGGGGAAACAGTCCTCACTTCTCCATGCAGAAGCTAGAGCAGCAAAGTTAGGTGACAAAGGGGCAGAGGAGGCATGACTCATTGGGAGCCATTCGCAATAATTTGTCAAAGAGACAGTAGACAAAAAAACAGCAAAAATGTCAGTTAAAAAATACATATTTTTAAAGATTTATTTATTTATGTGTACAAGAAATGGGGTATAGGCTGGAGATATGGGGCAGAGGTAAGTCATCCCTTAAACAATTCAAACTCAATCCAGGCCTTCAAGAATTCTCACTCATGAAGTTCCATCAAAAATTAGTAGCTCATTGTAAAACAAAATCACAAAACTGCTAGGAATCAAGATACCATCTTTAAGAACCAGGAGAAAACAAACAAACAAACAAAGCAAAACAGAAGGTACAAATAGATCTGTGATTTCAAGATTCTAAACTACAATACACCAACTTTGAAGTAGCTAAGTTTAGTATGTGGATGTAACTGTGTCTTTCCTGACTGTGTATATTGAAGCACTAATCCCCAATAAGAGGACATTTGGAGTAAGGAAATAATTAGGGTTAAATGAGGTCACAAGGCTGGAACCCTGATAGGATTAGTGTCCTTACCAGAAAAGACACAGAGTTCACTCTCTCTACCATGTGAAGACACAGAGAAGGGGCCATCGGCAAGCAAGGAAGAGAGCTCCCACAGAAGCAGATCATACTTACATCCTTATCTTGGACTTCCAGCTTTTGGACTTCATGAAAATAAATTTCTGTTGTTTAGGCAACCCAATCTGTAGTATTTTATTATGGTAGCCCAAGGTGACTCATAATAATACTGTTATATAAAATATGACCATGGATAGGTAGCGAGGCAAATTGAGAAAAGCCCAAATAGAAATTCTCAAAATCAAAAAATCAATACTTGAAAATAAAGAAATTCTTTTGAAGAAAGATTATACCACTGAAGATAGAAACTTGGTGAATAACTGAATTTACATGGAATATTTAAGGAGAAGAAAAATATGAAAGAGAAGTTATGATAATGAACCACTGGTGAACCTAGTTAGAAGGTCCAACATATGTCTAGTCTTATTTCCAAAAAGAGATAATAGGGATGGAAAATTACCTCTCATGCATTACTGCTGGGAAAGTAAAATGGTAAACCACTTTGGAAAACAGTTTTATGGATACTGAAAGTCTTAAACAGATACGTATGTTTCCTTTAGGTTGTGTTTAAAGATAACTTCATATGAACCAGAAATGCCACCACTAAGTATTTACACAAGAGAAATGAAAACATATATACACACAAAAACTTATCTACCAATATTCATAGTAGCCTGTTCACAATGTGCAAAAAAATAGGAAAAACCCAGAAGATGAATCAATAAGCCAAATGTGGTCTGTGCAAATAATAGTTTATTATTTGACAATAAAAAGGAATGAAGCGCAGATATATAGATATATGCTACACTATAAATGAATCTCAAAAACATTATGGTAAATGGAAGAAGTCACTAGCAAGCACATAGTACAGGGTTCTTTTATAAAAGTCCCCAGAACAAGCAAAACTATAAAATGTCCAGAAAATCCTGCTCTATAGGAAAAGAAAATTAAAGTGTATCTTGAGTTAAGCGGGAGCGGGTGGAGCAAGGTTGGGGAGAGACTATGAACAGATACGATTCATATTGGAGTAATACGAGCCCTATAAAGTTAGATAATGATCATGGCTGCACAACTCTACATATACTAGAAACCATATGAGCATACACTTTAAACAGGTGAATTTTGTGTTATGTACATTAATTACCACAATAAGTTGCTTTTAAAAGAAATAATAAAGAAAATAGGAATTATAATAGGTAAATTCAAATTCATAGCAATGAGAATTTGCCAGAAGTGTTGAAAACATACATCTTTAAGTGCAGGAATTCTAATCTATCCCAAAAGATTTTTTTTAAATAATATAATAATTTATCTTTACATCATTTTGTGCCTTTTTCCATCTCAATTGTAATCCTCGTGGGCTTCCCACCACCAATTCATCCGTGTGCCATCACCATAGTCCAGGGCACTTCCCTACCCTCCATTTTTGATCCCATTCCCCACTCCACCCCTGTAAAATGTCTCTGATATATAATCGTTCATTATTATTATTTTTTTCTCCCCTGGCCCTTTATACTCGCACTATGAATGAAACCATCTGGTTTTTTCTTTTTCTTTCTGGCTTATTTCACTAAGCATGATCCCTTCCAGCTCCATCCACATTGCTGCAAAAGGCATGAATTTATCTTTTTGATTGCTGAGTAATATTCCATTGTGTAGATGTACCGTATCTTTTTAATCTAGTCATCTTTTGGGGAGGATTTTTGTTTATTCCCCATCTCCCCTATTGTAAATAGAGCAGCAATAAATATAGGGGTGCAGGTGTCCTTTTGAATCAATGTTTGTGTGTCCTTTGGGTAGATAGCTAGGAGTAGGATTGCTTGGTCACATGGAAGTGCCCTTTTTAGCAGTTTGAGAAACCTCCAAACAGCTTTCCACAGTGGTTGTACCAGTTTGCATCCTACCAATAATGTAGGAGAGTTCCTTTTTCTCCACATCCTTGTCAACATTTGTTGTTGCCAATTGTTTTAATATGTGCTGTCTTCTATTGATTTTAACGCTGTAACAGACTATTCTTTAGTCATTGTTGTTCTTAGACTATTTTATTAATTTCAGTTTAGGCAATTTTTTCATCTAAGGCAGTAACAAATGGGATTATCAGAAAAATTCTAAAAGCCTAAGAAAACAAAGCATAAATTTTATGTGTCCATTTAGGCTTTTGTATAAGAAATTATCACATTATGTAATAAAATTTGTATGCTTTGTCCATTTCTCTGTTGGGTTGCTGGGTTTATATACTCATTAATTTGTAGGATCTTATTATGTATTATGAAAATTTTCCCCTTTGTAACAAAAGTTGCAAATATATTGTCCCCAATTTTTAATTTGCCTTTTGACTTTATGATTGTTTTGTGATGGCTAATATTTTAATGAATGACATTCATCAGTTTTCCAGGCCTTTTGTGTTTTATATCACATTCAGTCAGACTTTCCCCAGCGTTTCCTATTATATACATTGTCTTAGATTTTAAACTTCCAACATTTCTTCTTTCTAAAAGTTCTATGTTATACAAAGCAAGCTCTCAAGCTAACTCTTTCCCAGATGATTACTTTGTTATCCCAGTAACATATAACAAAATAGTTCTTATTTTACCTGCTCATATGTAAATACCCCCTTACAATATGAATTCTTATAATTGTAAATATGTTTCTAAATTCTTTATCATAGGACACTGATTCATTTGTGCATTCCCATACAAATGCTGCATTGTTTAAATTATTGTAGATTTGTATATGAAGGCTTTTTTCCCATTCAATTTGTATATGAAGGCTTTTTGCCAATCAATCTTTTTCCCAATCAGTATATATATATATATTTAAATGGATAAGTCTTTGAGAGCTAATGCTGAGCCAACAAAGAGAAAAGAAGAAGAAACCCTTTATGATTCGATGCATGTAAAACTTAAGGACAGGCAAAAATAGTAATGATTGATGTCAGCATTGCATTTACATTTTGTAGTACTGAAAGGGAATGAATATAGGATACTCTACTTAGAGTACTAGAAATAGTCTATATCCTGATCCAAGTAGTGATTAGACAGGTTTATAGATAGGGAAACCTTAAGCTTTTAGCCATAACATTGCTATAAAATTAAGCTTGAGCTCTGGCTTTGAAGAAGCAGGCTGAGCTGATCTTTGTGACTGTGGAACTTCTCCGTGGTTCCTTCTTCACTTTGGCTCTATCTCCTTTAGCATCCCCTTCAGCCTCCTTGCCATCATGATAGCAAAGGTGTCCTGGACCTGGTGCTGGACACAGAGGGGCAGCAGTGAATGGCCTTTCTTATTTGGTCTGCCCTCTTCTTCACCCTACTTCTCAGCAATATTTTATCTATGCCCATGTAGAGATCTTGAACATCTTTCATTAGACTCATTCCTACGTATTTCATGTTTTTGTTTGGAATGGTATTTAATTTCATTTCCTGAATGTTTATTTTGGTATGTAGAAATAAAAATTTATATATGTGAACTTGGTATCCAGCAACTTGCTAAGTTGATTTAGTATTTTCAGTAGTTTTCCTTTATATATTTTTTTATTTTCTATGCACTCAATCATGTTTCTGTGAATGACAGTTTTAGTTCTTTTTTCTTTACCACTCTTTTGTTTTTCTTTCTTGATTGCACTGGTGAGATCTTTAGTATAAAATTAAATAAAAATTGTAACCATGTATATTCTCGATTATTTCTGAAATGATTGGAAAAACTTTCACTATTTCATTTTGAATAGATTTTCAACTACAAATTTTTGTAGAGGTATTTTTCATGTGCTAGTTCCATAAGTAAATACTTTATTTTCACATGTATTCTTAATACTCATTATTATAAACTCAGAGGGTAGTTAAAAAATATAACCAATAAAGAATCAGAAAAAAATTTACTTCTGATTATGATTGAGAATGTACAAATGTTTAAAGTTTTTAAAATGTTTACATCAGAGTAAAATTTACATATAGAAAAATACACTCTATGTAAAAAATACATATGGAAAAATAATCTTCTGTATATAGCTAAATGAATTTTAATACACTCATGTATCCAGTACATTAATCAAGATTTTTATATCCCCACAAAATTTTATCTTGCTTTTCAGTCACTACGCATGGCACGTAGACACTGTTCTGAATTTTGTCATGGTTTTTGTTTTGCCTGTCCTAAAATTCACATATATGGAATTATAGACCATGTATCCTTTTATGTTTGACTTACTTGATCAGAAAAATATTTTCACAGTACTGTAAATTTTTCTTTGTTCTCCTAGATGAACATGGAAGTTGTATCTAGTTTTAGGATTTATACATATAGCCATTATAAACATTTCTACACATGTCCTTTTTGAACCTAATCTAAGTTTTAATTTCTGTTGCTATAATACCCATCATAGGAACTGTTAGATTATAGATTAAATCTGTGTTTAACTTTTTAAGAAACTTCAAAACAGTATATTATATGGTGCTGTTTTTTATTACCACTAGCAATATATGAGTACCAAATGTTCTATATCCTCAACATTTGGTGTTAATCATTTGAAATTTTAGCGTTTTCAGAATGAAGTATGTAGGAGTTAACTTCCTTGCTATAAATGGAAATTAAAATGGAGTGCTGTTTGTCTATCAGATTGTCAGAACTTTTTTTTTTTTTAAACATTGTATTGGCTCAAGAATGTTACAAAGCTACTAGAAATAAGTTGGCAAGTACTAGGCTCTCAGAAGGAATTTTCATATTAAATCCAAAGTCTTTACTTCAATGTCTATATATTGATCTTGTGAAATCAAAATTAAACGTTAACTCTTAAAAGCCATTGTTCACTCTGTAGGGACCATTGTTTAAGAACTAAAAGTTCAAAAAAGATGGTTTGTATCATAGCATTGCCATTAAAAATGTAAATATGCTAGCATGGGCTTGCTAGCAAGATTTACAACTCAAAAAGTTTTAGTTCCTTAGAGTTTATTATTTATAGGTATTAAATTTATTCAATATTTTTCTGCATCTATCAAGACATTCATATATTTCTATCTATTTAGTTAATTCAATGAGTTATATTGGCTGTTGCTTTCACAAATTGATCCCAGCATCCCTTAAATTCACCAGTTTAAAATTCTGTTTGTTGGGTTTTAGGAAATGTACAGTGCTGTGCAAGCACTTTTACAGTTACCACCCAAAAATCTCTTTATTCCCCTTGCACTTCATTCCTGTTATTCTACACTTTAGACAATGTCTGAAATGCTTTCTGTCTGCATGACTTTATTATTCCTAGAAAGTCTATATAAAGGGAATCATAAACTCTGTGGCCTTTGGCATCCTTTGCCACATGGCAAGGAACTGAGGTCTCTTGCAAACAGCCATTTATAAGGCAGTTGCCTTGCAAGCAGATTATCTGGTCTCCATCAAACCTTCAGATGACTGGAGTCATCTGGAGTCTCAGCCAATATTTTGCCTGCAACCTCCTGAGAGGGAGGTTATGAACACTTCTCAGACTTTTGATCCTTAATAACTATGAGGTAGAAAGTATCTTTTGTTTCTACCATTAGGTATTGAGGTATCTTATTTAAGTAGCAACTAAAACACTTGCAATCCTGGAACAAAGTCTAATGGGTGGTGGTTATTCTTTTACATAGCCTGGTGTTTAATGTGTTCTGAACCACTGTGCTTACACAGGAGATAGTGGTCTGCTATTTTACTTTTTTATAAAGTCCCTTTCAGGTTTTTGTATCAAGATTATGCTGATGTATAAAAAGAGTTAGGAAGTACTTTCATATTTTTATGATCTTAAAGTAATATTTCAATATTGGGTATTTAGATGAATTCAGGAGGGGAAGCATTGAAATTGATGCTTTCTCTGGAGAAAGTTTAAAATTACAAATGGAATTTCTTTTACGGATATGGAATTATTAAAAATCTCTAATTCTTTATTCTTTTTTTTTTCCCATACGGTGCTGGGGTACAGGCCAGAGATACAGAGGGTGAGAGGATTCACCAGAGACAGAGAGGGGAGCAGAACAGGCAGACTGAGGGGAGCAGTGGGCGGGTCAGGAGAGGTCTGTCACGCCATGTGGATCTCCTGCGGGACAGGTGGGATCAAACTCACGCAGAAGTGGCTTAAGCTTCTTAGTGCTGTGCTTTAACCCGCTGCGCCACCAGGGAGGGCCCCAAAATCTCTAATTCTTATTTTAGTTTTGTTAACTTTTGTTTGTGCAAGAATTTATCTACTTTATTATAATCATCAAATTCATTGCCATAAATTCATTCCTAATAAACACTCCTCTGCAATGTAGGATCTGTACAGTTCTAAAATTAATAACTTGTACTTCCCACTTTTTTCAGCAACCTTTCTATGGATTTACAAATTTTAATAAATCTTTCAAGGAAAATTAAACCTCATTTTGTCCTCTACTTGCTTCCCATTTTACTGATTTATGTTCGTATCTTTATTCAGAAGTTAAAACTTCTCTTCACGGAATGATTAAGCTGTTCCTACAAGCATTTATTGTATTGCCTTTTTTTTTTTTTTGCTATTATTCAGTTTAAAATGTTTTCTGATATTCATTGTGGTTTCTTCTCTGATTCATGGAGCTATTCAAAAGGGAGTGCTTAATTTTTAAGTCTCTGTAGTAATCTTTTGTAAAGTTGATTTATACTTTAAATCAACTGTCCCCAGAGTATAGACATCCTATATTATTGCTATTCTAAGCATGGTTCATGAATTCATGGCTTGTGGTTCATTATATATCACTATAATGGAGGAGTTTGTTGGAAATTCAACTGCATTTTGTCAAGATTCTGGTTGCTATCTACACTAAAGTTTGAAAAGCACTGTTCTGTATTGTTTACATCCTTTGAAGTATGTTGAGACTTGCTTGTGTTAAAACAGCATATGGTCTATTTTGGCTTTTGTTCCACCTGCACTTGAAAATAATGCACATTGCGGGGTGTTTGGCTGGGTTGTGCTATATAGTTGATTAAGTCAGGGAGTTTCATTCATACATTTCATACCTTTCCTGTCCTTATCGAGTATTTGCTGGTTTTTCAAGTTTCTGAAAGAGGTTAATTAAAAGTTCCACCTGTAATTGTGTGCTTGTGGAGCTCTTTCAGTTCTACTAAGTTTTGCCTGATAAATTTTGAAACTGTGCTATTGGGTAGGTATGCTGTTTACAGTTTTATACTTTTCTTGTTTACTTTTTTGTCACATAAAAGTTTTTTCATCTTTCATAATATTTACCTTAGAGTCCTATTTTAGGATCTCTCTATCACACTCATACACACACAAATATATTTACATTTAAATATATATTCATATATATTTTAAACTATTTGAAAGTAAAAACCAATGCAGAAAGGCTTATCTCAATTTCGGTCCAATAAACACAGAGAGTCTGCAATGTACCATATTTGGTCCACTGGAAACAGAAGCACTTAACAATACAATGCTGCTCCACTGCTTTGGGGTGAGTGGGAAAACTGTGCCTTAAAACAACCCCAACTTCAGGAGCATTCTCAATAAGGGAACATGGTAGTGTGAGGCCATTTTTATTAGCTGGTTGATTTGCGTTGAGGTAACATTGGTTTACAACACTGTAGGTAATTCAGAGCTATAGGAACACACACTTCTTTAGATTCATGTTACTATGCCACTAAAATAGCCATGGTCCTCCACCACAGTTCACTGGGGTCACTCTCCCCACTGTGCTTTCTTTCTTCCCCCTTCCCATTTGTACCCCCAATTCTATCTCAGATTTCTAATATTTGTTCATAGTTAGGTTTTGTCTGACTCTGTTTTTTTAATGTATCATGTGATCCAGCAATTCCACTCCTAGGCATCTTCCTGAGGAGGCCATTTTTGTGTACTTTAAATTAGCAACATTAAAAAATAATAATATCTTGGCCCTCCCTGGTGGCGCAGCGGGTTAAAGCACAGCACTAAGAAGCTTAAGCCAATTCCGCATGAGTTCGATCCCCGCCTACCCAGGAGGAGATCCACATGGCGAGGCAGACCTCTCCTGACCCACCCACTGCTCCCCTCAGCAGTGTACTTCATCGATCTGCCTGTTCTGCTCCCCACTCTGTTCATGGTGAATCCTCTCACCCTCCACAAATCTGGCCTGTACCCCAGTTCTGTATGAATAAATAAATAAATCTTTTAAAAAAATAATAATATCTTGGTGAAGGATGGGAATGAGTTGGGTACTGCAGATAGGATTTAATATTAATGACATTTTATGAAAAGCAGTGACTAGTTTATACAAGGAATCTTTAAAAATAAATAGATTTTGAGGCAGCTTACTGTATTTTAACCCAGTAATTCTCTTCATAACAGTCTCCTTTTAGAAAATGATCAGCTCTATGGGCAAAGATTTGTGATGTTTACTGCAGTATTTTTAATGTAAAAATAAGGAAATTTACTTCAGTATCTAAAATAAGAGACTGGTTAGTCATATAGAGTTATGAAAAGGGATCCATTTAGAGAAAATGTATAATCCACAGAAAATATCGGTTCTCTTAAGTACATGAAAACTATGATTCAGTGCCAGGGGAGAACACTTACAGATCTGAATACCATGAGAGAATCATCAGGATATCCACAGGCCCACACACACTGTCAGTGGGAAGATGTTCTACAGCTTCAGGAGACAATTGTTAAAAATATACATACTCTAATCCCTTTGATGCAGGAATTCTTCTAAGAATTTATCCTGTAAATACATTTGTATTTATTTATAATGACTCATTTGAAGAGTTATTACACTAGGGTTTAAATGGCAAAACTGGGAACAACCTAATAGATCCTTCAGTTATTAAAGTGTACATTAAAGTGTTTAAATGTCCTGCACTATGCTGCTATTAGAAAGAATAGGGTAATTAAAAAAAAAAAAAGAATAGGGTAGTTCATGTTGCTAATATGCTGTGGATATATAGATGTACATATTAAACATATTGAGGTAACATTGGCTTGCTGCACTGTATATGATTCAGGGGGATAGAGCCATACCTCCTCATTATGGAACTATGTTCTAAATATATTACATGGGAAAAGTGGCACAAAAACTAAATGTTGTATATGTGAGTGTGTAAGTTTATAGGCGATCCCATAAAATATAAAAATCTACTGACGGTAGTATTTCCTTTGGAAAACAGGAAAGAAGGGAAGTTATTCACCTCTTGTTTTTTTACATATTTCAAATTTTATAACTTGGAGTCATATAACTTATTTAGAAGCTAGTGAATAAAAATAAAACTAAAAATTTCAAGTAGAAAATAAATAGAAATAGATTTTAAAATTACTGGGGAAATGCTCTTAGTATGAAAATAAATGTAAAAGGGCCCTCCCTAAGTGGTGCAGCGGGTTAAAGCACAGCACTAAGAAGCTAAAGCCACTCCCGCATGAGTTCAATTCCCACCTGCCCTGGAGGTGACCCACATGGCGAGGCAGACCTCTCCTGACCCGCTTGCTGCTCCCCTCAGCAGTGTACTTCGATGATCTGCCTGTTCTGCTCCCCACTCTGTCTCTGGTGAAGCCTCTCGCCACCCCTGCACCTCTGGCCTGTACCCCAGTTCTGTATGCACAAATAAATAAATCTTTAAAAAAAAAAAGAAATGACAAAAACACAACACCAATTGTCTGATGCATAACAACAATGTGATAATCTCATTTGTTTAAAAATTAAATAAACACACAAAGAAGACTGAAAAAACGTCAAAATAACACTGAATAAATTAAAGAATCTTGCTTAAAATTTTATTTTTCAGCTTTTCTGCAATGACTACATATTTCTGTAATCACAATAAAAAAACAATTTATCTTTGGCTAATGAAAGTAAAGAAACATTTCTTTTTCATTCTTTGGGGATTTTTCCACAGTGGTTTTGTAATACTTCTAAACATGAAGTGAAAAGATTTAAATGCTGTTTCTGGGGTTTCTGAGCAATGCCCCTTAAAGACATCTGTCCCTGGACTTTTCTCTGGCCAGCCTGAGCTCAGTTCCACAGTGATCACCTGTAGACCATGCTGGTAAGAGAAAGTTGTCCCTTTCTTAGGGCTGGGAACCACTGTTTTTCAGCCAAAAGCCACATTTGCTGCTGCCAAGGGCCCAGGGAGTGAGACCGGAAGTGGAATGGGGAGAGATGGGGGTTGGGAGTAGGAGGAGGAAAGCCAGGCAAGGGGCAGGTTCCAGGCTGTGACTATTCACACCACAGGCAGCTTGGAACCCATCCTAACTCATGCTCCTTAACTTTCCAAGGTGGCTTGAGGTTTCTTGAGTATCATGGGTGCTGGAAGTGTTTGCTTCTTCTATTTCCCCAGGATTCTGTCTATCATTCCAAATGGACCATGAGAGCCTATAGTTGTGAAATTCTTGGCGCAGAACCTGGCCCACTGGAATAACTGTTTTCCTTACAAATGACAGCCATATAAATGTCATGTGTTAAATTCAACAGTGTGAAAAGAAAGGACAGAAGAAGGACAACCTCTGGGACCTGAGCTGAGGTGGCTGCTACGTGCTATTGTTGACGGCCACATTGTCCATTTCTAAAGTAGATATTACTCTTTGCATATTTATCACCACATTTTTTTCTGGTAAAGTTATGTGGCTGTAAATGGCTTAGCAAAATTAGTATATTATGACAAGTTTCAGGCAGGTAGAAGAAAAGTGTCCTGAGGAAGAGTTACCTTTTCCTGGTTTTTTCTTATTGGTTGTATGGGCCACCGGCAGCTGTTAGCAAATACAGAATTTTAAGTCAGGGACTACATCTTGCCCTTGTCCACAAGCAGTCCAACCTGCCACAAAACTTCTGGAGATGAGCTGTCGGTGACTGTAAAATACTAAAGTTACTTTCAGATGCTGAGAAAGAAGCAAAATCACAGGCCCTTATTTGTTTCTTGGATGTACATTGGAGAGGCCATCAGTTCTGTGCTCACACCTGGGTTTCTGGCTTTCCCAGTTATGAGAAGTACATGCTGATATATAGACTTCAAAGCAATTATTGAGACCTAACAGCTCCATTAAGTAGAAATTGCCATCTGACTCGGCAAGCTCTAGTGACTTGGTCGCTATGGTGTTTAATCCTGACTCATGGACCCATGCACTCTCCCCCAGATTGCAGAACATAGATGGTGACTGGCTACATGTGACTTCTCCCATCCTTTGCACTGTGTGTGTGTGTAGAAGCATGCATGCCAGCTCACTCATCTGTGTAATGAATGCACATTGGCTTTCCTCTAAATTTTTTATTGAAATACTGATACAAATTACTTTTACTCACATTTGGTTCCAAGATGGAAAAAAACAATTTGCTCAGTGAGACAAATATAGTTTAAGTGTGTCAGTAGCCTTGGACTGCTATATTTGGGGGAGTGTTTTACTAATGGGCCCTGAGTCTGGCAGTGGCCTCAGGAGCTAACAACATGGCTTCTTTCTCTCTTGTCCCTTCTCTGCTCTCTACCTCCTCCACAATGAAGGTACTTGAGCAGGAAATGCAAAACAGCCCAGAAAACCCATGCTTTCTTATTACTATTATATCTGTGTTTAAGGAGACCACTGACACTCCTTTCCTCCAAAGGCCCTTCTAAGGGTCACTTCCTAATGTCCAGTCCACTTGTGGAACCCTCTGTATTCTGCAGAATACTGTATGTTTAAGAGGGAAAGAGGTATCAAACTCTCTTCTTTTCTAAAAGTGATCATAGTGGTCTTCCCCATTTACCACTCTTTCTTCTCCTATATGCTCTCTCTTGGTGTGGTGGTACCCGGCAAAACACACAACACAGGGAGTATGGCTGACTGAGGATCCAGTCTCTGTGCTCTGAAATTCATTACTGTATTTGTGCTGAAACCATTCTTCCCACAGACTATTCCCAGAATGGCTGAGCAGGGCGAAGGCACTAAGGTAGATCCATTCTTAGGTGACAACTGACTTGGGCTCAAGGGTTCCTGATGGCCTTATGGAATCTTCCATAGACTTCATGGCAGCCAAGGGTGCTTTTCCCCAAACTTTGCTCCCTCACTCCAACACTTGGTGTTTCCTGCCTTTATGGTCTCATGGTTCACTCAAGTTCCTACAGCTCCTTTCCGTATATTAAATTAAAACCATCGTGTATTTAATCCCATCTTGCCTTCTCTCCCTCAAGAACCCAGACTAACAAAAGTAGTTCTGTGAGTGAAGTCATTGTACTATTGCCCTTGTTTTTATCTAAAGAGGACAGCAGTTTGTCTGCATAAGGATATTTCCTTGCCCTAGGTGTGTTCTGACTTCCCTGCCTCTAGAAGTTGTGGTAGATGATGTGAACAGGGCTTGCTTTTAATAAGGTTCCTATTAAACTACAGGGCATTAACATCAAGACCTTTTTTCATCAAAAGATACCATGAAGAGATTGAAAACTCAAGTCCACATAGTGGATAAAAGGCTTTGCAATACACACATTGGATATGATTTGCATATAGCATACAGAATAGATGCATTCTTACAGATCAATAAGAAAAGAGCACATGACCCCATGGGGAAATGGGTAAAAGTCTTCAAAACAGGCAATTGACAAATGGAAATGATCCAAATAGCAAATAAATATTTGAAAAGGTGTTAAGCACTACTAGTTTTTTCAGAAATGTAAAATCAGAGCCTCCATGTGATGTCACTAGGAATGGTAAAAAATGAAAAATCGGGTGTTGACAAGTAATTGGAATGGAGTAACTGGTACTCATTCTGCTAGTGGAAGTGTCTGTGGAGCGCCTGCTTTGCCAGACTGTTTGACTCTACCTACTGAGCTGTACACACTCATTTCCTACTACCAGCAAGTCTACAAGTATCTCAGTTCAAGGAAAAACAAACCAAGAATGTTTCTAGCAGGACTATTCATATTGCCCAAAGCAAGCAGTAATACAAGTGTATCTTAATAGAACAATGGATCAGCAGTAAATTGTGTTCATGTTCAAGCAATAGAATACAGCAATGAAGATGAATGAATTACAATTACATACAGCATGAACATTCAGACAATGCTGAGTGAAAGGAGACAGGCACAAAGTATGCAGGGTGATTCCATTTGTAAAGTGCTTAAAATCTAACTAAGCTGCTTTAGACAGTCACCAATCAGGATAGTAATTATCCTTGGGGGCTGGTAGGTAGTAGTCAGAGGGTGACCTCCACCCCCTGCTGGTTATAGTTCATGATCTGTCTTCTCACTTTATATTTATATTTCCAATATATATTCTATATTGTAATAAAATTATGCGTATTAAAACCCATCAAGCTGTACTAGTATTTACACAACTTTTCTGGAGGTAGGTTTTGCTTCAATAAAATTTGTGCTACTTTTCTGGGGTAGGCTTTGTTTCAATAAAAATTTTTTCTTCAATATTTACATTATTCAAAATTTAGAAAAGAAAAGGGAAAAGTTAAACAAGTCAGTCCACTTCAAATGTTTTAATGATTATCTTTTGGCCATTTCCCTGTATACTCTAATGTTCTCTCCAGCTGCTCCTTCAGATAAAATCAGGACCATGTTCTAAATGGGGTTTGATAACAACTTTTTTTTATAACTTTAACTATATTTTCACCTATATACATCATCAACACTTTCCCATGTAATTAACATTCTTTTACCACATGTTAAAGGCTGCTAACTGATTTGAAATTTCATTGTCTATAAAGCAATCCATTTTTCAATATTTAGGTTGTTTCCAAGTTTTCACAAACAGTGATGTGATGAACTATGTAGCTGAATCTTTGCCCCTCAACTGTAATTATTTTTTTAGATTCAAGTGTTGAAGTTAAGTATCAGGGTATTAAGGGTGTGTATCCTCTTGAGGTTTAAATGTCTCATGGTTAATTATTTGAACAGCCAAGAAAATAATTGTTTGCTCTCAGCATGTACTGTGAAATGAGTTTCTAACAGGTGATTCTTGGCATCCCAAAAGCAAAAGGATGATGAAGATGGCAATGCTAATCGCCTGTGGTAATCCTGTTTTAGCATTTAATTTATTTACCCCCAAAAAGCTGACACATGGGTGTTAACTAGTTGCCTTTCACAAAAGAGAAAACAAATTCAAATGAAGGACTTTGTTCAAGGTCACTCAGAAGAAAGCTGGATTGGAAGTCTAGCTTACACTTTGACTCCATGCTGTATCCCAGGCCATAGCAAGTCCATTTGCTGAGCTGTTTCAGGAAGCCCAATGGGACGAGTGAGTGTTGGATAATATGGATATTTAATAATGATTATAGTGGGAACTAATGCTCCGTCTATGCTAATGGACTGACCAAAAAAAAATGAAGAATTGAGACAGAAAAAGAGAATTCATCTGAAGGCTGGGTGTGGGAGGAATTCTGAGTCTGATGGAAGTTACCAGAAGATAAAAAACTGTAATCCCTTGTCAACCCACTTGTTGATGACATGTCACAAGCTTGTACAGGCTCCTCAGCCACCATGGCACCAGGCTGTTTGGCTTCATTCTCCTGGAGTAAGATTGATAAGCACATTCCAGCGAGACCAGATGTAGCCGAAAGAGACAGAAGACAGTTTATGAGACGACACAGAAGGAGTGGACAGATTTGTGCAAGTGTTTTGATTGTGTCATGAAGTTTGTTGAAAGTCCAGGGAAGTGAAACTTTCTGGGGGTCTTCTAGTGAAACTGGGAGTCAAGGCTGCAAAATTGTTCAGGCTTGTTGCTCAGGAAACTGTGTGTGTGGGTCTGTATGGATGTGTGTGTGTGTGTGTGTGTGTGTGTGTGTGATAGAGAAACCAGTGAGCAACTTGACGAGTTTGGGGGAAACTGGATGAACATGTCTATTTGTCTTTAGTTCTTAGTCTCCCTACAAACTTAAATTTCAATACATATCCTGCTTATCAATTGTAAGTAGTTTGGACAGGTAGAGAGAAGAGCAACAAAGGGAAGTGGATAAATAGGCTTTAGAATAACAGAGCTAGATCCTAATCCACATTTAGCCACCAATTAGCTTCACATATTCACATATAGAAGCTTATTGCAGGTTGGTGCCCTGTGTGAAACCATCCCACCACAGAAGTTCTCATATTGTCTATGGTTTATAGATGATACTGATGTTCAGAAGACTTAGGAAACTTACGGGTGGTATAAAAATTTACTGAAAGGCAGATTTGAGCTGACTCCATCTACATCCAATGTCCCAACTTATCTTAATTACATGATTGGGAGAGAAACTTGTAAGTCAGAGCTTTGTTTCCTTCAGTTAGAGTGGAAATATACACTGCCCATGGCATTGTCAAGAGGTCTAAATTAAATGTGTGCCAGAGTCTGGCACACATTAGGCCTTCCATGAGTGTTATTTTCCCCCCCTCTCTAACACTTTCAGAAAGGAAGAGGATATTTAAAAAAACAAAAACCAAACCAAACCACTGAGGGGCTTGGATGAGGATAAATTGGACAAAAGGAGAATTCAGATTCAACAAGTGTAACAGGATGGATATGCTGGACTCAGTTCCACACCTATACTCACTTGGCCACAGCTTGCAAAAACAAACAAAAAAATCTTGTATAATTGACAAAAGAGGCTGTGATACCCTAAGTGACTATATACCTTACCCTAAGACATGTTGATGGGCTAGAATCTAATGGATAAGCCTGCCTTCTTGTTATTAGTTTTACTGAGAAACAATTTACATGTCTGAAATTCACCTTTCAAAGTATGCAACTTCGTGACTTACAGTATATTCACAAAGTGCAATTCTCACTACTATCTAAATTTCTAATTCTAGAATATTTTTATCACTCCAAAGTCAACGCCAATATTCTCCTATTCCTGCCTTTCTTAGACCATAGCAACCACTGATCTGCTTTATATTTGTATGAATTTGCCTTTTCTGAACACTTCATACAAATACAAATCCTACAATATGTGGTCTTTGTTTTAGCTTTTTTCACTTCATATGATGTATTACAGTTTATTCATGTTGTATCACAAATCAGTTTCCCATTCCTTTTTATAATTCAATAATATATGGATTTACCATATTTTGTTAATTTATTCATCAAATGATGGACATTTTGGTAGTTCCCACTTTCTGTCATTATGAGTAAATTTCTGTCAACATCTGTATACAAATTTTAGTTGGGGCACATATTTTTAATTGTTTGGCTATTTACCTAAGTATAGAATTCTTGAGTTTCATGATAAGCCTATAGTTAACTTTTGAGAATTGGCAAATGGTTTTCCAATGGTATTCCCTTGTGTATATATACCACATTTTCATTCATTCCGCTGTTTTGGATCATTTATGTAGCTTCCATATTGTAGCTATTGTAAATAGTACTGCAATAAACAAAGGCATGCAGGTTTCCTTTTATACTAGTGTTTTTGTGATCTCTAGGTAGATTTCTAGGAGTGGAATCCCTGGATCATATGTTAAATCTATTTCTAATGTTTTGAGGAATCTCCACACAGCTTTCCATAGTGGTTGGACTAGTTTCTATTCCCACCAGCAGTGTAAGTGAGTTCCTTTTCCTCCACATCCTTGTCAGCACTTGTTTTTCTGGTTTTTATAATATTGGCCATTGTCACAGGTGTGAAGTGGCATCTCATGATTTTGATTTACATTTCCCTGGTAACAAGTGATGATGAACATTTTTTCATATGCCTGTTGTCCATTTATATTTTTCCACTGAAGAAGTGTTTAGTTAGCTCTTCTGCCCATTTTATGATTGGGTTGTTTTGTTGACTTTGTGCGAATTCTTTGTAGATCTTGGATATCGGCTCCTTATTGGATGTATGCTGTACAGATATTTTCTCCCATGCAGTTGGGTGTCTCTTCACTTTGGTTACTGTCTCTTTTTCTGTACAGAAATTTTTTTAGTTTGATATAGACTCATCTGTTTATATTCTTTATTTTCCTTGCTTCTGGAGATGAGATCCCAAAGGTATTTTTGAAGTTTACATCATGGAGTATTTTTCCTATGTTTTCTTCTATCTACTTTATGGTTTCAGGTCTTCCATCCAAGTATTTTACCCATCTTGAATTGATTTTTGTGCATGGTATGAGATAGTCTAGTTTCGTTCTTTTGTATGTGGCAGTCCAATTTTTCAAGTACCATTTGTTGAAGATGCTTTCCTTGTTTCTGTGTGTAGTCTTTGATCCTTTGTCATGATCAGTTGACCAAATATGTGTGGTTTTATTGGTCTATATATCTGTTTTTGTTCCAATACCATTCTGTTTTCATTATTATGACTTTGTAGTAAGTTTGAAGTCTGGAGCATAATACTCCTATTCTTCCTCCTTTGAGTTAGGAGAACTTTGACTATTTGGGTTCTTTTGTTATTCTACATGTATTTCAGCAATATTTGTTTCATTTCTTTAAAGGACCCATCTAACTATTAATAAATGTCTCCTAATTGAAAATGATTGAGCTCCTATGGTCAAATTCATCTGGTGAATACTGTTGAAGTCCTTATGGAATCATGTCCAAAGTCTTCACTAATTCACTAATTGAATACATATGATTCTCCAAAAGAACATGTAGTATCCAAAAGTCCCCTATCTTACTTGGCCACAGAGTCCTGTTTTCAAGGAGATTACAACGATCTAGTCAAAATAGAATGTTCCATGAAATATAGATTATAAAATGTTGACCTAATCCAGTCTCCTTACTTTCCAAATGTGATCTTGAGGGAAGAAGTGTTTTCTTAAGGTCATATATCAATCCAGAGATTATACTGGGTCTAGAATCCAGATCTGACACTAGACTGTGGCAAACCCTGGTGGCTCTTTGTTGCCGTGCATGCCAGTTGAGGAAAACACTAAACCTTGTTAAAACAAAACAAAACAAAAACAGAGCCAAAATTTTAGTGCCTTTGCTCAATAGAGTTCATTTTTCATTCATGTGGTATTATAGTGTATATCTCATGGTCAGTGTGTAGCTTGCTTCCCTGTGGCTAATCAGAAACCCAGGATTCTGCTATCTCTTGGAATTACAGAGTAGCCAGAGAAGCTCTACTTGCTTTTTAAAGCCCTGGTCTACGAGGAAGGATAATGAAGTGGCTAAGAGTATGGACTCTGGAATTAGACTTCCTGGGTTGGAATCCCATCACAATGATTTCCTAGCTGTACTATTTATGAGTCTGCCCCTCCATTTCTTTATCTATAAATGAGGGCTTTGGTAGAATTTACTTTATGTGAATGTAATGTGCAGTAAATGAAGTTAATGTTTGTAAAAATTATCTATACCTGGCACATAGTATGTGCTTTGTGAGTGTTTTCTTTTTTTAATTAAAAAATTTTTATCTTTTATATCATTGTATGGTCCCTATAACATTCATATCACCATTTCATCCATGAACCTTCACCATAGTCCCTTGTGCTCTTCTCTACCCTGTTTTGAAATTTTTTACTTCTCCTCACTCACAGAATGACTCTTATTTATGGTTGCCTGCTAGTTTTGTCTTATTATTATTGTTGTTGTTGTTATCCCCCACCCCTGATCCCTTATTTGGTTTCCCTATATTTCTTCTATAAGTGAAACCATTTGATATTTTTCTTTCTCCTTCTGGCTTATTTCACTGAGCATGATCCTTCTAATGCTGTCCATATTGATGTGAATGACATGAGTTTTTCTTTTTTAATTGCTGAATCATTTTCCATTGTGTGTATATACCACAACTTTTTGACTCAGTCATCTATTTGGGGGGGGCATTTGGATTGTTTCCATATCTTACCTATTATAAATAGTGCTGCAATAAACACAGGGTACAGTTATCTTTTTTTGCATATGTCCTTTGGGTAGATTCTTAAGAGTGGAATTGCTGGGTCATATGGTGACTCCATTTTTAGTAGATTGAGGAACAGTGGTTAATAATAATAATAGTAAAAGAGTTCCAGCTCACATTCCATTAGCTGTATCTGGCTGTAAAGAGACCTATGCAGTTACATCCCAGTGACAATAACTCTTATAAAGGGAGAAGAGGAAATTTTGGATTTTTGGTAGAGAGCAAATTTGCCAAACCAAACATTAGGATTTGGATTTGGGTAAGTAGATAAGACAGTTTTAATGGTTTTTAGCAGAGAGGTAAAATAATAACAATAAATCACTTCAGGTATTTCTTTCCTATCTCAATATCTCTTCTATAAAATACAAGTTGAAGATAAAATCATAAGAATATGTGGATTTTGTTTATTGTTATGAGGAGTTAAAAATAAAGCTAAAAGGATATTTGGTTGGAATTCCAAATAGAAAAATGCCATTTCACATACATTATATTTATATATTTCATATCGGTCACATATTCAACTAGCATTGCAAATAATGAGAGAAAACAGTGATAACAGGGCATTAATTACATGGAATTTTTAGTGTTAAATAATTATGTATTCAAATCTAATATTATTTGGTATAAAGTAATTGATTTTCTTAGTTGAAAATTTTAAAATATTTCAATGGTCCTTACATAAATAAGAGTTATGTTTTTCTTATTTAATTTCCCCTCTTAGAGAAGTAGTATTTATTTGAGCTGTTCATAATATGCCAATCTCTCTGCAAGCCCATGGTAGGATAACATGTTTCTGAAGTTAGGCATAAGATTTCCTTTGGCCAAAGACATGTGAGTGGCCATCAGACATAACACTCCAGGCAGAAGATATAAGGGCCAGTGCATGACTGATCATGTTCCCTCCCTTCTTTCAGCTGTGGGGCTCATAATCTATTACAGTCTTCTTTCTGTGGGGTCCAATTGTCTAGTAAGAATATAGCCCCACTGCCAACCAGCAATATACAGGCAACATAAGCAGGAAATAAACTTGTTAAGCACCTAATTAAGACCTGGAGATGTTTGTGCCTCACCACAACTAATGATGCAAGGAATACTAGGATGGCAAAGTATGGCTCTTTCACTTCTTCATGATGATTTGACTGTGGTGTGTAGCATACATGGGTAGAGACATAGCCTGAAGATAGGAAAATAGTGCTTTTGGCTGGATATCTGTGTCCTCTGCAAATTCATATATTGAAACCTAATGCCAAAAGTGATGGTACTGGGGAGGTATGGGCATTAGTAGGTGCATAGGTCACGAGGGTAGAGCTTTCTTAAATAGAATTGAAGCTAAAGCCACTTCAGCATGAGTTCAATCCCCACCCTGGAGGTGACCCACATGGCAGCAGACCTTTCCTGTCTCTCCCACTGCTCCACTCAGCAGTGTACTTCGTCAGTTGGCCTGTTCTGCTCCCCACTCTGTCTCTGGTGAATCCTTTCACCACCCCTGCACCTGTGGCCTGTACCCTAGTTCTGTATGCATAAGTAATAAATAAATCTTTAAAAAAGAGAGAGAGAAAGAGAGAGAGAGAGACCCCCCAGAGCTCCCAGATCCTATTGCTATGTGAGGACACATAGAACACAACTGTTTATGAGTTGGGAAGTGAGTCCCCACCAGACACAGAATCTGACCCCCAGACTCCACCCTTATGCCAGCTCCCACAACTGTGAGAAATAGATGTCTGTTGTTCAGAAGCTATCCTGGATGTGGTATTTTGTTATAGGTGCCCAAACAGATGATGGCACATAGTTCAGTGACAAGGGACTGAATTAGGCTTAAAAGAGGGAACAAAAGACAATAAAATGTAAATTGGTTTATTGGCCATTATCCATGTCACACTCTTAAGCATCATGGTTTCCTTTGGGTCTCAGTTGGCCTTTGTACAGGGGTGACTTATAGTTGTACTTGGCAATCACAGCATCGTCCCTGGGAATGACTTGACTTTACCTCTGAATAATTTTTAAAATGTAAGGCTAATTATGTTTAATGCACTGTACAGTTTGGTTATTGGTTTATTGGCTATTATCTAATTGACAGGATTTTTTCCTGTCTTGCAGGCTAAAATGTCTGAAAAATGATAATTATTACTGAACAATACAGTATTCAACTTATCCTGAAAGTAATCATGCTGTAATATTAGGCATTGCTTTTTACAATCAATGGAGATTATTTTTTTCATTATAACAGAAAGAAATACTAATTTTAAGAGCCACAATAGAAAGATAAGGTCTAATGGAGCTGTTATTGGCATAGGCAGCTGATTTTCAATCACTTGCCAGTACTGTTTGCTGAACCACAATAGGGTGAGGTCCCAGGGCCATTTGTATAGATAAAGGTACTAAGGTAAAATACACCTAACCTAAGGGAATTGCTGAAAGAGCCTCCTGCTTCCTAGATATCAGTCAAACTACAGAGTTAGTTCCATTGTCTTGGCTTGTCTAGCTTTAGATTGAGAAAACGCCTGCATAGAAACCTGACTTATTCACAATTTAATATATGATTCCCAAATTACTAATGCACATATATGGAAAGGTACTAGTTCTTTCCTTGGTGTGATTTTTGCATTTAAAAAAGTGCAAAAGAATTGGGTTATTAAAGCTGATACAAAAAGTACTTCCTATCATCTACTTTTCCCACTTACTATGAAAACAAAACCCACATTTTGATGAATGTGCTTACTTGGGAAGTGGTGGCAGTAAGTGAAAAAAAATATACTTTAAGTGATATACCTATCTGATTTCCCTGTATACTTTAATGGTTTTAACAATGCTGTTTCAATTGCCAAATTACTTCATTTATATTTTCACCTGTTTATTGATATCAAGTTGCTTAATTCCTTCAATTTTGTTCTTTTACAATTTGTATTGGCTTGTCTCAGCTTTTGCATTCTCATATAAATTTTAGACAGTTTGTCAGATTCTCCTAATAAAACATTGCTGGCTATTTGTAATATTTATAGATTGACTTTCAAACTATTTTTATATTAAAAATATTAAAAACTTCTGTTCATGAAAATGGTATAGCCTTCATTTATTTATATTTATTTTCATTTCTCTCAATAGTTTGTGGTTTTTCAATGTTGAGATCTTATACATCTCTTATATTTATCATTAGATACTTTATGATTTTGCTGCCTGTGCAAGACTGAAAAATTACCCCCAACAATTTTGAGTCTGGATCCTTGAACTGTTACCTGTAAATGTTACCTTATTTGAAGGAAAGCCTTAGCTATTCTGATTCTTAGGTTAAGGATCTTGGGGTGAAGAAGTTCTGGAATTAGTTATAATTTCTCTATAGTATTCTTGCTCTTCCTTTCTTTCTGAAATTTCTTCAGAAAATTCACACTCGTTTTATTATGATAAAATGCAAGATTTCTCCAAACATCTGTTAAGTCTTGTCTTTTTAAAGAAATATATTTTAAAAACAGGTAGTAACTGACAGAGATATGAAGGAGGGGCAGGTAAGGTTATTGGTGACTCTCACTGAGTGAGGTAGCCTGGTCTTGTGAGTGTGTGTGTGGAGGGGGAGGGGATTTTAAAATATCAGTATAGCTAGGCCTTTCCTCTTGAGCAGGTGTATAATACTGGATTCCAGTGTCCTGGAAAGCCTCCCTATTGTCTTGATGACTTTTCACTTCTTCAACATTCAGGCTAGCGATTCCTCCACTTGAGTTGTTCCTGAGTTTAGACCGTGTCAACCAGACTGACCACCTCATCTGCAGGAGTCCACATTTGGTCTGATCAACTGTGATCAGGGGATCGACTTGACACTTTTGTGCTGAATGTATTTTTCAAAGAAAATGTTGAATGGGAAGATGTTATGCGCATACTTCTTGCATGGTGCAATTTTACATATTGACTTACTTTCCTTGAAGCACTTTTGAAAGTTCTGAAATCATTTCCAGAGAAATGATTTCTCTTGATTTGAGTGAGTGAAAAAATAATCATTCTCTCTTGGACAATCAACTCCTTTTCTTCACAGACTTGAATGTTTTCATAAGGTCAACTTGGGACACATTGGGTGATGTCCATTTCTGCTAATAGCTAGTTTCACCTGGGTTTTCTCAAAGCAACATTACCTGTGGGATATGCAGGGGTAATGAGGGCAACTTTCTTCAAATGAATTCTATTAGTTCCAAATTACATGGGGAGTTTGGGGAATAAACAGGGTCCTGCTATCTGCTCAGATTCCTGGAGACAAATTTGGGGTAGCTAAACAAGAAGCTGATCTAAGAGTCAGAGATTCTTAGTTTGAGCCAGAGACATTCACTAGCTGTGTAACTTTGGGCATTATTCACACTTGGATGTTCAGTCTCCCCCTTTCTTTAAAGTGTGAGTAATAAAGAAACTTGTCCTGCTCATAATCTAAGAAAATAGTCACTATGCTGAGCACCGAGGCACTTTTGCCTCCAGTTCTATGTCTTATGAAATTGCAATGACTTGAAGGCTTTGTGTAAATGTTTCACCCCAGATGAGAGCAGGTTGTTCCCCTGCTGTTCATTTGAGGACATTCCAGTTTTGGAATATAGTGTCCAGGGAACCTGGGTCAATGATAGGTGAGAGTATCAGTCCCAGAAGGATTCAAACGAAAGCTCTGAGGGATAAGAGGGACAACATCTTACAGAAAAGGCAAATTAAGAACATGACAGTCAATTTGTGAAGTCAAAGAACTTGCTCAAAAGTGAGAAGTTCAGTTTGTACAAATTGGACTAAAATGTGAAAAATCAGTCATGAGTAAAAACCTGCAGGAGGCAGAACCTGGAGTAACTGCTAGAACCACCAGGTAAGATTCAGGACTCCAGGCAGATATGGCGTGAGGCCTTAGAGGCCAGGCCCTGAAATAATAGAGTGTAATGAGGGTTTTCTACTTGCTTTAGTAAATATTCCTTCTATACAAGCTAAGAATTAAAAGTAAAAATCCCTCCTAGTCCTATTTCTCTGCACCTATGAGAAAAATATTTTAGATAAATGAGATCAATCTGTACACAGCATTAATATTTAAAATTTAAATTTTATTTAAAATTCATTCATTCAACAAATACTGTGTGCTATTATAGGTGACAGAGACATAGTAGCATAGTAGTGAATAAAGCAGACAGGACTTCTTTTTCTCAAAGAAGTTTCCATCCTTTTTTTTTTTTTTTTTTAACAGTGGCAGACTCATTTTATAATTAAAGGAACATCTATTTATTTCTCTCAGTATGGGACTTCACTTTTTATTTCAAATGGTGTTTTTCAAACAACAGTTTTTTTTTTTAAACTTTGATTAAGATTATTTAAGGTAAGCTTTGTCTACTCCAAAGCTGTAAAGATCTATTCCAAGGCTGTCATATTTTCTTTCAGAAGTTTAATGGTCTAGCTTTAAGGTTATATCTATCTCTTGACTAAGACTTGTCCTGCTCTGAAGCAGATTAGTCCAAAAATAGACAGTTCAAACTAGTCTATAAAAGGCTCTTTATCTTTTGCAGTAGTAAATTCTGTGGGATAAAAGTCAAACTGTTGGTCATCTTTTCTGCCAGAGTAAAGAAGAAAGCAGAGACAAGACATGAAAAGAAACCACATTGTTGGAATACCTGGATCCCACTGGACCTGAAGCTATATGTCCTTAAGCATTTTAGTCACATGAACCAATAAGCCCCTATTTTGGCTTCAGGCAGTTTGAGTTGTATTTATTTTAAGTACAATTGAATTTTCAGTGATGAGTGAACATAGTAACGATGTATTGATATGATTTACTTAATCAGCATTACTTATTTAATCAGTCCTCTATGAAAGGAAATTTATGTTGCTCTAGGTTTAACTTACTAAGAGGAGGACAAACAAGAAGTAAGATTTTGGGTAAGTTAAGAGCCATGTTTTGAGGGATTTCAAAAGAAGATTAAAGTTAGCAAGGGACTAATTTGAGCCCGCATAGCTGAGCCAAGGAGAGGGGACTATTTCATCAGACTCCTCGTTGGAGACAGGAGATCTCGCCCAGGGGCAAAGGAGTGGCCAGAAAGAGATGAAGCTGTTCCCCAAACCTCAGCACCAGTGCCAGGTGAGGGGAAAAGGCAGAGGAAGAAGGCAGCGACCTTCTGAGGTGTGCTCCTGAATTGTGCTCCCATCAATTCCTTGCCAAGCTCACCATCACCTTCTTCTTAGTCTTCTCCACAATTTCTTTCTATTTGCACAGCCTCCCATGGAAGTGATTTGTAGATCCTGGAAACATGAGGTCTTTTGGAATATAAATATAAATAGACCGATTCATCATTTGAGTAACTTTAAAATATTCAAGACAAAAAAGTGGCAAAGGCATTATTATCATTATTGTTATTAGTAGCTTGAAGACACATTTGACTTCAAGTGAGAGTAATCGAAGACAAATCCGTGCTTCCACGTGAGCTCCAGTCTCAGAAAGATCTCAGCAACTGTGTGGGATGAAAACCTCCGTCAAAAGTCCTTCTTAGGCTTCTGTTTCTTAAACTATACAATAGGGAATAGCAAACACTTCCTTCATATAATTGTTGTACGAATTAAATGAGACCATTTTTGGCACCATGACACATGGAACAGAGCCAATGAATGGTAATAGACGTTATTAATAAACAAAGGTGAAGAAAGGTAGAGCTGCGAACAAGTTCTTAACGAGGGCGAGTGCAGAACAGCCTTGAATTCGCGACTTGTCAGCCTGGGCTCTCCACTACACCGCAGTTTCTGAAATGACTTTTTCAAAGAGCACCTGGGGAAGGCGCAAAGTAGCCTCTCAGCCAGTGAAAGGGAGTGTGGAGATAATAGGCGGGTCCCTATTTTTTTCCTCCAGTATTGGACATTTTTTTCCTTTCCCAGACGGTTGCTGAATCCAGGTCTGTTTAGAACGGCTAGTCAGCTGCTGACCTAGGGTCCTGAAAGATCTACTGAGAGAAAGACTGGATCAATCATTCTTCCCCAGCTCCCGGCCCAGGCTCCCCCTAGCGGCTGCTGCGGGCCGCGCCCGTGCCAACTGGGGCAGGAAGTCTTAGAGCCCACGGGAGAGGGTCACTTATTAGCCTGAGCGGCACCAGCACTTCACAGAACGTACCCAGCGGGTGAGGCAATCCATCTCCAGGGGGACTACGCGCTCCACATTCTGCTCTGGGGCTTTGGGGCCAGAGGGGAAATAGTCACTGGAGACAGAGCAGAGGTCCTCCAGGAGGAAAGAGGCCCAGGACTGGGGTGGAGGAGGACAAAGCCTTTTATGACCCTGACATGTCTTAAGAGGCTCATGCGGGTCCCTCAGGGTTGGGGTGATAGGGCTGCCGTGCTTCGCCAAGTGTCCGAGAGAACATTCTGGTCCAATCCGGCCCTGGCCCTGGGGAACCCTTTGCCTGGTCACGCATTCATGCAGACTCAGGTCTCTGACATTCACTTGTCTGATAGATTTCCGCAGAAGCCTGCACTATTTCATCCCCAGGGCAACTTAGGAGCAAGAGTCTTTTATTATTCCTGTCTTAGAGATGAGGAGACTGAGATTCAGAGACCCTGCCTCTCCTGCCAAGGATCACACACCCTTGGAATGGAAAAGCTGGCATTCAGACCCAGACTGAGAGCTTCAAAGGCTGTTTTCTTTCCAGCAGGCTACCCTGCACTGAACACACTAATTATTTGCTATCTACAGACACCATCAATCACAGAATTGGAAAAGAAAACTCCCCAAACTCGGGATTGCAGTAGGAAGGAAAAGCCTTTTAATGCAGAGTGGGGCTCCTATCTCCTTTCCCCGCTCTTTGCCCATCTTCCTCCCTCCCTATGGTTTATTCTACCGGCCTCCCTTTTATTTAAGAACCACTGCCAAGCCACAATTTCCTGTGTTTTGTCTTATTATCCAAGGAAGAAAGTAGTGTCTGCTGGCCTGATCTGTGACTCGGGGCCATAATTAATTCTGTACGGTTGGGGTCCAAAGGGCTTGTAGAAATACCACAGCCGTGTTTTTTTTTTTTTTTTTTCTTTTTTATTCTTCCTGGTGAACATTAAATAGAAGAGAATTAACACTATTGGAGCACTACTGAACATCACATAGTCATAATTAACTATAGTTCTATAGAGTGACACACATTAATAACCATATAAATAAATTTACTCTTTATCACAGTATTTGTTGTGGGGATCAATATTTCCATTAATAGATGAAGAAACTTAGGGTCTACATGACTGCCCCGCTATGGTCTGTCTACCTCCTGAATCATACTTAGTTATTGTTCAATTTTTTCTTTTTAAGTCAACTCTAGTCAGATGCAATTAACTTGCAATAAAATAAGCCCTCACTTTGAGTGTAGTTTGATGAGTTTTGACAGATGCATGTAGCCATATATGCCACCAAAATATAAACAATTTCCATTATCCTTAAAAGTTCCCTTGTGCCCCTCTGGGGTCAGTTGCACTCCTAGCGCAGGTAAACCACTAACCAACTTTCTGTCTTTTTAGATTACTTTTGTCTTTTCTAGAACTTCATATAAATGGACTTTCGATAGGCACCCTTCCGGCTTGGGCTCTTTTGCTGACTAAGGCTTTTGAGATTTATTCCTGTCGTTATCAGACCAGTAGTTTGTTACTGTTTAGTGCTGACAGGTGCTCTATTAATATACAACAATTTGCTTCTTTCTTCACATGTTTTTTTGGGTATGGTTCCAGTTGTGAATTATCATAAAAAGTGCTGCTACGAACATTTGTGTACATTTCTTTGTTTGACTTAAGTTTTTATTTCTTTTCGGTAAACCTCTCTGAGTAGAGTGACTGGCTTTGTGCAAGTGTTTACCTTTAAAAGAATGGCTAACCTGTTTTTCAAAGTGGTACCATTTTACATTCGCACCAACTCTGATGGAGTTTCATTTCTACATCCTTATCAACACTCAGTGTCACCAGCATTTTAAGTTTTAGTGATTCTACTCTGTGTGTATGGCATCTCATGATTTTAATTTCTACTTTCCTACAAATTAGTCATTTAGATGTATTTTTCATGTTTTTATTGGCTACACCTATTTCCTTTTTTGTAAAGTTCCTGTTCCAATGTTTCCCCATTAAAAAGTTGGTTCATTGTTTTTTTTCCTGAATGAATTGTAGAGGAGTTCTTTACGGATTCTGGATACAATTCCTTTCAGATATATGTATGTATCTATGTATTTGTATGTGCTTATATATATGTTCACACACACCTAAAGCAGAATGAATAAGTAGCTATATCAGTATGTTAGCAGGTGTCCAAAACTTACCTTTTCATTTTTAAATATGGTGCCTATGAAAGGGCAGGCATTTTAAATTTTGATTGAGTTCAATGAATTAATGTTATTATTTGTTCTTTGTGGGGTTTTTTTTGGTCTTTGTCATCAAATAAATTTTGATGACTCCAAGTTTGCAAAATTTTTCTTGTATGGATAGAAGTTTAACAGTTTAACTTCTTGATCATAGCTATTATAATTTTAAAGTTAATTTGTGTATTTTTAAGGTTACAGTTCTGCTTTTCCAAATGAATATCCACTTCAACATTTTCTAAAAACACTACTCTTGGGCCCTCCCTGGTGGCGCAGCGGGTTAAAGCACAACACAAAGAAGCTTAAACCACTTCCTCATGAGTTCGATTCCCGCCTGCCCCGGAGGAGATCCACATGGCGAGGCAGACCTCTCCTGACCCGCCCGCTGCTCCCCTCAGCAGTGTATTTCGTCGATCTGCCTGTTCTGTACCCCACTCTGTCTCTGGTGAATCCTCTCACCTTCTGCATCTCTAACCTGTACCCCAGTTCTGTACGAATAAATAAATAAATCTTAAAAAAAAAAACACTACTCTTTTCTCATAGAATTATCTGGGCAACATTGTTGAAAAAATTAATTGATCATATGTATCTGGTCCTTTTTTTTCAATTGTCAGTGTTGTTCCCTTGGTTTATAGCTCTGTCCTTATAAATACTGTACTATCTGGGTTACCTTAGCTATATCATAAATCTAATAATCAAGTCATTTAAGTCCTTAAATTTAATTCTTCTCTAAATTGTTTGGCCATTCTGTGTCCTTTGCAAATTATGGAAAAAGTTTTTCAAAATCCAAAAATAGTCTGTTCACAGTTTGATAAGGAAAGAGTTAAAGGCATAAGTTAATTAGGGGGAAATCAAAATGTTAACAATATTGAGTTTTACAATCTATATATATGATAAATCTCTCCATTTATTTAGATTGTTCTTTAATTTCTCCCAGAAATAGTTTACACGTCTTTTGCAGTTATTAAATTTATTCCTAAGTAGTCCATCATTTTGAATGCTCTTATTAAATGACATTTTAGTTCTTTTTCTCATTGTTGCTAACATAAAGAACTGTGGTTGCTTTTGTAAGTGAAGATTATGTCCTAGAACCATGTTAAATGTGAGAATTTTAGTAAGACTACACTTTAGGACTTTCTCGGTGTATAATTATGACACCTGTGATTCAACTGCATGCCCTTGCAGTCTGTGCACATGTCTGCAGATACACACACACACACACACAAGGACACACGTATATGCACACACACACCTACACACATGTGTATGTATAAAACACACATGTGCGCACAACTTGAATACTATGTACAGACATTAATTCATGTGTATACACATAATGGGCTTATTTTTCTCAATTGGTCAAAAGTCAGCTCACTCAGCTCTCTCTTCTTGCAAAGAATCATCACATATAGGGAAAATTGCTCTCATCAATTTTTTAAAAAAAATTTATATGCATCCTATCGTTGCACTTAGGTCATACCATAATATTTAACAAATGAGACCTGTGGGCCTACCACTCCTAGGTAGTCTCACAATGAGTAGTTTGTCTTGTTCCTCAGCGCCTAGCACAATGCCTGACATATAGAAATCCTTCAATAAATGTTTGCTGGGTGACAGAGAGAACAAAAGGCCTTTCTCTACCTCTGAGTCTGGTGAAACATTCAGAACATATGTAACAATCTGTGCATTCTGTTGTGCTATATTTCATAGAATAAACATGTAGGACTATTGTGTTTTTGAAATGCATTTTAAGTGGAAAAACATTCAGCATGTGTTGTAAGTTACTGCTCTCACTCAGAGTAGGGTCCGGAATCAATCAATGTCTAGGACTCAACAGCAAGTGGACAACACTGCCACTCCTCCCTCCCTTTCATTTGTCTTCAAAGAAAATAACTGGTTTAAAGCAAACTAACCTCTCCTGTCTTTGTTCCCAGAGATGAGGACTATTTCACAAAGAAAGGAGGGTCTGCATCTCCACTGTTTCAGAAATACTGAATTCAGAGCAATTACATAATAGGAAATGTCCCTAAACTCCAGCCAGATCAATTTGTTCCCCCTCCCCGGGGCTATTATCACAGTGCCCTTGCCAAAGCTCTCAACAAGTCTTCATAATCTCTTACATGCTTAGTTTTCTGTGGCATTTTCCAAGCACTTTCCCACCCATTATCTTTTCTAATCATCACAACAGCTGCTATATGTTCCACAGGGCACCAGATAAAGAAGGAGAAGTGGCCCCAGAGTCAGACAGCACTGATTCAGTTTTTTCCCTGCCACTTAGTGGTGAGTGGCAGTGGGTAAATATCTCCATCTGGGGGCCTCCCCGGGGGTGCCAGGGGTTAAGTCTCAGCACTACGAAGCTCTCCACAGTCACTGCAGCACGAGTTTGATCTCCTGCCAGGGAGCTGACCCACATGGTTCAGTACACTTCTGCTGTCTCACCCACTGCAGTGGATTTCAGTAGATCTGCCTGTTTTGCTCCCCACTCTCCTATTGTCTCTGTGAATCCTCTCACCTTCCCTTACCTAGCCTACACCTCAGTTTTTTGTGCACATAAATAAGTAAATCTTAAAAAAAAATAAAAAGAAAAAAAAATCTTCTTCTCACCCAGACGCAGCTTTCTCATTTGAAGAATGGGAATAATATGTAATCTTGCAGGCTCCCTATCAGTTAGAACTAATATGTACAAACCATTTAGTATGGTTTTTGGTCCATGAGAGGTGCCTATAAAGGGTAGCTCTTATTGTTATTATTTTCATATTCTATTCATCTTGTAATTATTTGGGGATCCTGCAGCTTTTCAGGGTGAGGTTAAATCAAGTGCAGTAAAGCAGTGCTAAAGGGTATCATGTATGCTGTAGTTCACCACCTTCCTGTACATCTTCTTCTAAAGCAAGAACAAACAGAAAACCACCTCCTACAGCTAAATGGAGCAAAGAGGTGTGTAACTTAAATATTGTGGGAGCAAATTCAGGCTACCCTGGAATCTGTGTAGGTCTTGTGCGTAAAGGGAATTGCTTTGGAGAATGTGGCACTATCTGTAGTCTTTTTCTGTTAGTATAATTTAACAAAGCTGGCATGGACTGTGTACTGGATGCTAAGGTTAGAGAGGAATGAATCAAAGAATCTGTAGCTGAATGAATCTTCGCTCTTTAACAGAAAGTTGTACAAAGAGCATAGGAGGTTGACTGTGTTTTTTTTTTTTTTTTTTTTTTTATCTGACTCTGGAACTTGTGGGAGGAGTCAGAGACTCTAGGTAAGTGACTGACCCATGTTACTCAGCACAACCCAGGAGCCTACATGAAGTCCTTTGGTTAAGGTGGTGAAGGAAGCAGAGCCAGTGTCTGGGACTCCAGGAGATTGGTGAAACTGAAATTATGAGAATGAGCATCAAACGGGTCCCATTATGGAACTGTTACTATTTTCTATGTCATGAGATTGTTGTGTCAATTATATACATTACTAGTTGTAAACTTTAAAAAAAGGCCTGATAAAAGAATGAACTCTCAGATGCTATTAGCTAAACTACAACTCAATCATCATCTTTTTCTCTATAGGCATGGATCTTTGTGAAAAGCTTAGAAATGTCCTTTCCACTCAGCTATTATAAAAATAGCATCCATCTGGATTTTATTTTGGCATATGAAGTGAGGTCAGAATCATGCTTTATGTTTTTCCAAATGACTTGACATCAGTCCAAGCACCATGTATTACTGAATATCCTCTATTTTCCTTTTGTTTTGAAATTTGATTTATAACATATTAAATTTGAATATGTATTTGATAATTTACTAGCTTTTTATTCGGTTCCATTGACTTATCTATAAATTTGATTGTACAGTTTTAAGGACTATAGTTTTATGATAACAATGTTTTATATGACATGCTCTTTGCTGTTTTTTAAGATTTATTTACTTATTTATACAGAACTGGGGTATAGGCCAGAGATGCGGAGGGTGAGAGACAGAGTGGGGAGCAGAACAGGCAGATCGATGAGGTACACTGCCGAGGGGAGCAGCGGGTGGGTCAGGAGAGGTCTGCAGCGCCATGTGGATCTCCTCCGGGGCAGGCAGGGATCAAACTCATGCAGAAGTGGCTTAAGCTTCTTAGTGCTGTGCTTTAACCAGCTGCGCCACCAGGGAGGGCCCATTGCTGTTTTTTTTATCAAACATTTCTTGACTGTATTCACATGTTTATAATTTAAGATGATGTTAAGAATCATCTTTCAAGTTCTTTCTTTAAAAAAAAAAAAGTCCTGCTTTGATTGTGACTACATTGAATCGGTGGTTTAAGTGTGGAAAAATTATGATGATAAAATTTTTTCTTATCACAAGCTATGCCTCTATTTACTCAAGATGTTTTTTTTTAGTAGAATTCTGTAGTTTCCTGTGAATCCCAAACATTTCTTGTTACATTATTCCTGGATAATTTATGATTTTCTATGGTTGTGAATAGTATGTTTTCTTCTATCATATATTTTACTTGATTTTTTATATATTAGAATTCTATTAGCTTCATTTTAATCTTCTTACAAGTTTTATTGCAGTAAGCTTTACAATTTTCAGGGATGCATTTCAATGATTTTTTTTTTTTTAGTAACATTACTAAATGGTACAATTTACACTCTATTTTAGAATATTTTCCTTCCTCCAATAAGATATCTCATGCCTATTTACAGTTAAGCCCAGTTCCCATCCCCAATGCCATTTGAACATAATGTTATTTCAGTCTCTACAAATTTTGTGGACAATTCACATAAATGGAATGAAATAATATGCAGTCTTTGTATATGTACAAATCATAGGTAGACTTTCTTTCACTTAGCAGAAGTTTTTTCATGGTTCACCTGTGATATATCATGTGTCAATAGCTTGTTTCTTCTTACTGTTGAATAATATTCTATTGGATGTTTATACTATGTTGTAACTATCCATTCACCAGGGAGAGGTATAGGTTATTTCTGGGGCTGGACTATTATGAATAATGCTGCTATGAACATTTGCATAAGAGTTTTGTGTGAATGTATGTTTTTTTTTCCTCTTGGGTCAATATGTAGAGTGGAATTGGTAGGTCATATGGTAATTTTCATGTTTAATTTTTTGAGAAACTGCCAAATGGTTTGTCAAAGTGCTATATATACCACTTTAAGGTCCCACCAGTAATCTATGAAGTTTCTCTACTGAATTTAAAATATTTATTTTGTATGTGATTAGTTTACTGAATAAACATTTATTCCTAATGGTTTTTCAATTGCAAGTGACAACACTCTATCTCAAACTAGCTGAAAGGAAAAGAAGAGAGTAATTAGGGACAAATGAAGTACAATTAGAATTCAGGGACTTAAAAAACAATCAGGCATCTCTCTCAAATATATTCCTTAATATTTCTTAATATTGAATATCTGGATGGATGATAATAGATGCAGAGTGATGATATAGTTCTTTTCCTCTGATTTTATGTAATGGCTTGTACTGATCAATCTTCTGCTATCATAATCTCTGCATTTCTAAAATAAACCTCAATTAGTCATATTATATTACTATTCTATTTATTGGTGCATTTTATTTGCTAATATTTTTAAAAGATATTTTCTTTTTAAATAAATGAGTGAGGATGATCTTTGTTTTGTGTTATCTGTAACTAGTTTGGTTATTAAAATGCTTGATAGGAAAATGAGATAAGGTGGAGAGTTTATTTTTATGTAGCTAGGAATAATTTCAATAGAATTATAACTTGTCCTATTATTTAAATGAAGCTCCGTTCTAAACACATTTGAATTTACTGTTATTTCCAATGGTAGAATTTTTTGTTTGTTTTCCAACCACTTCTATAATTGAGCATTCAACATTTTACTTTTTTTGAATTAATGTTGACAGTTTTTATTTTGTTAGGAAATTTTCTATTTCCTCTAGGTTTTCAAATACATGGCTGTGGAATTTCCATGTAATATTGTCTCTTTATTCTATTCACGCCTGTTTATGTCTTTGATTATATCAATTTACAATTCACAATTATACCTAGAACAAATTCCTGTTTTCTTATAGATTCTTTTACTCTTGATGTTGCAGAGGATAAAAATATTGCGAATCTGTTGTGTGCGAGTTTTGCCACATTAATTTCCATCTTCCTGATTATAAATGAAGTTCAATGTATTTTTCATGAGGTGATCAATTTATGATTCTTTGCTGCCAAATGTATTCATAACCATGCCTGTCTTAAACATTTATTTCTAACTTCTGGTGCTTTTCAAGATGCAGTCCACTACAACCTATGCTTCCCACAAACACAACTAATAATTTTGAATATAATAAAAAAACTGCCCGAAGACCTTAAGAAATAAACAATAGCATTTAGAATGGGGAAGGAGGTTCCATCTTGAAGAACAACCAGGATGGGAATGAATTTCATAGTTTTTTTCCTCTTTTGTCTTTGTCTCTCAACTCTTGCCCAAAGATGGCCCAATTTTAAATTTGAACAGGTATGGACAGCAAAAATTCAAAAAAAAACTTTTTTTTTTTCTGACAAGAAGATCATGAAGGGAGCTTCTATAATCTAGAAGCTTCTTATTTTCATATATATAATATATATGTCATATATAAATAATAACATATATATTATTTCCTCCTCTAGTCTTTCTCCAAGGACTGCTCTGTTGTAGTGACATAGGTGTTCAAAATCTCAAGGAAAACCTCAAGAGAAACTTCATCTCTTTAATTGTCTCTTCACTTCACTTAGTGTGTGGCTATGGTCATATAAAACTACATGAGAGCACAAGAGGCTAAAACTCAGACAGAAACCTGTATTTTGATCAAAGGAACCAGAAAATGTGACCTTGGGATTTTGAAAGCATGGTGTAAATCCTGAAAAGGTAAGAGCAAGAGAAGGCAATCCCCAATGATAAATCATGGTTCATGATGAATTAACACAGTCCCGGGTTCATTCTCAGCTAGACATGCATGAAACAGACCCAAAGAAGCTTAGTACGAATATGAGTGTTGAGCTGGAATATGATCCACAGTGCAAATCCCAGTCTATCTCATGAGTGGTGCATGCATGGGGCACACCCAACATAGCAAAATGAAGACTTTCAAAATTCAAACTGACATTGGGGCCATAGCCCACAGAGGGTGAAAGTGATTTACAATGTGAATCTAACTAGCTTTATTGTTAAATCCAACTTTCTCCAAGTGGAGGTAAAAGAATTCAGAGTATCACAATACAATATTCAGTTATTCAGGATATAATCCAAAATTGCTTAACACACAAAATACCAGGGAAAAGTGCTCAATTCTCAAGAGAAAAGACAAACAATGGATGATAATCCAAGGTGACCCTGACGTTGGGTTTATCAGACTTTAAGCAACTTTTGTAATTATGCGCCATTAGATAAGCATAAATATTCTTGAAGTGAGATTATAGTGATTTGAATTAGTGATTTCTTTGGGTAGCTGCATGGAAGTGGAATTGCTGGATCACATGGATATTAGTATTTTAAAGATGTTGTTTATTGTCTACTCACTAACCTTGATAAAGAGGTTAAAAAATGGATAACTTTTTACCAAGTTATCTTGTTCACCCATATTTTACATATTTTTCTCAGCTATAATGAGGTATAATTGGCAAGCAAAATTATAAGGTATTTAGAGAACATATCTATCTATATATATAGCAGTGATTATATATATATATACACACACACATGCACACATCCATATTTTGAAAGGATTCCCACCATCTAGCTAATTGACATATACATGACCAAATGTGTTTATCTTTTGGGGGAAGGAGAAGTATGAGAACATTAGGGGAGGTATGAGAACATTCAAATTCTATTTGTTAGCAAACCTCAGTTATATAATACCGCATTAACTATATTTATTGTTTTATGTTAGATTCTCAGATATTTGTATCTTTTTTTTTTTAAGATTTATTTATTTGTGCATACAGAACTGAGGTGCAGGCCAGAGGCTCAGGGGTGGCGAGAGGCTTCACCAGAGACAGAGTGGGGAGCATAACAGGCAGATCTACGAAGTACACTGCTGAGGGGAGCAGCGGGCGGGTGAGGAGAGGTCTGCCACGTCATGTGGGTCAGTCACCTCTGGGGCAGGTAGGAATCGAACTCATGCGGAAGTGGCTTTAGCTTCTCAGTGCTGCGCTTTAACTCGCTGCGCCACAAGGGAGGGCCTGAATATTTGTATCTTTTTACCAAATTCTGCCTATCTCATCTATTCCCCTAGTCCCAGGCAATCACTTCTCTACTCAGTTTCTATGAGTTTGACTTTTTAAAAAAACTCTACACAAAAGTACTACCATGCAATATTTGTCTTTCTCTGCCTAGCTTATTTTGCTTAGCATATGCCTAGGTATATCCATGTTGTAGCCAGTGGCATGATTTCCATTTTTCTGGTGGATGCAAAATACTTTACAACAGAGAGAACCCATCTCCTTTATCCACTCATCCACTCCATTTCTTAACTATTGTGAATAATTCTGAAATGCCTATGGGAATGCAGGTCTTTTTCTCCAAATATTCTCTTTTCATTTCTTTTGGATAATATACCAAAAGTGGGATTGCTGGATCACATGGTGGTTGTATTTTTAAGTTTTTGAGGAAGTTCCATACTGTTCTCCATAGTGGTTATGCCAATTTACATTCCCATAGTGTAAAAAGTTTCCAGCACTTGTTATCTTGTGTCTTTTTTGATGACAGTTGTTCTAACAAGAATGTGACAGTGGTTTTGATTTGAATTTTCTTCATAATTAGTGATGTTGAACAGTTTTTCCATGTAACTGCTGGCCATTTGTTATTTTTACTTTGAAAAAAAAATACTTATCCAGTTTATTTCCTTTTCTTTTTTTTTTTAAAGATTTATTTATTTGATTTATTTGTGCATACAGAACTGGGGTACAGGCCAGAAGCTCAGGGGCGGTGAGAGGCTTCACCAGAGACAGAGTGGGGAGCGGAACAGGCAGATCAACGAAGTACACTGCTGAGGGGAGCAGCGGGCGGGTCAGGAGAGGTCTGCCACGCCATGTGGTCTCCTCCAGGGCAGGTGGGTATCGAACTCATGCGGAAGTGGCTTTAGATTCTCAGTGCTGTGCTTTAACCCGCTGCGCCACCAGGGAGGGCCAGCCCTTTTTTATTTTCAAAAAAATTTTTTTGCTTTGAATTTGGTTATTGTTTTGCTATTGAGTTGTATGAATTTTTAAAAAAACATTTTAGAAATTATTTTATCAGATACATGAGTACAGCTATTTTTCCCCTTTCTGTAGGTTGCCTTTTCATTTTGTTGATGGTTTCCTTTACTGTGCAGAAGGTTTTTGGTTTCTGTAATCCTAGTTGGTTATCTTTGTTTAAGCATTTGGTATTAAATCTAAAAAAAAAAAAAAAATTCACTGTCAGGGCCAATGGAAGGAGCTTATTACCCCTTACGTTTTCTTATAGGAGTTTTATGATTTCAGGCTTTATATGCAAACTTTCATAATTTTTTGTGTCTTGTATAAGAGTCCAGTTTTGTTCCTTTACATGTGGCCGTCCAGTTATTGCAACATATTTATTGAAGAGATTGCCCTTTCTCTATTATGTAGTCTTAGTTCCTTTACCATAAATTAGTTGACCATATATGTATGGCTTTATTTCCGGGGTTTCCATTCTGTTCATAAATCTATATGTCATTTTATGTCTATACCATACTCTTGATTAATATAGCTTTGTAATAGTTTGCAGTGTGGTGAGCATGATACAACACATTGTTGTGTTTAGTTTTTTTTTTTTTTTAGTATGGTTGACTACAAGTTTTTTAAATCATTGATTTTGCACAATGTCTTTATGATGAGCTTTGGTATAAATATTTATATTATAATTAATACCATGATACAATAATAATTAATATTTCTTGTATTTGGAGTTTATTGAAATTCTTGGGTATGTGGGCTTATTGTTTTTATTGAGTTTGGAGAAACTGTAGACATTACTTCTTGAAATATTTTTCTGCTCCCATGTTTCTTCCCTCTCAAAGATTCCAGTTACAAGCATATTAGGCTACCTGGAGTTTTTCCATAGCTCGCTGATGCTATACTAACTTTTAAAAATTTCTTTTTTTTCTTCTGAGTTTCAGTTTTTGGATAGTTACCTTTGCTCCTTGTTCAGGATCAAAAACCTTTTTTTCAACAATATCTAATTTACCATTACTCCAATGCATTTCCAACTCACACATTATAGTTTTCTTCTATGCCAATTTGATTTGGTTCCTTTTTTTTTTTTAACTATCTTCCATATCGCCAGTTAAATTTTAAAAGAAAACCATAATATAATACAGTAACTGTTTTGATGACTGTGTTTGCCAACTCTGATGTCTGTGTCAGTTGTGGTTTGTTTCCAACTCATTTATTCACTTTTCTCATTATGGGTTTTTTCCTCCTTTTTCATATCTGAGAAATTTTAATTAGATCCCTGGCATTGTGAATTTCCCCTTAGTGGGACAGCTACTTTTTTTTTTTTTTTTTTTTTTTTGCCCTTTGCTGCAGGACACAGTTAAGTTACTTGAAAAAGTTTGAGCCTTTCAGGTCTTATTTTTGAGATTTATTAGGCAATGCTGGAGCAGTGCTTACTAGAGGACTAATTATTTGCCACTATTAAGACAAAAGTCTTCTGTCTACTCCACCTCACATGCTGAGAATCAAAAGTTTCCCCAGTCTGGCTGGTGGGATCCAGCTCCATTCCAGCTATGTATGAGCACCAGGAACTATTCTAAAGCTTTAGGATGTGTTTTCCCCTGACCTAGACTAGTTTCCTCACATGTGCTTACCTATCATACCTACCAAACACTCAAGGGGGCCTGTGCAGGTGCTTGGAGTTCTCTTCCTGTGTTATGCAGTCTTCCTTGTATTCTGTCCTGCAAGTGCTAGCCACCTGCAGACTCCCAGGCTCCCAGCTGTAACTCCTCAACTCCAGAATGATTTCCTTTTGAGAAACTGGCCACTTTGCTATTATTAAAGTCCCCTCTCTACCAATCACAGTATTATTTACCCTAAATCTTTTTTTTTTAAGATTTATTTATCTATGCATACAAGAACTGGGGTGCAGGCCAGAGGTGCAGGGGTGAGAGGATTCACCAGAGACATAGTGGCAAGTGGAACTGGCAGATGGACTGAAATACACTGCTGAGGGGAGCAGCAGGTGAGACAGGAGAGGTCTGCCATGCCATGTAGATCACCTCCCTGGCCTTGGATTGAACTTGTGTTGCAGTGGCTGTGGAAAGCTTCATAGCTGCTCTGTTAACCCCTTGTGCCACCAGAAGGGCCTGTCCTAAGTCTCCATATCACTAATGAGGTGGCATTTTGTAGTTTTCTATGGAATACCCTTGAATTAGGAGGATTCTCGTGCCAACCATTGGGAAAATAAACTGTCCTGACTCTGTGTGAACTTTGGAGATTGTTTCCTCTGCTCTTTTTGGCTGATTCTTATCTTTTTTTTTTTTTTTTAAAGATTTATTTATTTATTCATACAGAACTAGGGTACAAGCCAGAGGTGAAGGGGTGGTGAGAGGCTTCACCAGAGACAGAGTGGGGAGCAGAACAGGCAGATCGATGACATACACTGCTGAGGAGAGCAGCCAGCAGGTCAGGAGAGGTCTGCCGCACCATGTGGGTCACCTCTGGGGCTGGGGATCGAACTTGCACTTAAGCAGCTGCAGCTCGCTTGCACCACCAGGGGGGCCCTCTTTTTTCTTTCTTTTAAGATTTAGTTACTTATGCATACAGAACTGGGGTCCAGGCCAGAGGTGAGGAGCGGTTAGAGGATTCAACAGAGACAATGTGGGGAGCAGAACAGGCAGACAGATGGTGTACACTGCTGAGGGGAGCAGTGGCTGAGACTGGAGAGGTCTGCTGGGCCAGGTGGATCATTTGGTGGTGGGGGGCAGAGGGCACCAGGATCACACTAGCACTGAGGTGGCTGAGGCTGGCCTGCAGTGCTGTACTTTAAACTGCAGTGTGACCAGGGAGGGCCCCTTTTTGACTGATTCTTACCCCATTTGTAGGTAGTTTCCTTATAAACATGCTCTGATCTGTGTTCATTTGAAGCCTCAAGAGGTTCTGGTGATTCCTGGAGCTCTCTCTTGAGGTCTTTTTCTTCTGTGTTACTTAGTCCTCTGAGTTTTAGCCACCTTAACCTCCCTGTTTCCCAGACTGCTTCTAAGATTCGGGGTGATTACATTATGCTCTGTGTGGTATATACTGTTGTTCACTAATTGTGAATTATGTCTTCAAGTGTTCAGTATATTTATTGTGAGCTTATCACCATTATAATTTTTTCTTCTGTCCTGCCTATGTTGAGTGCATATCCTTCTAGGGAGTTTTGCATTTCCTTCTACTAAATTATGTTAATTTTGCAACTATGCCAATTCCCAGGATATAATCCTATTGAAGATGATCTCACAAAATATATGAAGTAATTACATTCAGACACTGGTCATCTCCAGTGTCCTAAGATTTCATGGAGAGTGTAAACTTGAAGTCTAAACTCATGATGGTACAAACTCATATTTTGAATTATCAAGAGACACTTATCCTTTTTCAGTACAGATACTAAGACAAGATTGGTAAACTTTCTTATGATCCTTACATGGCACTTGGATAATTCTTTCCTATCTAGAATTTGTCAGACATGTAGTCATCTCATCTCCAGCTCCCAGCATAACACAGAGCTTTCCTGTCCTTACATGGATGTTGAAACCTAAATTCCAGATTACTGAAACTAACATTACTCCTCTTCCTCTACTATCTTTCCAGAGATCTTTCTCATATTATTATTCTGATTTTACATTACTTCTTTATTTCTTATGTGCTAGTTATTAAAAATATGCATATACAGATATATTTTTGATTACTAGCTAGTGACAACTTAATTGAGTCTTCCTGTCTTCAATGAGTAAAATAAATAAGTGCCACAATACAAATAAGAGAAAGGCTATTAATAAAGACTTTGTCAGTAATTGTTTACTTGTCAGTAATAACGGGCATTGGGTAATTGGACGTAGGAAGGAAAAAAAAAAAAAGCAAGAGAAGAAGAGTGGAATCCAGACAAAGGAAGTCAGGTATAGCAAAACTAATAAGCTATTAATAACTAATAATAATTTATTGAGTGTTACATACAGGGCAATTTACAGGCGATGTCTCATTGGCCCTCCCTTTGAGGAATGTAATAGTATCCTCAGGGTCCAGAGAAAGGAAATAGAGCTCAGGGAACTAGAATGTGAGAGAGCTGATTTTAATTGGGTCTATCTGCTTATTCCATTAAACTATGCTGGCTGCCTTCCCTTAGGTGTGTGGAACACATTGGACTCTTGTGAGAAAGAAGAATGAGCAGAAGGTTATGATAGTCTCTGAATTAATACCTTGTTCTTGATCTTATTATTTTGTAATAAGAGTGAAACTATATTTACACATATATACCCACATACATCTTTCTGTATGTATACATACAGACATGTGCACAAGCACAGGTAATTATATTTGATAATACTGATGACTTGGCTTTTGTTTATATCTATCATTTTGTTTCTATATCTATATCATCTATAAAATAGGATCTTTAGTGATTAAATCTACACATGCTATCATGTCTGTCTGATTTTTTTTTTTTTTTTGCCAGTGGGAGTCAGCTGAATGTCAAGCCTGGAGACTCTTGAGCAAAGCTCAGGAAAAGTTTTCTATAAAGGGCTACATATTAAGTATTTTTGGCTTCAGGTAGGTTCTTTTGGTGTAACTACTCAAGCAAACTCCTGTAGTATGAAAGCAATTATATGTAAATGAAAGGGTGTTGCCATGTTCCAATTAAACTTTCCACTTGGTTCAAGGGCTAGATTATATTTTGCTGATCCCTGCTCTTGAGTCTATTCCCTAATGCAATGCCAAAATCCCATCTATGTATCCACAAACTAAGACTTCTGCTGTCCTCATGGGACACGTGGAGCCTGGCTAAGTCAGGTAGAGAAAATCTGGATGGCAACTCTTGGAATCTCCGGAGAACTTACTGAAAATGAGTTGGAACTCTCTGGCACCCAACTCAGCCTGACTGTGAAGAGAAGCCAAATAAGGTTGGTATTGTCCAGAGAGCTTTTTTCATAAAGATATTTTATGATTCCACTGACTTTGGAATCATTCTTGACTTCCCAGAGCCTGGTGAGTTTGGTAGACTAGATTTCTAGGTTTTATATGACAGAGATGTGTACAAGTTTTAAAGAAAGTTTCAATAGTTAGATTTAGTTTTATTTTTAATAGTTCAGTAATTTTACAGAGAGAAGTTGACTGGCCAAATACTGATTTCCTCATCGTGATAATTTCCCTTTTGAATGTCATTGTTGTTAGTTTGCTCCAGGATATATCAGGCTGGGCAAAATTTAAATTGGCACTTACTGACCTGACTTGACTTTTCAAGAATCTGAGACTTAGAGAATAGACGACTCTTGAATAATTCTGTTTAAGTAATAAGGTCAAATGTGTATCACCTATCATTTGCAGAAATCAGGATGACTTTTCATTTACTTCCAGATTGGACTTCTTTACATAGTTTTTTGTTTGTCTGTTTGTTTCCAGGTGTTTCTAATTGCCTTTCTGCTTCTTGTGTTCATCTTCTAATCCAATCTATCCAGCTTCTATTTTAAACTAAAATTTTCTATTTAATTTTTGAATATGTCATACATTCCCAAGGGCGAAATATCAGGAATTCTAAAACAATCTCCTTCCCACTTCATTGCAATGTTTGCTCAGTTGCTACAATAGGTGACTGGTGTTATTAGTTTTTTAATAATCCTTTCATTTGATTTTTATGCATAAGCAAACCAGTACACATAATTATTTTTTTCTTCTCCACTTTTTACACAAGGATAAGTATTTTTCTGCATATTGCTCTTCACTTACCAGTGTATCTTGGTGAAATTTTGTATTAATCCATGAGGAACATTTTTATGTATTTTGCAGCTGCACAGTTTTTCATTGTATAAATAGCCATAATATATTTAATCATTATTTTATTGACACCCTAATCTCTGGCTAATACCTACATATTGCAATGAATAACCCTGTTCTTTGGTTATTATTTTTCATGTTCCTAAGTATTTCCTAAGAATACATTTCTGGACCAAAGGTTATAGGCATTTGAATTCTGATAATTATTGCTTATTTGTCCCTGATGCAGGTTGTACCAATTAAAGCTCCCAATATGAAAATACATGTTTTTTGAAAGCAGTGTCATTACACCAATCCATGTCTTTTATTTTTAATAAAACGGAGCATTGTTTGATATGTTTTATGAAATGCTTATATTTTTTTCAGTGAACTTTTCATATCCTTTATCACTTTTTAAAAATTGGACTTTATGTCTAGGAAACTAGCCTTCTACTCATATGAATTACAAGTATAATATTTTCCTGATTTATCATTTATCCTTTGCCATTTTGATTATCTAACTAGTTAAATTAGATTGATTCTAATAGTTTTTCTTTTATTTATTTATTTATTTAAAGATTTTATTTTATTTATTTATGCATACAAGAACAGGATGTAGGCCAGAAGTGCAGGGGGTGAGAAGACTCACCAGAGACAGAATGGGGAGCAGAACAAGCTGATCTACTGAAATATATTGCTTAGGGGATACAGGAGAGGTCTGCTGTGCCATGTGAGTCAGCTCCCTGGTTGGGGATTGAACTCCTGTTGCAGTGACTGACAATAGCATGATAGAGCTGAAACTTTAACACTTGTGCTACCAGGATGGCCCACTTTTTTTTTTTTTTAGAACAGTTTACTTTTACATCATTTTGTACTTTTTTTTTTTCATTTCAATTATAATCCCCGCGGGTTTCCCCATCACCAAGTCACCCATGTGCCATCACCATAGTCCCGTGCACTTCCCTCCCCACCCTCTGTTTTTGATCCCATTCCCCACTCCACCCCCACAAAATGTCTCTGGTATATGGCTGTTCATTATTCTTATTATTTTCTTGCCTGGTCCATTATACTCCTGCTATGAGTGAAAGGATGGCTCACTTTTTAAATTTAGTTATTTTTATTGAGGTAATGTTGTTTTACATGACTGTGTATGTTTTGTTTTGTTTAAAGATTTATTTATTTGCGCATACAGAATTGGGGTACAGGCCAGAGGCTCAGGGGCGGTGAGAGGCTTCACCAGAGACAGAGTGGGGAGCAGAACAGGCAGATCTACGAAGTACACTGCAGAGGGGAGCAGCGGGCAGGTCAGGAGAGGTCTGCCGCGCCACGTGGTCACCTCTGGGACAGGCGGGAATCGAACTCTTGCGGAAGTGGCTTTAGATTCTCAGTGCTGTGCTTTAACCCGCTGAGCCACCAGGGAGGGCCGACTGTGTATGTTTTAAGGGTATAGTTTCACACCTCTTCAGATGTATATTATCATACTCCACCTACTGGGAAAGCCCAGGTAACCCTACACCTGACTACTGGGTCCCATATGCCTAATACTCACTACCCCTCCTCCCATTCTCCCCTTTTGGTAACCTTAGTTCTATAGTCTGTCTTCAGGGCTTTTTTACTTGTTTGTTTGATCTGTTTCTTTCATTGTCTTCCTCCTTCTGATTTATTTTGCTCAATATAATCCCCTCCAGTTCCATCCATATTGTGATAAATGGCAAGATTCCATCTGGCTTTATAACTGAGTGGTATTCTATGGTGCATATATACAAGCTCTGCTTATTGTTTGTTTTTGGGCAGTTAGGTTGCTTCATAGGTTGTCTATTGTAAAGTGCTACAGTGAGCATAGGAGTGTTTGGGGACACAGATATTTAGGAGTGGGATTGCTGATCATGTGCTAGACCTACATTTAATGTTTTGAGAAACTGTCATACTGTTTTTCATAGAAACTATATTAGTCTACATCCACAACAGAATTTGTATGAAGGTTCCTTTTTCTCCAGACCCTCACCAATGCTGTTTGTTTCTGTTTTTTTTTTTTTTTTTTTTTTAATAGAGCCCATTCTAACAGATAGGAGATGGGATCTATTTGGGGTTTTGATTTGCATTTCTCTGATAATAAGTGATGAAGAACATGTTCATGTACCCGTTTTTAATCTGTATGTCTTCTTTGGATAGTGTATATTTAATCTTCTGCTAATTTTTTAATTGGGTTATGTGTTCATTTGTTATTGAGTTGTATGAGTTCTTTGTAGATCATGGATATTAGCCCCTAGTTAGAGTGTGATATGTAAATATTTTCTCACGTTGAGTAGGGTGTCATTTTTCATGATAATTTCTTTCACTGTGTGGAAACTTTTTTTATTTTTATTTTTTAAAGATTTATTTATGCATACAGAACTGGGGTACAGGTCAGAGGTGCAGGGGCAGTGAGATGATTCACCACAGACGGGGGGGGGGGCAGATCGATGAAGTACATTGCTGAGGGAAGCAGTGGGTGAGACAGGAGAGGTCCTCCATGCCACGTGGGTCACCTCGGGGCCAGAGATTGAACTCGCACTGAAGTGGCTGCGGCTGGCTTGCAGTGCTGCACTTTAGCCTGCTGTGCCACCAGGAAGGGCCTTTTCAAATTTTTTATTTTTTTATTTTTTACTGAGTTTCACACACTGTATATGATTTAGAGGAATAAGTTCATACTTCCTCAGCTGTATATCATCATGCCACCCCACGTAGGCACTTTTAAATTTGATTTAGTCCCATTTGTTTATTTTGACTTTCATTTTCTGGAGGTGATATGTAGTTGAGTTCCCAAAGACATCATTGAAACCAGTGTCTCCAAGTGCTTTGACTATATTTTCTTCTCGATTTTTATGGTCTTAGATCTTATTTCAAAATTTGATCCATCTTGAATTATATTTTGTATATGATATGAGGTTATGGACTCATTTCATTCTGTATATGGCTCTCCAATTTTCCAACATCATTTGTTGAATAGAATTTCCTTCTTCCATTGTATCTTTGACATAAATTAACTATCTATATCTATCTATCTATCTATCTATCTATCTATCTATCTATCTATCTATCTATCTATATAGGTGTGATTTTATTTTTGAGTTCTCAATCTATCCATTCATCTGCATGTCTATTTTTATTCTAATACCCTACCACTTTGATTGATATTGCTTTGTAATATAATTTGACATCTGAGAGTATAATATTTGTCCTTTTATTAGAATTTTCTGGCTATTTGGAGAGTTTTGTGGTTCTATACAAATTTCAATAATGTTTGCTCTGTTTCCTTGATCAGTGCCAAAGACTTTTGATAGAGATTGCACTGAATCTGTATATTGCTTTGGGTAGAGTGGCCAATTTAACAATATTAATTTTTAAATTAATATTAAAAAGTTTTCTTCATACAGGTCTTGCAGATTATTACTAGTACTGCTGTTACTTCTACTATTACAACAACTACTATGTCATCACTATTACTATGTGATTACTGATATCAGAAATATGCTGGGCATTTACGAAGAATGGGAAAAATGATAAATTCTGAGCTAATGATATGTTTAAAGATTATTTCACAGAAGAAAACTGGGTCTGTACTTAAAGCTTGACCCCATTACAACCCCAAATAGATTTCATGTGGAATGTAGAATTAAACAGAAGATGCAATATTAGGAGAAAAAAAATGAAATACTGTATCACTATGTGTGGGAAAAGACACAAAACCCAGAAGACACTTGTAAAAAGAAACTGATGATATCATTATGTCAAGATTTTTAAATTTTTGAGTGACAACATATCAAAGAAACAACCTAGGTGAAATTTTTTTTGCCACAATTATAATAATATTCAGTGTTCCTAAAATTCATTCACTAAAAGGCAAAGAATCCAATGCAAAATGAACAGCAATTCATAGGAAAAATACAAATAGATAGCAATCAATGAAAAGAAGCTCAATGTCTCAATAAGTTGGAAGTAGAAAGTAAATGAATAATTAAATAGTATTTTTTTACCTGTATTTTAAAGTGGTTTAAAAACTGATACTATCCATTATCGACAAGGGTGCCCAAGCAGCTATGCACAAGCAATGAAAGAGACCTGCAATTCAATTGATACCGGATTTTACAGTGAAATATTCTTTCCCTCAGACATAACAATTCAACTTCAAAATATCCATCTAAACAAAGAGCACAGTGATATGATCCTGGCCTTGGCAACAGGGTTGTTTTGGGTCTCAATTCTTGCCTGTTAAGTTATTCTCTGGTGGCTTTTTTTTTTTTTTTTAAGAAAGTTATTTAATCTCAGTTTCTGTTTTGTGATCTGGGAAATGGTGAGGAGAATAATAGCACCAACCTCAGAAGGCTGCTGTAAATATTAAATAGTGAAAGCATGTCAAGTACTTATATTAGCATCTGTAATATAGAGCACTCCAGAATGACCACTATTTCTATTATATAAAGACAATAGAGCTAGGAAGTTTGCTGTAGTATAATTCATTAAGCTAAAAAAAATGGGAAGTATACAAATAGCTATTTTACTGTGGAAAGGTTGAATAAAGGTGACTGAAGACTATGTAGGCATTAGAAAGACAAAAGAGACTGACCATTCATTGATTGAGACTTTTTTTTTATTGAGCACCTACCCTGTGCCAGGCATTGTTCTAACACCGGCAACTCAGCATGGCTAGAACAAAATCTTTTACTGAAAAGGCAAATGTTCCAAGAAATACTAATCAAAAGGCAACTCTAGAAAAGTGTGCTTAGAATTAGTCTATTAATAAGAAAATCTAATAACCATACCAAACCTACAGATATGTAGACTGTTGAGAAAAGTATTTGGAAAGATACCCAATATACTACTGTATCTAGTTCCATTTGTTTACCATCTCTGAGATGGGCATGTCTTCAATGGATGGCCTCTCGTGTTGCATAAAATATAACCCAAGTAGGGATGTTCTTGGAGTGGGATCTATGGTAAGTGTGATAAGAAAGAGATGTATTATCTTTGTTGGAAAGTTTACTAAGAGGATATATATGGTCCCTCTCTCTCTCTACCCATCTCTATAGAAGGGATGTCAAGCTTCTCTAGCTACTGAATAGATGATGGATACACCACTGAAAACAAATTATATCTCTTCAGTTCATATGCCCAACCAGGACAAGTAGCATCTCTGAACCCCACACCTCAATTCCTGGGTTAGGTGTCCACTTATGATCAGCTAGCAGGGTGCAAACACGAGTAGCAGATGCTGTAGCCAAGAGCTGCTTCTGTGGCCAAGGTGGAAGCATCTCTGGAAGAACAAGTGGGGCTGGACCAGTGACTTCACCTCTATAATTCACTAATATCATTGCCATGCTGGCTTAGTCCCTTTTTGTTCTGGTCTTAAAGTCGTCTAAGGTTTTGGTGCCTTGACCCACAAGGAGGCTGTCTCCCGCCTGAGAAGCTGTTCCTTCCCAGTTAGTCCCTTCCTTGTAAGTTTATAGTTTGAGGGCCTTCAAACTCTTTATCTCTTAGCTTTGGGATGGACTAGAAGGCTGTCTTTTTGCATACATGGAGGATGAGATGGAACGGATATAGAATAAAAATATCCATAACTCACGGTATCTCCAGTCCCTTCAAATCGCTGTCTAATGGCACTAGGGTAAAACAAAGTCCTTCCTTAAAATAAAATCCTTCCTTAAGAGCCTGAATTACGGCAGAGCACTCTAAAGTGTTTACCATTCCAGGTACCATTGCCCCCTAAGGGGAAGGGATGCCTCAGAGTGGGAGCATCTTAGTGTGATTGTCCGAGAGATGTTGGGGTTAACCCAGAAGTCTGGTTGAACAACTTCAGGCTGGAACTTCTTCTTTTTTAAAATAAATATTTATTTACTTATACTTACAGAATTGGGGTACAGGCCAGAGGTGTGGTGGGTGAGAGCATTCACCAGAGAGAGTAGGGAGCAGAACAGGCAGAGCTACTGAAATACACTGCTGAGGGGAGCAGCGGGCAGGCCAGGAGAGGTCTGCTGCACCATGTGGGTCAGCTTCCTGGTGGGGGATTAAACTAGTGCTATAATGGCTTTGTAGAGCTTCATTATGTGGTGCTTTCGCCCATTGGGCCATGAGGGAAAGCCCAGAACTTCTTTTTTAATGGGGTGACAAGAACTTTTCTTATTAGCTACACTTTGCGGGGGGTGGGGAGAGCATAAAGCTCCGGGTTTCTAATTTTAAATGGAAAATCCAACTTTCATCATCATCATTGATCAGATGCAGCTCTTTTGTAAGAGTCAGAGTTGTAATGAGGAATTCTAATGAGCTCACTTAGAGTGTATTTTAAATGATCAAGGAAATACTTGAGGTAAACAAAATGCCATTAGGTTTGAGCCTTCTGTGGTAGGGAAGGACAGAGAAAGCTGCAGGATTGGGGAAAAGGGAAGGAAGAGGGGGCTGGGCAAACTGCTCAAAAGTCATTTTGTTGAGTGTGAGAAAAAGATGGCCCGCAAAGATCAGCCTAAGACATGGGGCTCCTTCATGAGCGACTTTCAATGAACTCACACACGCAGTGGTGCGGGAAGCACCCTCACCATTCAAGGCCTGGGCAACTGTAGGAAAGAACTGGACAGGGATGATTTCTGTCTCTCTCATGGATTCTGAGCAAGGGAGGCAGAGTTTGCTGGTCCTCTGCAAAGCATCATTGGGCCAAAGGAGCTCATGCCTTTTTTGAGACTTTGGATCATTTGCAGTTTGCCCCACAGCTCCCACACATTTGCCTCTTAGCGTCCCAAAGCTCTCACCACTGCAACGTTCCCATAGGAATGTGGACGCCTGCCAAGCGACCTCATGAACATTCCATTCATCTCCTTGGCTGGGAGGCAGCAATGAAGCCAAGTGGGCTGACTGTTTAACTGTTTGGGTCCCAAATTCACCCTGAAAAAGAATGACCACACTTGTTGGGCTTTCTCAACAATCATGAAGAAAAACAAAAGCTGAAACAAAAGAGAAATATTTATTCATATGATCCCATCTGAAAAACAGCTATTTTTAAAGGTAGCCTAATGAAAACCACATTCTCTGTTTCTCCTTGTTGTGAAATCATCTTTCGCCAGAAAGGAATTTTGAAGTAATGAGGCTTTGTGAGGTGTGACTAAAAACAATGTGTCCTTTTTTTTTTTTTTTTTTTAAAGCAAACACAACAGAATATAACAGTCCAAATGAAGGTGGTTGTCTTCCAAGTAATCTCAGTGGGGTGTTATTCTGCAATTCCAAGTTGCTCAAACATGTACAAACTTCCTTTTAGGGAATTACTGACTAGTCTTGCTCTCATTGTTTCGCTTTCTGTTTATCATTCATTCAGCAAGTATTAGACACCTCCGGTGTGCCAAGCATTCTGCCAGGCCCAGGCGACAATGGTCAGGGTGACGCATTCTCACTGACTGTTTGACCCCAGGGAGCCTCCGAGGGGGCAAGGGAAAAAGTTCATCCTTATCTAGGTTTGAATCCCAGCCTTGTGTGGGTTGTGTAATCTCAGGCAAATTTGAGTCACAGTGTTCTCGCTTTTAAAATGAAGATGGTAGCATCTACTTCATAAGATTGCTTTGGGGAGAAAAGCAGATGAAATGTGTAGGAAGAAGCCTTAAAGCAGTGGCAGGAAACAGAAGAAAAGCCCAGTAAATCTGAGTTCTTGTGATTCCCACGGTTTGAATGATGCCTGTTTTTCAGACTAGATTATGAATGCACATTTTGAAAAAAAAAATCATCCTATTCTTGTATATATAGATAATAGCAAAGTATATAAAACTTAGATGGTGAAAGCAAAGAAGTCTTCCCTGTCTCCTCTGCCACTAGTTCTCCTTCCCACTGTCCTACCGGCAACTAATATAACAAGGGTCCGGTGTATTTCCAGATTGAACTATATTTCTTGGAGGTTGTTTCCTAATAATACTGGTTGTTCATTCTTGCTGTCTCATTCTTTTTCAGATTGTATAGCATTCTGCTGACTGGATCTATCAGAATTGATCTAGCCAGTGCCCCTGTTGATGGACATTGATGTTGTTTCAAATCTTTGGCACCAAAGACCATTTTTGTGCTTCTTTTAGACTAAGGACACAAACCCAAAGACATACAACAGGTTCCGGAGGCAGCTTCTATCAATGTTATTGGAGGAAGGCAGGAAGCAGATTACACTGATAAGACTGGATACATTCTGGATGGTTTTCCCCTCAAATCTCATTATTCTAGTCCTAGACTATCTATATTACCCCCAAATGCTGTTTGAAAGTGTAGCATTTATGCTACATTTATAAAAATGGTGATATTTTAGTCCAGACAAGACTGTCTTGAAACCTCTCCAGCACATATAATAATGGACAAAATTTTCCTTGGCTGGCAACAAGGAGTCAAGGATCTAGAGATTCCAGACAGCCACTCTAGAAGCAGCTGCTGAGAAGATTCACACTCTAATTTACTGCCACAGCTTGAAACATTGAAAAGCATTAAAATGTGCCACATCAGTTAACATGGGTTCCATTCAATGAATGCTGCCAGTTTGGAAGGAGGGCAACTGTTTCTTGGTGGCCATCTTTGCTGATGCCCATGCCTGCACAACTGTGTGTGGAACTGAATCAGAGGTTCATATATGTGAGGTTTTGGCATAATCCAAGCACAAGTAAGATCCGGTGATTAGTCTTCCTGGAGGAATAATTATTTCTGAATCATGAGAAAGGCACACGTGGAAGGAGACAGGGGAATGGAAGTCTTTCTAAGAAGTCTCCACTGTCGGAGGCCCGGATCCTCAAATGAGCGCCATGCAAATGAAAACCGGTCCCAACAGCATCTCGAGCCAAAGAAAATCCTTGGTTGGGGTTGAAAAAATGTCAGATAAATAGTTTCTCCTTGCTGCTCAGCAGGCCCCAGCTATCACTGCAATCCAGAGCTGGCCTCTGAGTAGTTCTGGCAGGTTTATCTTAGACCAGCTGCTGTGATGAAATCGCAGTAATTCCAGGTTTCCCTCAAATCTAGACTGAGCCAAAGGCAATCTGGGTTTCTAGCGTCCAGCTTACTTCATTGCCCTCTCTCCAGTTCCTCCTTTGCTCTCAAGCATCTGATTTGTTTTTTCAACTGAGATGGGAGGGTAGGGAAAACCCTTCAAAGATAGCCTAGCAATTTGTGAACTATTTATTTCAGTTTAACTCAAGAAGCCTATGTTGAACACTTGTGAGTTACAAAGTGTGACACTGACTCACACCTTTATACCTTTATACCAAGATCTTTGTACGGAAGGTCTCAGTTCATCTACCATCTGCATGCTGAGGTATAAACTTATCTCTTCTTTATAGAAGAGATTAGGTCTCAGGAAGGTTGAGCCCCTGCCTTAGGACTCACTGCTGGAGAGTGCAAGGATCTGGATTAGAACTGGATCGAGCCAGAATCACAGAACTCTGCCCACTTTCTCCATGGTTATAATCCCTGGTTGTAAGCAAGGAGCCTTATTAAGAGCCCAGGTATGGAGACTGCGAGAAAAAATAAGAACAAGGGGAGCAAAGTGATATGCAGATGGGAGAAGGTAGAGGTAGGTGAGGAGCATATGTGGAGAAATGAAGGCACCAGGGCCATCTCGCTCCGAGTCCAGTCTCTTAAATAAGATCTTTGGGTCTTGGCTGACCAGAGGGAGGTTATTGTCTAAACTTTCCCAGAAAGCTCTTATTTAAGATGAACTCCTAGCAACTAACACAGAGATTGAGGTGTTCTGAGAGGCTGCCCCCAAGGGCGAAGAAAAAGCTTCCTGGGTTCATTCAACACAGAAAGACACACAAGCTCTAAGGGACTGAGGGTCTCGAGACAGTGGCCCAGTGCCTGTGAGTGTGCATGTGACTCATGGGGACTCAGGCAGTGAAGCTTATTCAATCACTTATAATTCCTTTAAACAGGTTTCTTGAGCCAGATGGAGAGTTTACTGCCTATGCCCAGATTCTGGGCTCCCACGAGGATGGCAGCAAATCTGTCTTAGGGCACAAATCATCTTCATCCTGGAGAGGGAGGAGGTTCTGAGCAGAGGACACATCAGCATCCTCCCGCAGTGTGTGCTGCTGAGGAGGAGTGTGGGCTCAGAGTGCAGCCCTGGGACTCTGAATCTCATGCCACCCCAGACTACATTTGTGAGCAACAAATGTCTTTCATTTTTGCCTGTGGAAGCTTGAGATGTGTCCTGATCATCCTGAAGTAACTTAGGGAAAGAGAGAGAGATACAAGGTAACTAGAATATCTTACCTGCTCGGCTGACTTGGAGCTCTAGTAACAAACTAACTGAAAGCCCCAAATCATGAGGTCCCTAGAGCTGTTCCCCAAGTTAGAGAGCGCTGTAGAAAATGGCTCCCTATTTATCCCCCAAAGTCCCAGAATGCCTGCTTAGCTCTGCCCTTGGGTCCTCGCAGTTCTCTCTCTGGTACTGCTGGGAGTTGTAGTTTTCAATCACTGAAATGGAGGTGGAGTCCACAAAACTCTACAGAATTCCTTTAGGACATCCTTCCCCTTACCAATAACATGAGGTGTTCTAATAGTCAAGAGCCCCAAAAATGCTGAAACTGCCCCATCTGACCTCTTTTGGGAGGAGGGTCTGATACCCATGAGTCATGGGACTTTGGCCAACTTGCTTCCTACCCTTCAGCATCAATTTCCTGTCTGCCAAATGGGATACACATGTCCTGACTCAATGAACATTATATATTTTCAAATTACTTAGCATATTACACATGTTGCATAAATGCCAGTTAATAATAGCAAGAATAATAGGATAAAAAGAATATAATGAAATAATAATGATAGTGACCAAAAAGTACCAAGACATTTAAGGATGGAGATTCTGCCTTGTTCATATTATACCCCAGTGCCCTGCACACTGTTTGGCACATCAGGCACCAACTACATGTTGCATTAAATGGACTGGCTTCTTGAACACTACTTTCATGTTGAGCTTTGTTCTAGATACTCCTGATTGTAGAAGATGCCAGGTAACATACAATAGACAAGGATTTAAGCCATGATTTTTTAATAATATTCATTTTTTCCACCTCTGTGTCAGAGAAAATAGCATCTCCCGGGATCAGAGGCAGAAAAACAGTTTTCTACCCCCCTACCCCCCCCCACCCCCGGCCAGCCATTCCTCTGTGGACAGAAACCTGGTTGTTTTAAGGATTCCAAACCTCATCTCTCTGACTCAGGGTTAAATATTTATTAGTTCAGATCAGTCATTCTGATGACCTCATCTGCTTTGGCTGTGATTGGTTTAAGAGTGACCACAAGGCTCAGTCCCAGCCAAGAGACATGAGGGAACATTACTGAAGAGTGCCAGGAAAGGTTCTCTTTCTTTAAAAAAAGAAGATATACAGATATGGGGGGAGGGAGAGGTTGAGAAGGATGCTATCGTGGAGGCTGCTGGTGATGCATGAGGTGGGGCAGCCATCACCCCTGAAGATGGCAGAGGTCCACACTGGAAGGAACTTCACTCAGTCCTTGATGGCACTGCAGAACCATTGCATTATCCAGTTCTGGAAGGCTTGTTAGGAAACAAATTTTCCTTATGGCTTATACCAGTCAACTCAGAGGTTTTGCTATCTCATAGGTGAAGGCAACCTCTGTGATATGCTCCTTCATTGATTTGTTAATGTTGATTCCCTTCACTCCCCCTTCTAGAATATTCCAGCTGCCAGGAATATTTACTTTTGTGGGAAATACAGTAGATTCCTTTTAGACTCTGGGATTTTCTCCTTCTCTATTCCCATACTATTTACAGAGGAATTCTGAGAAATCACCTCCTTGGTGAATGACTGGCAGTGAAGGGTGCTAGGAACAGAGCAAGACTTGGAGAGAGATCTCCTGAATTTAATCCTGATGCTTCCTTTTTCAGCCCTGCAGCTCTGCCTGAATCACACAAGCTCTTGTAACCTTAGCTTTCCTACCCACAAAATAGGGATAAAAGTAGCCCCTACCTCAGGACAAGGAACAAATTAGAAAGTCACAAGTCCTTGAGGATGCCAACTGCTATTTATAAATAATTACTCTATGTATCTAAACTGAGCAGAGGGAAAAACCGTCTTTCATTTACCTCACTGAAAATGGAGATAACAATGTGTAGCTATTAGTTGGGAAGTAAGCAATTTGGGAAGAAGGCTGTCTTCTTAGGAAGTCTCTCAGGCCCCTCTCCCCCACCCCAGCTTTCACATATAACGGAACTCCCTCTAAGTGGTTCTAAAGAGTAGTACAGCTGAGAGCAGAGGGAAGAGGAGTCCCTTGGACAGTGACCTACAGCCCTGCAGCCACTGACTATTAATAGCCAAGAAACCCTTGGAGCGGAGCCGGAGCCCCAGCCCCTCCCACCCTGGGGGGTCAGAGCATTGCCTGATATGGATGCAGAACATGGGTGATCCCAGGGAATTTTTTCCTGCTGGGCTGGGTTGGGCTTTCTCCTGCTGAGCCCCCAGTCTGCAGTGCTAGCCAGGCTCAAGTTGAGTGAGCATTAATTACCTGCTTTCTTTCTGGGTCTTCCGGCTAGGCCCTTGCTGCCTTGACACCCACAACCTCACGGCACCCTCACAGCAATGGGCAAGAAACAGAACCCAGCACAGAGAGGGGCTGGTCAAGGTCACCCAGAAAGGAAATTTGATTTTAGCTCTCAAACGACCTGTTTCCAAACCAGTTCTTTCACATTTGTATTATATTGTGAAGTCTGGGGGACTTCTGAGCCCTTCACAGGACCAACTGCCCCTCCTGCCTGTCATGCCAGCAAGAATAAGGAGTGGAGAAAAAGGGCAAAACAGCTTGACATGGGGACTCAGTTTGTTCAAAGAAGCTGACGTACCACAGGCCCTGCTCTGGTCACCAGGGCACCACAGCTCAGGAAACCCACGAGGCCCCCTCTTAGTTTCCCCTCACAGGGTCACCTATGTTCTTATCGTTTCCATGCTTTGTGAAATGTAGAGACCCTCCATAATTCCTAAATGCAGGACAAAGCCCTTTAGTGTGACATTCAAATTCCTTCGTGATTCAACTTCTGTTCCTTCAGAATTTATCACCACACCTATTTATCTGTCTTAGCTTCTGTGGAGTTCCAAAACCCAGCCCAGCATCCGGAGTAGCCTTGATGCTCAGACACTGCAGAAATAGCAGTCACCCTTGTCAACTGCATCTAGACAGCTGGAGCAGAAGGTCTGGGGCAAGGAGCCATGGACCAAGGAAGTCCCAGAATGCCGCTTCTGACTATAGGCTGTGTCCAAGGGGTCTTGGGCCCAGATGCTGTGTTCTCAATCCAAACCTGTATTCCCCCTTCTATTCTGGGCTTGGAAAAAGTGCTTCCTCTGCCTTGATGGGAGTCGTTTCGCCATTATGGTTTCTTTATGGTGCAATCATTTTGGGAGAGCAGCAAATACGTGGCATTTCTATTTGATCACACCACACCCTTGGGGGCCTGCACTTTTCCGCGTTCCAGGTAGTCTCCTGACTTTCTGGAAACTCTGCCGAGTGGAGATTATCATCACTCACATTCTAGAGAGGCAGACTCAGGAGAAGCTGCAGGTAGTGGCAGAGATGGAGTTGGATCCAGAACTGCTGTGGGTCCAGCTTCTTTCTCATGCCTAATTCACATTCCTCATGCGGGTCCTGAGAAGCCAAACCTTCACCCAGAGCAGGACACATGACCTATGTGTCCATTCAACCACTGGCGTCTGGGAGCCAGCAGTGCGGTTGGAAGCAGTGTGGACCCATATAAGATGCAAAGAGATGGCCGTCAGTGGCCCTTGGGCTGCGGCCGTACGTGCTTTGGAACATGCAATGCCCTGTCCTGCCCCGTGGCTGAGTCATCGCTGGACGTTCACTTCGGGTCACTCTGTGGTCTCAGGTTACTTGTCTTGCAGCATTTCTGGGGTTCTTGTGGACCTTCCCTTGTCCACCTTTATGAGCACTGGTTTCATAAACAGCCCATCTCCTGAGACACGCCAAGCTCACTTTATTTTCCACTTCTTACCTTTTCACACATCTGTGCCATTTCCTTCCACGTGTTAAGAAAGGAAAGCAAGGACCTCTGATTTAATGAGAACCTATTGTATGCCAGGTACGGTGACACATCATTTCCTTGAATACAATCTTTATAACAAGCCAGCAAGAGTTTATTGCTTTTATAATAAGTCAGTTCTCAAATGATTTAGTACCTTTCCTGGTGTTACACACCTAATTAGTAGCAAAGCCATAATTTGAACCTGGCTTTTAGACCACACTTTCCCCAGATACCCCACTGTCTCCTAAAGAAGTCGTTTCCCGTTGTAGTGGCCAATTTCACTTAAGCTTGACTCTACGGCCCCTCCAGGCTGGGTCTACCGAGAATCCCCACACCTCTCTCCCTGTCCAGGAGCTCCCCTCAGTCCCTCTTTCTAGTGTCTTATTGATTGAGAATCATAGGCTCTGAGGGCTGAGTCCCTTTCCTCTGGAGCTAGAAACTGCCGTCTCATCTTCACAGCTTCCTTGGAGGTAGGCAGGGCTGCTGTTGCTTCTTCCCTTTTGGATGAAGAAATGTTTTCAGAGCTGGTAGCTGGATATATGCTACTTGTCCCTCCAGGCCCCTTCCCAAGCTTCCTCTAGTCTTCCCGGGGCCCCAGGAGGCTGCCCTATGCACAGCAACAACTGAGCTCCCTTCTGGCTTCCCCCTGGGATGCACAGATAGGAGATTGGAAGGCCAGAAAAGACGGGTGGGCACGCCCTGCTCCCTCGCAGCCTGGCCTCAGCTTGGCAGTAGTGAGTAGATTCCTGCATGAATGCCTGGTGGCCTGGTGGCTGTAGACCTTGCGGGTCCCTGTGAGGGCCCATTTCCCATCCCCCACCCTCCGGCAGAGGTAGTGCTTCCCTCCCCTCCCCTGGCTGGTCTACAACAAGGCTTCTATGCTCCTATTCCCGCCTTGTTGGTCATCCTGGAAGGTGCCTACTGCCTGCTCAGTGAGCCTAGGGGGCAGCAGGGCATTTGATTGAAATCCTGACACCCAACCTCTGGCACCCTTGTGCTGGAGCGCTGACAGCCAAATGGGCTGCTCTCAGGAACGAGTGGGAACTTGTCTACACATGGGCCAGGGCCCCAGGAGAGCTAGGAGCCCGCACCCTGTCCAAGGAGGCCTCCCCAGGGGGTCTTGACCCAGAGATAGCTGGGAACAGGATTCTTGGGGTAAACGACCCAAAGACTACATTTTCCCCCAAACACCAGGTACAAGGGACACAGGCCTGGGCTGGATTCTGCCTCTACCAAGTCCATGCTATGCTACCTTGGTCAGCTCATAACATAGGTAGGATGTGAGAATAAGTACACCTCCCTGAGTGGGGAATGGATCAAAAAACAGGGGGCGGGGGAACAGAAGTACACAGGACTATGATGATAACACACAGGTGACTCGGTGATGGGAAACCCGCGGGGATTACAATTGAGATGGAAAAAAATGTACAAAATGATGTAAAAATAAACTGTTATATTATTAAATAAATAAATATGTATACATATAAACATGACCTCAACTATGTTTTAGGTAAATAACACCATGTCTATACAGAAAAAAAAAAATAATAAGTACACCTCCCTGAGAGGGGGTTTATGAAGATTAGCAGAAGCGCTTCTACACAAAGCAGGCATTCAGACTCGATGACTTTACTATCTTCCCACAAACAGGGAGGGCAGTGGCGTGAAAGCTCCGGAGCCAGTTTTGTTGCCAGCCAGCTCTGAGGCCTCGGACAAGCTGTTTGCACCTGTGTGATGGCCGGCAGCAGGAGGTGATTGCTCTGCTCTGAGCATGGAGCCCTCGGGATTCTTTGCCCTTGTTAAGATCCAGCGGGTACCTGGGAAGCAGAATCTTGTATTGGATGTTTGGCAGCAGAAGTCTTCTGGGGGAAACAGGGACACCTGTGAGAAACAGCCAGCACCTGTGGGAGCACGGGGCATGAGCACAAAAGCTGTGGGCAAGAACACCTGGGAAGGAGTGCGAGTGGGAGAGGAGACAGACCGACCACCAGGCTGCTGCAGGACGCCTCAGCTCCCACGCAGCAGCAAGAGGCCCTTCAGAGATGTCCCCTTGGGAGCAAAGCGAGAGGCCCTTCAGAGACATCCTCATGGGAGCAAGGTACAGCCATTTGTGTCTATATGGACCAGTGATTGGGCCCCCAGGGGACAGTGTATGGACTTGGGCTCAGCAGCGTCCTTGCCTGAGGTGGTCTGTGCGGTGTGTTAGGGGAGGATAACGAAGGCCAGGGCCTGGGCCCTAGGGGGGATCTTGGCAAGGGCCATGAAGTCCAAGGCAAAACGCCCTCCCCGTCTCTGGACTTTTCCAGGGGAGAGGCCAGCTTCTCAGCCTCGGGGAGGGTCTGGGCTGGGCTGGCCTGCCGCAGCCGCAGCCTCAGCCGAGGAGAATCAGCGTCTGTCGTGAACACTCATCCAGTGCCTGGGGCTGCCAGAAATTCTGAAGGCAAAAGCTGAGGAATGTGAAGCATTTATGACTTAGCGGGATTGTTCCCAAACTGCAGACTTAAGAGTCTTCTGGATCTCATTGTGGTTGCTTCTCAGTCCTTAGAATGTGGCCAAGGGCTCCTTGGTCGCTCTTCTCAGGGCTTCCCTGGGACTGCAGGGTCTGTGGGCTTTCGTGAGGTTGTCTGGGTAAGGCGTGGGTGTTGGAAACTGGTTGCATATCCAAAGGTAGAGCACACTGAAGCCGTGTCAGGCCAAGTCAGAACTTTCTAGAGGGTCATCTTGGCCCTCCTCTTAATTGCTCTGGGTCTGTTTGCTTGGATCTCACAGGCTTGGTCCTGTCCTCAGAAAAATAGGGTATTGGCTTTACTGTAAGAGTGCGATACTTCTGCCTGAGCAGAACAGCAATTTCTTCCAGTGGTTGTTTCCCTCTCCTAAGTTTGAGTGGTTGCTACTAGCGTCCTATGGCATCTGCTTCCAGGCCCTGCCCCCACTTGCAGCTTATTATTCCAGGGGTGAGCATCTGACACAAACACGGCCAGTGGTTCACATTCAGGCACTTATTTGGAACTTGCGTTGGTATCCTAAGCTATAAATTCTGTGCAGTGCCACAGAATTCTTTCTCCATTCCTGCCTCCCTCGCATGCTACAGCAGACTGGCTGTCCAAGGGGGACGAGTTCCTTAGTAACGTCTGTCATGGGCTCGTGAGGAGCAGCGTAAGCCTACTACTTGTTGCCACCCTGGTCTTTGACTATGGGAATAACAATGGGAACACTTGTCTGCCGTGGTGCTTTTGGGGTCACCAGATGTCCAGAGTCACTGTCAGTGGTCCCCTGGACAAGTGCTGGGCTGGTGGGGTGGTGGGCCCGGGGTGGTCAATTCCTGTTGTGATTGGAGCACAGCCTCAGCCTGGCTGAAAGGGGTGGGGTGGTAAGGAGGCACTGAATTTCCTGAGTCAGGCAAGCAGAACCAAACCCAGCCGTCAACATGTCATCAGACACCATGAAGACAAAAGAAGAGGCTCAGAGAGGTTAAGTGATTTGCTCAGGCACACACAGTGAGCAAGTGGCAGGGCTTCAACCCAGATCATTTGCTCTAAGTAGACATGTTCAGGGCTTTTGGCTGTACCTAAAAAAGTGCTTGTGCCTTCTTTCTTGGGTCAATCCTGGCTCAGTTTTTTTTTTTTATAAGTCTATTTTTACATCATTTTGTACATTTTTTTCCATCTCAATTGTAATCCCCGTGGGTTTCCCATCACCAAGTCATCCTGGCTCAGTTTTTTTTTTTTTTTTTAAGATTTATTTATTTATTCATATGGGGTACAGGCCAGAGATGTGGAGGGTGAGAGGAT
>NW_004567116.1:30965029-31036037 GCF_000260355.1 Condylura cristata
GGACAATTTTGACCTACTCTGTAGCAAGGCAAGTGACTGTTATAGGGAGGGAGAGGAGAGAGCACAACCAATTATACCCCTTAGTTCTTTTTTTTTTTTTTAAAGATTTATTTATTTATTCATATGGGGTACAGGCCAGAGATGTGGAGGGTGAGAGGATTCACCAGAGAGAGTGGGGAGCAGAACAGGCAGATGATCAAAGTACACTGCTGAGGGTGCAGCGGGCGGGTCAGGAGGGGTCTGCCGCTCCATGTGGATCTCCTCCGGGGCAGGTGAGGATCGAACTCATGCGGAATTGGCTTAAGCTTCTCAGTGTTGTGCTTTAACCCGCTGAGCCACCAGGGAGGGCCGTGGCTCAGTTTTAAGTGTAACTTGCCCCCCTGATGCATGAGAAGAATATGGTTGTTATGTGTGGCTTTCTTTTTTCCCCTGGAAATTCATTTTGAAATATCTGATAATTATTGTAAGTACGCAGTGATGCAACATTTTTAGTTTCAGGGTGCATAGTTAGGTTGTGAATGGAGGAAGCAGACATTGGTGGAGCCCATTCGCACACAGGCACAGGCCATGCCTGTAGAGTCCTGAGTCTAAGCACGCAGCTAGGCCAGCCAGGCCTGCACCACTAGTCAGTACCGCTGTCGTCATGTTACTTCAGTTTTCCAGGGCTGTGTCCTGGGAGGTTCTCAGTCACAGAGGGACCCAGGATTCAAGCCTCTGACTTGGGTGGGGCGCAGAGTGGAGACTGGAGAGTGGGGCAGGTGGTAACTTAGCAGTAGCCTTGGAAGTTATTAGAGACCCAGAGGCTAGTTGGAGTGCACCCTAAATACTTGGATGCCACCTCTGTCCAACTCATAGGCCCAAGTTCCTGCCTCATAGGCTCTGTCGTACCTCACTGCAATTCCCCAGAGGGACTCAAAAGGCTGGTCTGACTAATCCCCTCACTAGGGCTATCAGACAGAGTCAGGCCCCCGCCCCATGCCCCCAGTATTGTCACCCCATGCCCCCACCTCCCCATCCTAAGTCTCGCCTGCTGCCTGGACTCAGCTCAACCTGCAGGAGTCCTCCTCTCATCACTTCCCTCCCTGCCAGAACAGTGCCCAGCCTGTGTGTTCCTCGTTATGTGACATCAACAGTTCTGGCTGCTTTCCCTGGGCCAGAGGTGGTGAGGCTGCCAGCCCCCAGCCTGCCCATACCGAGGCCCCTCCCCTCCCTCTAGCCCCTCCATTTTGTGTTCAGCCTGTACACTGTTTGCTGCCCCCAACAGGGCAAAAGTATGCTATTCTTTGCTGGAAAGTAAATGAGTCTCTCTCAGGCATTCACACCTGTGCCCCTTCCCTGAGCACCCCAAATAAGCCAGTATTGGGCAGGAAAAGAGATAGCACATACCTTCAAAAGAATACCTTTGGAGTTTTACTAAATCTTTGTTCATTCAATGTCATTTTCTTGTCAGTTAAGGAAAAGTCCTACCATTCCCCCTGTCAACTAACTGAGTAAATAGATCCATTTATAAAGTCAGGAGGAAACATGGTAATTGAAATGTCAAAAGGAATACAATCCACAGCTGGCGTCAAACCCTAGTGCTCTTGATCCTTCTCTCCAACCCATGTGTCCTCAGGTAGCCACGGTTAAACCACAGAGGCAGTGTGGACAGTCAGCTGGTTTGAGCCCCAGCCTGAGAATCTCTTTGAACCTTTGCTTTCTTTCTTTTTTGTAAAATACATATTCAAAATAGCACCTGTAGGAGCTAACACTGCATAGAACTTGGTTGGAGTCCAATAGAGTTTGCCCAAAGTCTTTCCTGTATCGGGGAGCTTCTCAGTGGATACCAGTTACCAGAGCAAGGAGGGTTCCGAAATGAACTTTTCTTGAGTAAGCATCCCCACCGTTGCATCCCCCTGGCTTTGGCAGAGCATAGTTTACACATTGCACAGCTAAAGGGACCGGACTTGTAGGAACCTCACGGGGATTGCAACTCAAGGGGACCAGGATGGAGCAGAAGCATGGGAGGAGACACAGCCAGGGTCCACAAGGCATCCGAATTGGTAGCCAGAGGCAAATTAGCAGGGCGTAAAGTCAGAGTAACACTCCCGGGGGTGAGTGCATGGCTGTTTTGTTCTCTGTAGTATCCTGTGCCGAGCACAGTGTCTGGCACAGGAGCAGTGTTTAAATATTGATTGAACAGATGAAGAATAAATGAATGGCAACCTTATCAGTGAGAGCCTAGCTGTTTCAGGAATTCCATGTAAAAACAAGGCAAAGGAGAATAGTTGCCAGCAGGAAGCGAGGTTCCCTGGCCAACAGATGGGTCTGTCTGGATGTAAAGACTAACTGGTCAGGCACGAGAGGACAGAGTTCTAGGGACCTTGAGCAGACAAAGGGACCTGATCTGCACCAACACTGCTGAGGAAGACACCTTTGGGTTCAGACGGTGCTGGACTCGGAAGCCAGGCTCATGCCCTGCTCTGTCATTTACCGGCCCAGTGACTGGTCAGAAGTCCCAGTCTCTCCTGGCTTCCTTTTATTTTTGCATATGTAAAAGGAGGACAAATAAGGATAACATGGGATTACTTGTATCAAGTGCATAGTGTAAGCTCAATAACAATCACTTGGTATTTTTTCAGAGGTGAGAGATGATAGCCGCAGAAACTTCCGCGGGGTCATGCAGGGTGGAGTAGCCCACGTGGAAAGTAGTAACAAGGATCAGGTGTGAGAGGCTGAAGCGTCAATTTGGGACAATAATTGATGTCCTGAAGAGGTGGGGAAGCAATACAAAACAGGTGGTTCATGAAGAAGCAATCAATAGGAGAGACTGGCTGTGGTGGAGAAGTTAGAGGGGACAGAAAACCCAGAACTTCTTGTGTTTCTGACAGCAGGCGTGCCGGGGAGGGAGAAGGCTGGGGGAAATGGTGCCTCTGGAAGAGACAGGGCTGGTTAAAGCAGGAGCAGGTATGGGGCGGATAGAAATCCAGGTGTGTCGAGTTGAACTTCCAGGAGCCCATTCAGGAAGAAATGTGAAGATGGAAATGCCTAACAACTGGGTGAATTGTTGAGGAAGGAGGGAGTCAGGGACACAAGGGGACCAGTGAAGGGTGCCTCTGGGGAGCTGGAAGAAACAACCCCCACCCAGAAGCAAACGAACACAGCCAGAGAGGGGGAGGGCAGCAGAAGAATAGAGGCCTCTGGGGTCCTGGAAGCTGAGTCCTAGCAGGGGGTGATGGACAGGGAGGTCCGAGGAGGCTGCAGGGCCAGGAAACAGGGCCAGGCCAGCCCCAGTGGGTGGCATTCTGTTTCTGGAAAACTAGAGACAGATTTTAGAGGTTCATAAAGGAACGGGAAAAGGAGCAAGATGGAATCAGCATGGGACTGTACACTTCCAGGAGAGTTTCTAAAGGAGGATGTTTAGCAGGTTGAAGGTGGGAGAGTAAGGGGAGCGGACTCAGTACAAGCTTTCTTCATCCTAGAAGTCTGCACGTGTTCACAGCAAAAGTTGAGTTGCTGGAGGAGGCGGGTAGAGGGAGGGGCAGCCAGGGAATTGAGATGGGAAGACGTGGAGAGGCAGCGAGGAGAGATGTTTGATAAGCAACAGAAAGAACATAAAGCAAACAGTGCTGATTTCTTGGCAAAGGAAGAGTTAAAGATAGAAGCTGGAGAGGAGCGAAGAGGCTTGGGAAGAAGTAGAAGCAGGAGTATAGGGAGGTGAAGGCCATCCATGAGGGATGAGAGGAGTGGGCAGAAGCCAGGGAACACCCGTGGCAATTGAAAGATGACTAAGAAGCCACTGGTGTGTCCCTTCTGTGATCTTCTGCAGTGAGTGCATGCTGGAAAACCAGAGTTGAGGTGCCTGCTGATGGGGCTGATCGAAGGGTGACAGTGTGGTTGGGGAAGCTGAGGTGGAAACAGTCACAACAGCCGTTAAGACTGTGTGGTCCTTGCTGTCTATTCCAGTCCGTGGAATAAAGACAGCGATTTCCCGGCAATAGGTTAAGACTTCAGAAAAATGACCCTAAATCGCCATTTGCCTTTAAGGTGTGCTTTGTGGGTGTTATAGCTGCAAATCTGTGTGGAACATGGTGTTATTGTTCCTGGGGTGGGGGGAAAACCCTAAAGATTACACAGCAACTGGGCTTGGGGTATTTTGGGGAGGATCTAACCAAGACTCTTTAGAGCTGTCTGGCATTATCTCATCATGTCTCTGAATTACTTCAGATGAGCTGCCTCTATCACCCCCACGCGGCTGCATACACTTAGGAAGGGACCCAGCAGATTTGGATCTCATTCCCTAAGAATGGGCTAAACCCAACCAGGCATTCTGCAAATATACTTGCACTTGATGCATTCTGACCCTGAGTGGTCTGGGGCACTGTCCCTGCCAAGGACTCTTGTGCTATGGTGTTTGGACTCTCAAACATGGTAGGGAAGCCAGTGGCACCAGGGTATAGAGCACTTCATGTGGCAGTTAGAACCCCCACGAAAAGAACAGAAGACTCACGACATCACTGACAAATCACACAGCAGACACAAGGGTCCGAAAGCTGTTTCAACTGAATGGGAAGACGTGTGTCTGGTACATTTTATAAAGGCATCTGGCAGATCTCCTGACTGAAGCCACTGTGCTGGGCTTGGTCTCACTGCCAAGGACACACTTGGCCATGGGTCTGGACAGCATGCAATTCCAGTGTGGGACAAGGGGACATCCTAGCAGTTGGTTGGGAGCACAGGCAACACAGGGAGAATAGACACCAAAGCAGTAGACAGAACGTCCCCCCACCGGCTGCCCTCCCCCCTCCCAGAAGTGCTGCATCAACCAGAGACTCAGGAAGAGGGAACCATGACCTCAGCGATCCAGCCTAGCCCATGTTCATTTGGTCACCACCATCTTTATTACTTGAAGCCAAATGTCCCATGAGAGTTTATATTCTTCAATATCATGACAAATAAGGAAAGCTGGGGTAACCTCTGAAGTGAAGTGGATAAAGGTGCTTTTCCTGAAGCTGCTTTTCAGAAACACCAGCAAGCAAATGTTTGCCAAGGGCAGGCACTGTGTGTCTACAGGCAGGTGGTGAGGCCATTGTCAGGGTTTCCAGGAAGAAATGTAAGAGCCCAAGAGTGGGGCAGCCTCAACCTTGGCTGCCATACGGGAACAAGAGTGCAACAGATTAAATATTTATCTATGGTCCTGTCCACCTCAATAAAATATGGCACTCGTTAAAGCGGGTGCTGTAATGACGTTTGTGTGTCTTGGAATGCCGCCCTAGGCTAACAAATTGTATCTGAAGATGTGAAAACATGAAAATCGATAACAAGAAATGAAAAGTCTGTTTCACTGATAAAATGCCATTTATCTTAATCATTGGGGGCTTCTCAGAATTTCCTAAGTGCCCTTTTAAATGCCAGCAGCAAAGCTAATGCCCATGTGTGTGCACAAGGTGCAGGGTGGTGGGGTGTGTGTGTTTGGGGGAGAGGGGTTGAGGCAGGAAACCGAGTGCTCGACCTAGGGAGCCTGCTCAAGAGAAGCTCCATTCTGCACCGCTGAGTTGCTTTGCAAGCAAGGATGCTCCCCAATGGGGGTTTCCAGGCATGTTCCTGGCATTTCAAAACTCCCAGTGCAAATAATGCAACTTCCCATGAAAGATGTTTCATAAGACATTAACTTTGGCAGAAGTGATCGATCCCCTTTGGGTAGGTTTAATATAATATGGGAGACATTACAACAATTAGAAATCTTGCTGATTAATATGCATTTGGAAAGGGAAATTAATAAGCTAACTTCAGGAAGCCGTTTCCTTGCTCTGCCCAGCCTGGAGGAGGCATTTCTGCTCCCTGCCGAATCCACGCAGGGCTAAGGGACGAAGTCCTCCGTGCTGGAAAGGGGGCAGTGCTGTGTCCTGGGGTCCACGTTCGGGCTGGTAGTCCTTCTCTTTACTGCACATCTGCAGCCTCATCCAGTCTTCATTTCCATAGCTCTTCTCAGAGGACTGAGATTGGCGAAGGTCTAGGGCGCTCACTGTCCCCACGCCCCACCAGCCTCGGGGAGGTGGGGCATTAGAACTGCCCAGAGGGTGTTGCCTTTGCACCGCATGTTGGGCTTCCAGAGACCAAAGGGTGGGTGCAGGTGGGCAGAGGCCCCATCTCCTCTCCTGGGACCTTTGCTTCCCAGCTATGGCCGGAGTATGCAGACAGGAGGGGTGGTCACAGACCTCCACAGTGCTCACCATCCGCCAAAGTTGCTTCCTCTCAGTGATCAGAAGAGAAACAGAAATTGCTTCCCATTTTCCTTATGATTAAATCAACAATCCCCGACACCTCTGGTCGTAGACCTCCTTTCCCACCTCACTCTTGGTATTCTGGCCATTCTGGCTTTTGGCTGGGTTCTCCAGGAGCCAGACCTATGCCCCACTGGGGTTCCCCCACCCCAGGCTTTCCCTTGAAGCACTCTACTTGAACAGCTCCATGACCGGGCGTCCCTTTAAAGGATCACTTTGCTGGGAACCTCTTTTGACTTCAGAATTGAATTGAGACCTCAGAGTGTAAGGCAGCACCCTCTTTCGTAGTTTTTGTACCTGCCTTCCTTAGGGGTCATCACAATTTGTAAGTACTGATTTGGGCCTCACTCTCCACGTTCCCTCCCTTGGGCTGTGAGCTTCAACAGTGAGCCTCACTTGCCCTGAGAGAGCATACCCAACACACTGTAGGCTTGTTAATGAGGTGGCCAAATCGTTAACTGAGTGGCTGAGTTTCACCGAGAACTTGCCCTGCCCATTTCTCAAGGTAGGCGGGTCCCAGGTTAAGCACAGAGGGGGCATGCCTTTCCGTTCTCCCTTTGGAGAGTGGAAGTATGCATTTGTGTAGGAAACTCTGTTATGGGCTCCAATTAGAAAACAAAAGAAAAAGAAAACCAAAGCCTAAGAAAGCTACTTTAATTTTCTTTGCCTTCACTCTCTTCCGCTAAACTCCCAAAGACCAGGCTTCACTGTGACTTACTGCTTGGGAAGCCTGAAACTCTCTATTCTCAGGCTTAGTGTGGGCGGCTTGTTTTGCCCTGGGCACTCTTACCATCCCCTTGCTGTCTTCGGGAACAAACACACTGAAAATTACACACTACACTTCTGTAGGGAAGCAGAGGGGCTGAGCAAATTTTGGAGGTAGCCTAGGCTTATCTTCTGCAGGGAAGGGAGTAAAAACAGTCAAAATTTTGTGTTGCAGTTTTGTAGTTATGATATGAACAACTCTACAGATGATGTGTTCCTCACTGAGGCGTGAATCTGTAAATACAGGGAAGCTGGTGTGAAGACATTGGTGTCTCAGCGAGTGCCTTTACCAACTACTCCACATTTGCATGTCACTGTAGTTCTCTTGCACCCAGTATGCAGGCAGAGCTCAGTGAGGTTTATGAGGGAAGAAGGCACGTGGCATTACCATTAGTGGAGGTTTCAGGATATAACCCTCTTGCATATGTAAGATGCTTGATGTAGGTAGGATTCTTGAGATGGGACTGTAGTAAAGGCTGTGGATCAAATTATTTTCCATAGGTCCCCACTTAGGGCAAAGCTGCTTGACCTAATGACTCCATCTAGTCTCATTTTCCAGTGGAAAAATAAATTAGTGATAATTTGGTAGGAGTGGATTATGTATACATTTGCTAGTACTGAAGGATGGATGATTCATATTTGAACCACAATGTATACATATCTTCGAATCTACTTATTACAAAATTACAGACCCAGAATACTACTGATGCAAATAAGCTTCAGTATATTCTGTAGGGTTAACCAAGCAACCCACAACAAAATGAACTGATAATGATAAAGCTAAGCTAACAGTAATTCTAATTAAAAAGTACGAAAAGTAGCAATTACAACTTGCAACCAACTCAGGCAACACTGATGATGTGCTGATAAAAAGTCCTTCTAGATTCTGGAATGTCAATGTTGTGTCCGCATAGATGAAATCAAAGCCTTCTGACAACGCAGATGGCCTTACTGCAGAATAACAGAGGGCACTTGGTGACTTAGTACTTTCTCAGTCGACTCCAAATTCATAGACCAAGTAAGGTGTACAAACGAAGCCTTAAGCCAACGGCATATGATTCACCATAATAATCCAAAGATAGACCTATTTTTTTAGGTCAGCTAAGAGACAAGAGGTTTCTGGTAACAAAACTACTCATCACCCAGCAGGTCATTTCCTTCTTCTGAAGTCACTATCTGGGCAGCACGGCCTCCAGGCAGGACTTTGGCTTCCTAGCTGGACCAGAGATGTGCATTTGGGTTTACAAAGTACTCAGGCTCTCACTTTAAAATGTGAAAAGTTTCAATACTCAGTGCAAAATAATCTTCTGAGATAAACCATTTCCAAGTGAAAAGAAGCAAAAGTCTGCATGTGCTATTTAGGTTAAAAACAACAACAACAATTTTACATGTATGTTGATGATTTATATAGCTGGAATACCTAATCCAGGAAGTGAATTTTATTTTTATACATTGTTTCTCATTTTGTGCATTTTTTCCTTCTCAATTGTAATCTCCATGGGCTTCCCACCCTCATCTCACCCATGTGCCATCACCATGGTCCCGTGCACTCTTCCCACCCCAGTTCTGATCCCATTCCCCACCATCCCCACAATATGTCTCTGGTTTATAGTTGTTCATTGTTTTCATTTTTAGTCTATTACATTTGTTTTTCTGTCTCCCCCCACCCCTTACGCTCCTGCTATGAGTGAAACCATCCGGTATTTTTCTTTTTCTTTCTGGCTTATTTCACTGAACATGGTAATTTAAGAAAGGGATCAAGCTAGTTGCCCCTGAGGGGTATTGGCTGCTGGGAGAGAGGAGGGAGATTTGAGTTTTTCACTTGAGATCTATTCATGTCTTTTGAATTTAGTACCCTTCATGTGTTAACTATTAGAAAAAAAATCAATGAATTTAAGTTTAGAAAAGAGGAGGAATAAAAAAAAAAGACTTGTGTGCTTATAATATTTGATTCTTCTATCAGTTTCTCTTTTAAAAAGAGTGAAGGTTAAATCTGGTTCACTTATTTGCTCTGATGCCCAGTCCCTCCTTCTTAAGCCTGATCATGTGTTAAGCAGATTCCAGACCTAAAGGAATATCTCTAAAGGAGAGGATGGAATCATACAATCCAGGCTCAGGTCCTGGCGTTCTGGACGAGCACAGTCAACGAGCACAGTCTGGAAACCCAAATTTCTGATAAGTTGGATCTCTTACTGAAGAATTTGCCAAGTGTTCTGAGTTTTCATACCATGTGTCTCTAAAACACAAAAAGGCATTTATCTATTTTCAGTTTGAACATAAGACAAAGGAGATAAAATTCACACAGTCAAGCATACTTAAATGAATACATTTCTTTTATTCCATCCCAATTTAGTATTCCTCAAGGAGACAAAGCAACAGGTGATCTTGATTTGTTATCAGGAATTTAAGAGAGCAAACAGAAATATTATACTTTTAAGGATTTCCTAATGAAAAATGTCATTAAGTATATAAAAAAGAATTGTATCCTTTAACATGAATCAACATAATACACTGTCTTTAGATTTTAAATGCTCACAATGCTAAAGAAGTATGTAGTATGTCTAACTTTGTGGCTTCTAAGTGACTGCAGATAGAGGAGTACAAGGAATGCTGAGGAAATGTTTCGCACAATAGGGAATCCTAACTCTGGGTGGTATGAAGAGAGATCAAAGTTGACTCAGAGTCAACATGGACTTTGTGCCTGGTGCAGTGACCACGCAGGCGCAGCACCCTGGAGGAGAATCCAAAGTCTGGTGTTCATCATCAGATAAATGTTGGTAGAAACGATTAATCCCGCGGCCTTGGCCAGTTTGTGGATACAAATATGTGCAAGCCCGATCCCTCTGTCTCAGGGTGCTTCTGGTTTCCGTAGGTGCCCTGTTCCGTCCCTGTTCCTACAGGACCCAGGAGCCTGAGACAACCAGAGTCCTGTATTTCAAAGTTGGGTTATTGGGAAGGGGGATACAAGTAACCACAAGCCCACGAGTAAACCCACACAAGGAAACAGCTCGGCTTTGGGCTAAATGACTTACATTCTTCCTCGCCTGAATTAGCTGGTAATTGCATGTGGGCAGACAGAGCCAGAAATGGTCTAAATGATCAATTAGAAGGCAAAAAGGAATTGCTTTCTTTAAAGTTCAAGGGTCCCTGTTGAAGAGCCCTACTTCCCACGCTGGGCTCACGTGGGCTGGCACCCAGCTCTCTGCGGTGTCTGACTATATTGTTCATTTGCCTAATGATAATGAATTGAGCACTTATTTTACAGGAAAATATAGGGCATTTCCATTACATGCAATCAAGCAAAAAGCCTGCAAAATGTACCACTCCATTAATTTTAAACAGAATCCTTCCCAAATGTCACCCTGAAACCAGAGTATGGGGTTATTACAAATCTGAAAGAATTAAGAGTAATTTTCATTTGTATAAAGGAGTTGAAGAGTCTCCTGCCACACACACACACTAGTAATTGGGTTAAATTTGATTTGCCACTTCCAGTGTGAATCACTAAGCTGTGACCTAGCCTGCCTAGGTGGTGGTGAGATCAGTGGACTCCCACTGTCTCTTTGGGAGCACAGGTGCGTGTGTGCAAATGTGCACATGCGATACACATACAGGCACATGGAGCATGTGCAAAGAATGCACTGTGACTGGCTAGATATTAAAACAGGTTCAAAGTGGAAAAACATGCCAGCTCTGGCAAGCCACTTAACCTGGTGGAGCCTCAGTTTCCTTGTCTGTACAAGGAGATCATACACCTGCTTACTGGGAGCCAGGAGGGTGGATGAGTTTGAGCATACAGGAGCACTCAGCCTGGTACACAGCGGACCCTCATTAAACAGCCACTATCATCTTTATTTTCATCTTGGGGGTGTGCTGCTTGTGCCTAAGCTGGTCCCCAAATCACACTGTGGGAAACCTGGATCCGGCAGAATATCCTCAAGGCCTGGGAGCTGTGGTCCATTTTGGTAGTGATCATTTCCTTGATAATCTCGGTTCCCATGATCTCTGGGGAGTGGCTGGACTTGTGGGAGAGCACAGAGCAGGAGGTGGGAACAAGCAGGTTAAGGCTGCTGGAGGACTGTGCAGGGTGTCCTCACTCCACATTCCGGTACTTGGTGAAGAGGTTGTAGAGCACTCGCAGCGTGGATTTCAGGTCGCAGTTGACGATGTCTGCATAGGAAACAGAAAGCACCCGTGTGGCAGTGGGGCCATGTGGCCCCAGTTGGGATTCATCATCCCCTTCCTTCCACCACCAGGATCCTGTGCCAGGACCCTGGGGTGGGTCTCTCCCCTCACAGCAGTACCCCGTTCTACAGGGGCAGGAGGAGTGACTCTGAGATAGCCAGAAGCAAGTGACGGTTGAAAGACAGGCAGAGTGAGCATAAGGACAGGAGTCAGTGGGGGGGGGGGATGGGGCTGGGGGCTCTAGGGCAGGGGTGCCCCCGGGACATGGGGTTTTAACTCCCCCCTTCCTCCACTTCCTTTCTCCTATTTGCTGCTCCTCTCTGCCTTCTTTCCATGCCCTTGATAAAGCCCCTTCTTAGCTCTCATTCCTCTGCACATACTTCTATATAAATAATGGGAGAATCTCTGCCTACTATTTAGCAATGCAGACTTAGGTAATCAAATTCTAAGGAGCAGCAAAGACAAGACAAAAGCCTGATGACTATGGAAGTTGGGAGAGTGGTTACCTTGGGGGACCAGGAAAAGGATCAGGTTCAGCAAAGCCAAGTTGGCGGGAACACTGGCAACTGGGTGGTAGTTACATGGTGGTCTTTCTGCTCCCAGGTGGGTCCCAGCATTATCTGGGCCTCAACCTGGAGCTCTGTCTGGTGGCTGAGCCCTGGAGTGCTGAGTTAGGTCCCAGCCCTCTGGGTGATTCCTGTCCTCCCTGATGGTTTAGTGCTCTTTTTGTTCTAAATAGTCCTCGTTCTGCACAATTCTTCATCATGGCTCATTCTGTATCCGGAAGTTTGTGCCTTTTTATCTCCTCTATCCATTTTATTCCCCTCCCCTATGCCTTACCTGACAACCGAACTGTTCTTTGTATCTGTGAGCTTCATTTCCATTTTAAGGTTCGACATATAAGTGAGATTATACCATATTTGTCTTTCCTTCTCTGCCTTATTTCAGAGGTGATTTATTTCATCTAGTCTAATGCTCTCAAGATCCATCCATGTTGTCATAAATGGCCAGGTTTCATTTTTTTAAAGATTGATTTATTTATGCATACAGAACTGGGGTACAGGCCAGAGGTGCAGGGGCGGTGAGAGGCTTCACCAGAGACAGTGGGGAGCAGAACAGGCCGACTGACAAAGTACACTGCTGAGGAGAGCAGGGGATAGGTCAGGAGAGGTCTGCCACACCATGTGGGTCACCTTTGGGGTGGGGATTGAACTCATGCTGAAGTGGCTTTAGCTTCTTTCTTTTTTTAAAGATTTATTTATGCATTACAGAACTGAGGTATAGGCCAGAGGTGCAGGGGCAGTGAGAGGATTCACCAGAGACAGAGGGGAGCAGAACAGGCCGACTGATGAACACTGCTGAGGGGAGCAGCGGGTGGGCCAGAAGAGGTCTACCGTGCCATGTGGTCACCTCCGGTGCGGGGATCAAACTCATGCTGAAGTGGCTTTAGCTTCCTAGTGCTGTGCTTTAGCCAGCTGCACCACGAGGGAGGGCCCGGTTTCATTTGTTTTTTAATGGCCAAACGTTCCTCTGTGTATGTGCATCACATTTCCTTTATCTACGGGTGGACACATTTAGATGGACTTCTATATCTTGGTTATTGTAAATAATGCAGCAATGAACAAGGAAGGGCAGATATCCTGAGTTCATGATTGTTTGTTTGGTGGGGGGGGGGGATATAAATGCCCAAATATGAAATGACTGGGACATATGGTACTTAATTTTTTGAGGAACCTCATACTATTTATCAGATGGCTGCACTAATATCCATTCATTCCCCCATCAGTGCTCTCTACAACACTTGTTGGGGACAGTTGTTCTGACAGGTCTTATTGAGGCTTTGAATTACAATTCCCTAATGTCAGTGATGTTAACCATCTTTCCATGTGTCTGTTGATCATCTGCATGTCTTGTTTAAAAAAAGGTCTATTTAGATGTGCTCAGATTTTTTTTTTGCCATTGAGTTGTATGAGTTCTTTATAGTTTTTGAATATTAATCCCTTATTGGATAGAGGACTTGCAAATATTTTGTCTGAAGGTTGTCTTTTCATTTTGTTGATTTCTTTTACATGCAGAGCATTTTAGTTTGATGTAATCCCACTATATTTGCTTTTATTACCTTTGCTGTTGGTGTTAGAGCAAAAGATCATTGTCACATGTGATGTTAAACAAAGTTTTCTGCCTATGTTTTCTTCTTGGAGTTTATGATTCATTTTGAGTTAAGTGTGTCTGGTATAAAATAGTGGTACAGTTTTGTTTCTTTACCTGTGGCTGTCTAGTTTCTCCATTTATGAAGAGACTCCTTTCCCCACTGTATATTCTTGACTCTTTTGTCATAAATTATTTGACCATGTCTGTATGGGTCTATTTATGAGTTCTCTATTGTGTTCCACTGACATGATGCCTTTTTCTATGCCAATACCATACTATTCTGATTATCATAGTTTTATAGTATGGTTTGAAATAATGGAGTGTGATATACCTCCAATTTGTTATTTTTAGGAATGTTTTGCTTATTCAGGTTCTTTTGTGGTTCCATACAAATTTTAGGATTGTTTTATTTCTGTAAAAAATGCCATTAGTGGCCCTCCCTGGTGGCGCAGCGGGTTAAAGCACAGCACTGAGAATCTGAAGCCACTTCCGTATGAGTTCGATTCCCGCCTGCCGCCTGCCCCGGAGGAGACCACATGGCGAGCCAGACCTCTCCTGACCCGCCCGCTGCTCCCCTCAGCAGTGTACTTCGTCGATCTGCCTGTTCTGCTCCCCACTCTGTCTCTGGTGAAGCCTCTCACCGCCCCTGAGCCTCTGGCCTGTACCCCAGTTCTGTATGAATAAATAAATCTTTAAAAAAAAAAATGCCATTAGTGTTGGGTAGGGATGGAATTAAATCTGTAGATACTTTGGGAAGTATGTTATTTTAACACTATTCTTCTAATCCATATGCATGGGATACCTTTCAATTTTTTTTTGTGTGTGTCTTCAATTTCTTTCATCAATGTCTTATTTTGAGATCTTTTACCTCCGTGGTTAAATTTATTTCTTGGCATTAAATATTTCTTAAATTTTGTTCATGTCAAAGACTGGTCAAGTTTTTCTAGGAAAGAATTGCTAGAAAGATAAATGTAACAGTGAGCTGGCCAAAGGAGTGAGTTTGTAAAGAGGAGGTGCAATGGAACCAGCTCCTGCAAACCTGTTAACCCATGCCAATCCATTTCACCCGCTGTTGCTGGACTATCTGGCCTCTGGTTATGGCTGTATAGGACACATTCCACACAACTCCAGGCACACCATTCATAATTCTAGGGACTCATTCCCATAGACCCCAACATAAATGGTACTCCCTGGAGTTGTACAGTTCACAACTTGTATGACTATAGCCATTTCACTTAAGGTTAAGTCTAAAATCCTAAAAGGCTGCAACTGGCTCACCTTTCCCCTTCATTCTTTACACACCTGTCATGCTGGCTCCTTTTACCACTTCCCAATGGCCTGTGCTCCTCCATCTCTGCCTTTGCATATTCTGTGGTAACACCTAGATCATTCTTCCCCTATAGTTGATTTCCCTGTCTTCCTGCAGATCTCAGCTCAAAACACTGCCTCCTTGGGGAAGGCTTTCTGACACCTGGCCTGGGTGAAGGGTACCCTATTTTATGTTTTCAAAGCCCTCATGCTCTTCCTTCACAGCACCCACTTCAGTCCTAAGTTAGTGATTTCTGTGCCCAGCTGGTCAAATCTGTCCTTGCCCTGGACTATGGGTGACCTGAACACAGAACACCTATCTTTTTATTAGTACTGAGCCCCATACCTGACATGCTCAGGCCTCAGGAAATATTAATGGGTAAATGAATGAAAGACTGTCTAGTGTCCTGGGCACCAAGGAATAAAATCTAGAAAGAGGGAGTGCTCCCAAGAAGATGAGGTAGGTAAGGATGGGAAGGAGTTTCCAGGGGCACAGCCTCAGCTGGTGGAGACAGCAAAGCTGGTGGTGGAAGCAAAGTGTCACAAAGGAAGGGGCAGATGAGCTATGGAGGCCATGGACCTGGGTCACAGGAGGAATGTTGAGGCCTGGTGAAGGGTAGGTATGGCTGGAGGCTGGAGCATTGATTTTCACCTTTTAAAGCCAGATGAATTCTGAGGTGATTTTCCATCTAAAATGGGGTGATCATTTTCAAACTGATCATTTTAATTTTAATGCTCACTAAGGTTTGAAGTCCATTTTCATTAGAGTTGTGTAACCCCATTAAAGTCACTTAAATTCTTTGAATCAGTTTTCTTCAGTGGCAAAACTGGAGTTTATGAAAAGCATGTAGAACACATTAAGGGCTCCCTAGATGGCAGTTTCTGTCACGCTTTTCCATCTCCATCTCAGCAGAGTGCTGTGCACAGCTGTGCAGTCTGTGCTCTGCACACATCCTGAAGTACCGTTCACATAGACTAACATCTTCTTGGGAACCTGAGTCCCTTCTTCCTACAACAGGTGGGCCTGCTGAAGAGGCGAAACTGCAGTCAGATGCTGCTTAGTAACTGTTCTTATCAAGAGTCTGTGGCTACCCAGGCAGGCTTAGGAGGTGTGCTCTCTCAGCTAGGAGAGGGTTATCTCAGCTGGGAGAGATGTTTTGGCTTCCAAGGAAAGAACTGACTCAGTGCTATAGAAACAGAGCCTTTTAAAGCCCTGACCTAAGAAACGGTGTGATTAGCAACTCAGTACTACTCTGACAGTCTCTGTGTGCTGGCCTAGGGCTCCTCTCTGGTAGCAGACAGAATGGTAGGGCCTCCTGGGGAGAGACAGCCAGGACAGATGCAGCTGGCTGTCTGGGGTCAAGGAAGAGCTGAGTCAGACATAAGGTCACTTTAGGGAGAAAATGGCCCCTGACAGGGAAAGGGTTCAATGTTTGCGTCTCTTATTAGTGGCACTGGCAGCTCTTTCCATCCAGCAGAGAACCACCCAAAATAAGCACATGTGTCTCTAAATGATGCAGTGATTAAAGGAGGAAAGGGGACTCCCTTAACAGTACAAGTCCAGTCTTTACATAGAGAGGAAGGGCCCACGTGAGCACTGTCTGGACCTACTGGTGTCACTTGGGCCCCAGCAGTGGCTGAGGTCTGTGCTGGGAAGCTTACCCACTGTGTCTTGAGTCCCTTGGCCAAAGCCACCAGATGGAGGGGTTGGAATAAACTAGGGTACAATAAACTGGCTACTCGGGTGAACCCAGCCCTGAGGTGTCCATCGCAGACCAGCCTCTACAGAGCTCACCCCCAATCTCGGTCTTGCCTGTCTCTTATTATCCGCTGGGGCAGGTTCCATACTTTTGAGATGGGACTTTTTAGGGGATTTTGCTATGTTCTTTACATACTAAAAATTTTAATATGGCAAACATTCAGAAAAGTCTGTCTACATATATGTATACTTTTGAATAGTTGAAAGAGCACTCCATGTAACCACCACCCAGGTGAGAACTAGAACACTGTCAGAACCCTAATAGCATCCCTATTCCTGCAAAAATAACCACTATCCTGACTTTGAGGGTAATTACCTCCTTGCTTTTCTTCATAATTCTACCCTTAACCAACAGATTTTAGTTTTGCCTGCTTTCATACTTTATATAATGAAATCATACATTCTATTGTGAGTTTATTTTTTACCTCAATATTATGTTTACATGAGTCAACCATGTTATATGAGCTGTTAATTTTTTAGAAAAATAGTATTAGGGTATACTTTATTGTTTTTGAGGAATGATTATAATCATCAGCTATAATTCTATAGTTTTTCAAGGACAAATGCTTAATTTTTCATCTACCACTGGTAAACATTTAGGGTTTGGTGGTTTTGATCACTTTGCCCAATTCTATATATGCTTTTTTGCTGAGAATAACCAGTGACTTCTTTGCGGCAATGGTTAGAAGTCCCTCCCCGATTTCTCAGTTCATTCGTTTTTGGTTTTACTATAATCGTTATATAAATTTCAGTTTAGTCTATTGGGACGTGCACTACAGTTTAGGTCACTGTTGGACTAGACTCCTGCATGTGGACATGCATACCTCTGAGTGGAATTGCTGGGCCCTAGGGTATATTGGTTTCTTATTGCTGCTGTAACAAATTACCAAAGGTTTGATGACTTAAAACAACCTAAATTGTCTTAGTTTAAAGGTCCAAGTCCAAAAATGGGTCTCACTGGGATAAAACGAAGACACTTGTAAGGCTGCATTTCCTTCTGGGCAGTCTACAAGAGACTCTGCTTTCTTGCATTTTATCTAGCTTTAATAGGGGTCGCCTGTATTTGGCTCAGAGCCCCCTTTTCATCATCAAAGCCAGTAGAAGCAGGCTGAGTCTTTCTCATGTTGTATTCTGACATTCTGATTCTCCTGATTCCTTTTTTCACTTAACGACTCCTCAAATTATTTTGAGATCACCCACAGAATTCAGGAGAATTGCCCTCTCTCAAGATCCTCCACTTAGGTTCTGGGGGTTAGGACATGGACAATTTGGGGAGGCCATCATGCTGCCTGCCACATATGGTATTAAAAGTAATCAACCATATTAGATAAGGAAAAACTGTTTTCCAAAAACAGGCGCATGAATTTAGTTATAGCAGCAGTTTCTGTTTGCTCATTGCTAACATTTGATATTATCAATTTAAAATTTTTGCTATGTCTGGTTGGTACACTGTCTCTTAAGGTAATGGAAAAGGGAAATTGAACCATATCCCATATTTCCAGCCACTGGCTAAATGTTATCACCTGGAATTAAGCTGCCATTACCTGATCGGATTTTCAATATTGCTTAAAGTAGTATGTTCTTAGCTACTTCTTAAATTTTAGAGATTCCATCAGCCTGCTGGCTGTCCTAAATATAGGTTTCATTCCTGTCTGGCACTAGATTTCTTGAGTCCACCACCTTCCTGTTCTGCTGGAGTATTAACCATATTTGATGATGATTCTAGTTGAATTATGCTAACAAGGTAGGCATGGGCATTTGAAGCCATGTGGTATGATGTCCTAAAAGGAAAGGCACCAGCTTCAGGCCAGTGTCTCAGCTGCTCCACCGGCCATTAACTTGATGCTAACACTTGGCTCGTACCAGCAGGGGTACTAACACATTGTGAATCCTGCACAGCAAAAGTTATTTGAGACACAAACTCAAAGTTTTCAAAGGATTTCAAAGTAAAACAGAGTTTTGAATATCAAACAGCACTGCAGAGAACGCATTTTCCCATGAAAAAAAAAAATGCCTCTACCAGTCAATTTGATTTTGAAACACTCTCAAAGAATTACACACACTGGCACTCTTTGTAAAGTCTGCAGCATTTATGACTGAATTTCACTTTCCAGGTAGAAGTAAGGAAAACAGAGGGAGTGCTGGGGTACACCTCTCACAGAGAACAATTTCACAGAATATCATTGCTGTTCTCCTTTACACACTGGAAATTTACAGCATGGGCATGGTGCCCAGTGTAACAACAAATAAAACAGATGTGTTTTTCCACTCACACTGGTCAGGAAGTTTCGTATTAAACAGTTCAATAATTGCTCAAGAAATGTCATCTATATGCTGAAATATCCATATAGCTTGACACTGGGAAAACGGTCTGTCCTGAGGGAAATAAATGCCTGAGAATTGAGTAGCAGAGGAAGAGCTTCCAGTCTGGAACCAGGAAGTGTCACATTATGTAGTTCCAGGGAATGGGAGCAGAAATGTGGGCCAGCACTCTCCTGCTAGGTCTCTCCTCTCTGGGAGCCACTACTTGCTGTTTGGCCATAGAATGCTCACGGCCGATTTCTAATGACTTTGGGGTGGCTGGAGAGGCCTTGCCAGGGAGGAGTCCCTTGGGGGACATCAACCTTGCTGGAGGTCCTCTCTTAGATGAGACCAGGGATTTAGGGCCTGGCGGTAACAAATGAGGAAAAGATTGGCTTTTGTTCACCAGAGGTGATGATTACTGAGGTGGGGATTGAGTCATGAGACGGAGACCCAACCAATTCCCTGCTTTCTCCTCTGATTGTAAGTGGAAGCAGCCCCCCCCGTCCTAAGACACTGTCCTGGGCTCTTGCCTCTCATGTGTTCCAGTTGTTCCATCCTCTCCCCACATCAGCTTTCAATGGTGAAAGACTCCCGGTTTTGAGGCCATAGCCCTGACCTTTTCCCTAAATGCCAGCTCAGTTTGGTCGGTTCCTGGTATCAACCTCAAGGTTACCAAAACGATATCCTGTGTCCACTTGCTTTTCCTTCTGGGTTGCCCAATGCTGCTAATGATGTCTCACTTCAGAGATTCTGTTCTTCACACTGGAACAGAATTCTGATCACATCACGAACCAACTCAAAAACCTTCCATCCTTCCATGACTCCCACTCCTACAGAGAAAAGTCCAACTTTCCACCTTGGCATTAAATCCCTGCAGGACCTAAGACCAGCTTGCTCCAGCCTCATAAACTATTATTCAACTCATACTTAATATCCCAGTGGCGTAGGTAAGGGCCTGTAGTCCTCACTGCGTCGGCTGCTGTGCACCAGACGTTTAAGCCTGTCATGTGCATATCACTGGGAGGGCTGTTGCACAGACATACAAAACAGGTTCAGAAAGGGTCAGTTGCCTAAAGTCATATAGCTGATGGAGGCACAGGGGACTGAACCCAGATCTGTCGGGGTTCAGCCTAATTTCCTGACCTAATCCTTATGGCCAAGCTCGGCAGTTGCCACCTTCACCAAATTATCTGGCATCTTAAAGACAAGCGAAATTGAAGTGATCGATTGTGTGTGTGGTGATTAGGATAGAGGAGGGAGCATCAGCCCTGACCACGAAAGGCCCACCTGGGGCATGGAGAGGGGGTGTCCTGTGTAGAGATCTGGGTGGAGCAGAGGCAGCAACGGTGGGGGAGGGGGCAGGGGACATACACCCCCTACTAGGCCACTCGCTATTAAACAACTAGGAAAGTACAATTATCAGGGCCCACAAGCAACATTCTCAATTTCCCAACTGGATGAAGACAGAAAATATCTGCAACATGGTGCTGCCTCACCAGTGCCAGTAAAACGAATGTTCAATTAGTAAATGGCAGAGAAAGCAATGCCCGGGCTAAGAATCGTGCCAGGAGAATCGTGCCTCCCACATACACAGGTGCACGCAGCTCCCACCCATGCATGAGGCCACCGCGGCATTTTGCACTGTTTGCATTTTTGTACAGTCTCTCATGTGCAACCCAAACTCCACAAATCCAGCCAGTTGGGCACAGTTGGGGCAGACTGAGCATGGTCAAGGCAGGGTGCTGAGCAGAGCTGCCCGGCTACCTCCACGTCGCATGCCACCTGGCTGGGGCTGTTTTTGGCGGGCCACCCTGCCCCAGGGTCAGAGAACCTGGAGGCAAGGGGCAGTCCTGCAATGGTGCTCTGCGCATGTCTGCTCCACCCATCCCGCAACCCGGGGGTGGGACTTCAGGTCCTTTTCTCCTCCGGACCTGTCAGCTGCAGCTCGCAAGGATCTCCAGACTGAGTAGTTGTTGTTCTACCCCCACTTCCCCTGCACGTGGCAAAGGAGGTTTCAAAAAGACTTCCTTCTGGTATAAAATAGCCTTGCCCAGTCCCTCGCCCACTCGTGTGCAGGGTGGGCGTCTTGTTGTCTTGTCACAAACCCAGAGAAGAGCAAGGTACCTTCTGGCCGTGGTTTTGGCTTTTCCAGCCCTCCATCTTGCATGAGCTCAAAGGCAAAGGAGACATTTAGGACCTGGGGAGAGAAATGCAGGGCGGGTCACGGCACACTCCAGGCTGGACCTGGGGATTTGCCAGGACCTGCCCTAGAGGTGAAGGACTCAAACTGTAGCCAGGGAAGCTGGGTCCCTGCTAACAGGAGGCCCTAGTTTGAAGGAGAAATGAGGTTAGAAAAATGGGTAACTCCATAGAATGAGGACCCTAGCCTGTTGTTGGGGAAGCACTCTTAGAGAAGTTCCAAGTCATCTTTCTGCTTTATTGTGCTGCATGTCCACTGCAAGGACTTGAAAGTCCGGGATATACACAGAAACAGTTGAAAGAACCAGATGGCAAGGCATGTTTTTAAGAGGCGAGGAGGGTTTCTGCTCTGCACCAGAGCCCCTTGTCTGGGGGGCAAGCTGTGACAGCCCAGGGGAGGCATGAGGACGGGGCTGAGAGTCGTCAGTCACTGCCTTGCAGTGGTTACCTTCCCTGTCACCTCTGAGCAGGGACGAAGCTGGGCTGTGGCAGTTATTGGGAGCATGTGGCTATGGGTCAGGACAGCTTGAAAGAGGAAGAGGGAACTACTCAGGCTGCTCCATGGTCTGCAGGAAGCCCCTTCCTAGCTCAGCAGCTCAGCAGAATGAGCCATACCTCTGACCACTAGAGACCTGGACAGATAGAAATCCTGGATTTTCCAGAATCATCCTGGCAGGCATGGGCAGATGAGACATAGGGATGTGGGCTAGGGACTGCCCCTGATGTCATGGTCCCTTACCTTCTGTTCAAAGCTGTCTGGGGTCAGGAAGAAGCTGTGCAGGGGCACAAAGTAGCCCTCCAGAAGCCCCATGAGCAGCACCAAGTATACACCATCTGCAAACTAGAGAGAGAGGGGCAGGTGAAGGCACGGGACCCAGAGACTCCTCAGCCAAGCCTCGAGAGGTTTGTCAGTTTCCATGTCCCCTTATCCAAAGGGCATGGCGAGAGGCTTAGAGTTCGGTCTCTCCCATCAAGAACGTAGATGTCAGAGTAGTTAGAAGCCAGTCTAAGGGAGACCAGACTCATAGGCTGAGCTGACAGCTGTAGAGCTTCTACTCAAGTGAAGTGAGTGAGGGTGTGCTGGGTTATCAGGGAAGGCTTTTCTGAGACAGTGGTGCACTCTGGTAAATAAAATTTGGAAGGAGTTAAGTGGTCCAGGTATGGAAGATGACATGAGGAAAAAAGGTCAGGGGCATATCTGATACTCTGGAACCTTCCAAAGAAGGTGGGGCTGTCAAGTGCTTGTGGTATAAACAGTTGCTAGTGTTTGCAAGATGCCAAGGATCTGGGAATCATCTTAGGATAGTTAACAAAAACTAGACTGAATTTCCTGGAATGTGGGCTGGGCCCAACAATTGCCTTTGCTGGGTGACTAGTTGGGGCTGTGGTTTGCTTTTGTTATAGGCACATGACCTTGAGCATGGTGTTGACTTAAGAGTGGCTCCCTCCCTGCTTCCATCTGTCCCACATTCAACTCAGGTGGGTAAGGCTTGAGTATGGTTCACCCAGGCTACCCCAGAGTAGACAGCAAGAGAACAGGCCCCATATCTGTGTCAAAAATCTACTTTCCTTGTGGGAACTGGCTTGAGTGGGTCTCATTCTGGCTGTGGATGGAAGTGGCAGAGGATAAAGAATCTAATCTGTCAGTTTAGGATCTTGGGCTGGAGTTCTGGTTACACAGCTTGGAGTGCAGTGATTTAGGCTACACCCACCTCTGACTGTGACACCTGCCGTGAAGCCCACGACAGGCACCAGATGTGCTGTGCAGACAAGCCCTTTTGTGGCACTCCCTGCCCAGGACAAGAAATGAGAGCTCCAGAGCTTTCTAACCCAACTGAGGATACACCACTCTTCCCGAGTGTTCTATAGCTCCCAAAAGAGTCTATGAAGCTCGTTCTGCAGAATCCAGACACACTGGCACTGTGCTCAGTCACAGACCAAGCAATTGCCTTTAATAATGATGGCAGCTGCCCATGGGCTCAAAAGAAAACCACATTTAAAAATTTTTCATCAGAGGAGGCTGGGAAATAGGGTATACTATGGTCTGAAAGCATCTCCCTTATAAAGATTAGTTATTAATTATAAATGGGAGGGAGAAGGTGCTTTATAGTAAGGAAATCTGATGCACATCAAGTGAATCAACTGTTATGAATCAAAGTTGTCGCCAGTAACTGGTCTATTTGAGAAAAACATGGCGGTACTTAAGCCGCGCTGTTGCTGAAAATCTGTAACTTGACTCTACCCACGAGGGGGAAAACTGAGGATGTTCTACAAAGCAAGTGGTCTGTGCTCTTCAAGCATGCCAATGTTACGTGAAGAAGGGCTAAAGAGGTGACTGCATGTGAGAATATTAGGCCTGTCAAAATGCTACATGTGAGAATATTAGGTCTGTCAACATTTGGATATAGAGTATTTCTTTAAACCATATGACACTGCCCAATGAATCAAAGGCAGTCAGCAATGTCACAGGGTTCAACCTATAGAAGAATGTACCATAGAGATGATGAAATTACTAGATTTTGATTAAGGATGTTTAAGAAAAGGTATTTGTTCATAGAGTTATGTGGCAGTATCTAGGGGGAGAGAGAAAAATGAGTATCAAATATGGCTAAATTTTAACTCTTGGTATATGTAGGTGGACAGTATGTGGATATTCATGATAAAATTTTTGCAACTTTTCAAAAAAAAAAAAAGGGTAAGAATTCAAAGCAATTCCACCCAGCTCACTTCCCTGGACAGCAAAAAGTCCCCCTTCTCCTGAGGAGCTGTGGAAGCCTGTGGAAAGCCAGGAAGCTGGGAATAGGGCTGGGCACAAGGAACAGCGCCTTGGGACCCTCCCTGCCCTGGGGCTGTCACTCACCTGGGTCTCCAGTTCAGTGACCTCCAGGTTCAGTTTATTCAGGTGCTTGTTCACGAAAGTGATGAGCGTCTAAGAGAGAAGCAAGCGCAAGCCAGGCCTTGAGCTGGGGCCACTTGCCAGTGTCCAGGGGCTGCTAGCCTGTCCTGGGGCAGCTTCACTCCCAAGAACCAGCTGTGTGTGGAGGAGCAGGCTCCCTGGGGAGTGGCGTTGGGCTGTGATGTGGCTTCCAGAGGCCTAAACTGGGCATCCTTGGAGGGCCCCTCCACATTTTGTCCTACACTGAAGATAACGTCCAGCCCGGGGCTGGGCGTGGGATTGCTGTGCCGAGTTCAGTGAGCATGGCAGCCCTCAAGGCTACTCTTGAAAAACCCTTGAGCTCATGGGAAAGGACAACCCCTCGGCTTTGTGGTCCCACACACTGTGATCTGAATGGCCAGCTGCAGCTGAAGGGGTCCTTAGAAGGCAGAATGTCCTAGCTAGGGTCAGGGGTTTGCAGGGAAAGTAGGAAGAGGTGGGAGAAGACGGAATCCCATTGGGTTCCCCTCCCAGTCCTTTCCTAGTTGTAGGTACCATGCCCAGGGGACAGGCAGGGCCTGTGTGAATGGGCATAATGGATGGGGGTTCAGGGCAGGTGTTAAGACCAGGTGCTCAGAGCCGCAGAACTCCTTAAAGATATTGCCATCCCTGTGTGAGAAGAAAGGGCCTGGCTGAGGATTCAGTGACAGCAGGACAGGCAAACTGGACATCAACAGGGAAAAGCCAGTTTTTGCAGAGATTTGGCGATTACATCAGCCTTGGCAGGGAGCCCCCAAAACACAGGTTCAACTACATCTACCCCTTCTCCCTTGGTCTCTCCCCAGTACCTCTTTCCTACCTTCTTTACTACATTGAGCTTGTCTGGGGCATGGTCGAACAAGGTGTCAAAGGCGTCACGTTCTGGAAAAGAGGTCATTGTCAAGGGGGGCACAGAGCTCATTCCTGCCTGGGAAGCCCCCCAGGTCCCAGCCATGAGCTTTAAAATTACAAATGGGTCTTCTTTAGGGTAAAAGACTGTTAGGAACTCAGGAATTCTAGTTTGGTTAGAGATTTGGAGCTGATCCTTACCGTAGGAGTCTTTCCTGTGTGTGTGGTACACACACACACACACACACACACAAGAGTGCACGTAAGTGTTTTTACCCTGTCAATCTTTTGTGCTGGGGTGCATGTGGGGTTCTGCCAAGCTGTTCGACATGGGAATTGGTCATTTCTCTTCACTGTTTCTATTTTATTGCATCAAGATTTAGTTAAGAGTTCTAAAGCATTTTTGAAGCTCCTTGGAGGTTCAATGTTATCCAAATATCAAATCACTTTACCTTCTAATTTGCAAAACCAGGATGCCCAAGACAAACATTCTGGGAGAAGGCATAGGTGAGTGGATTGGGATCCAGGGAGCCACAGGATAGAATGTGAGCTCCTCCTCTTTATGATCTAGTCACTTTAGCCCTTTGAGTCTGTTTCCTCTTCTACAACATGTCTGAAAAATGAACTTCTAGGCGTGTCATGAGGATGAGTGAGAAAAATGATGGGTGTACAGAGCTGAGGTACATGCACAAATGGAGGGCTTCAAAATATTACTCATGGTAAATACAGGGTCATGGAAAATAGCAAAGTCATCCCTCTTGCAGGCACCTTTCTACTAACAGTCCACATGCTCTCCAAATTGAGGTGAAGCAGTGGAGGGGAGCTGAGGCTGGAGTGAGAGGTGTTCAAGAGGAAGATGGAGCTGGAAGGCTCACGATCCTGGAGCCTGTCTTCCTACACTGAAGGATCATGAGACTTGCAGAAGGTGACTGAGATCTGACATTCACATGCCCAAAGCTTTGGGAAATGAGAGAGGCAGGTATGATGAAGAAAGGGTGAGCATAGCTTCTGGAAGGACTGCAGAATGGGGAGAAGAAACAGTTCCCCAGCATGTACACAGATTTCCTTTACGACCACAACTTACTTAAAGCGAGACCGCCTTGCAAGAGCCCAGAGCCCATCAGGAAGCCCAATGTCAATAGTCTGGTTAAATGCAAGAGGAGCAGGCAGCTGTGGTTAGTTTTCTCTTCCCACCAGAAAGCTGACCCTCCCTACCAAGTGGCCCTGTCACCAGGCTGGTGCAGATAGACATGCAGGAAGCAAGCGGAATGCCTGTTCTTCCCAGCTGCTGCAGAATTAACTACTCTCTGACAGCCACCAGCACTAGCGGACAAGCATATGCAACTCACCATGCCTTCCGGAAAGAGCCCTGCAGGAAAGGGAGAAAGAAAACAGTGTGATTTTTTCCTTCTTGGGCGTTGGTTGAAAAGCCCTCAAAGATTCCTTCCTTGGCATTTTATTCTGTGCTAAATCTCCAATTATTGAGTCTTTATTACCTGTCTTCCCCCCTCTGCTATGCAGGTATATGGTGTTTAAGTAAAGTCTGGTATAAGTAAGGCTTAAAAGAATATTTCTTCCTCAAGTAAAATCACACTATCTTTGTCAGTTAAAATGAATAATTGTGCTCAGAGCTCAAGATTCCCAAACAAGTTTTAGGAGCAGGGTCTACAGAAAGTCTCCACATAGCCACTTGGGTATCTGCTTGGGGAGGTTAGGTTGGTTTCTCTTTGGATCATCCCGTGATACCCAATAAGATACACCTGCCAACGGACCTCTGGGTGGGTTTTCTCAAACAGAGCACAACTGAAACCTTACTCAAAACAAGGCAGCAAAATAAAGCACAAGTGTTGAAGAGAGAACACTTCTGCTTAAATCCCACAGAGCTATGTGTGTGCTGTGTGACCTTGGGAAAGCTACTCTATGAGCTCCAGTTCTCTTGTCTGTAAAATGAGAGAATAACAGTAAACATGTCAATGGGATATTGTGAGCATTAAATGACTTCAAAGCCAGAAAGGCCGTCCCTGGTGGTGCAGGGCCCTCCCTTGTCTTGTCCACTGCTCCCCTCAGCAGTGTACTTCCTCGATCTGCCTGTTTTGCTCCCCTGAGCTCTGGTGAATCCTCTTACCCCCTGCAGCTCTGGCCTATACCCCAGTTCTTTATAAATAAAATAAATCTTAAAAAAAAAAAAACACTAGAGGCTCTCCCTGGTGGTACAATGGGTTAGGACACAGCACTGCAAGCTGGCCACAGCCGTTTGAGTGCGAGTTCAATCCCCAGCCCCAGAGGTGACCCACATGGCACGGCAGACCTCTCCTGGCCTGCCCCCTGCTCTCCTCAGCAGTGTACTTCGTCAATCTGCCTGTTCTGCTCCTCACTGTCTCTGGTAAATCCTCTCACCGCCCCTGCACCTCTGGCTGTACCCCAGTTCTGTATGCAGAAATAAATAAATCTTAAAAAAAACAAACTAGAAAAAATTCAGCATAATTCCTAGTATACAGTAAATACATTTTCCTCAATATATTTTGGGTTCTGATTATATTGGGTTATTCCAACCGTATGTCTATCACCCACTGAATGATCACTGATGGGTTGTGCACTGGAAAGATAATGAACTTGGAGTTAACTGTTGGGCAGACCAAAGGCAGCCATCCTCACCTTTGGTTTGTGGGTTTTAGAAGGTAAAATCATTGCTTTATGTTCCATGACGAACATCAACAGGTACAAAAGCACTTCCTAAACTCTACTGTGTTAACGTTACTAGGAGTCTGCAAGATGGCAGAGCGAGAAGCACGAGCAGAACTCGGGAAGCAGAACACGGCACGGATGGAGGCGCCTACGGCAACTGCACGCTGGCTGGCCATTTTCTCACAGGCTACACTCCTCTCAGGTATGTCTTCCACTTTTCTAGAAGGCAAAATACTGGGTATGGACAAGCCCAAAAAGGGGCAGGGGGCAGGGCGGGGTGGGGTGGTGAGGAATGCATTCCTGCAGGCCTGGCCTGGGGCAGCTTCACTCCCACCACAGACCCAAGGCCAAGACCGAGCTCTGTGTGGGGGAGCTGGCTCCCAGGGGAGAGGCCTTGGGCTGTGATGTGGCCTCCAGAGGCCTCAACTGGGCATCTTGGGAGGGGTCCCTTCGCATTTTTCCTACCCTTGATCTGGAAAGCCTACATCCTGGACCCCCGTTAAGGCACAGGCACTGTTCCAGATGGGTCGTGGCCCTACTTCAGATATAGAGAAGCCCAGCTCAGAGAGGCTCAGGGACTCTGGGGGTGAAGGGAGCCTGCACCCAGAGGATAGCCGGGGAGCAGGGGAGACTGAAAATGAGCTTTGCTGGTTTTGCGGGTGGCCAGGTCTCAATCTGCTCCACCCCCACACCATCCTGCTCTTTTGGTTTAAGAATGAAACTTTTTTTCCCCAGGGCAAACCTCTTACATGTCCTGCTTGTCCAATTTCTTACTGTAAATGAAAAAACAAACAAACAAAACAAATCCCACCACTCTAAGGTAGAGAGGGACCTTTCTGGGTCAAAGCACATGACCACATAAATCAGATTCAGAAAAGAAAAACGTCCTTTCGAAGGTTAACAATTTAAATTCAACCCCGTATTTATGGCATGATGATTTCATGCTGGTTGGCTTTTTTGGGCACACTTTTTCCTGGAGTGCCACAAAATTAGAATTTTCAATCACTGCTAATTCCCTTTCCCCACTTCCCCACCCAAGTTTGTACCTTAAGCATTGAGAGGCATGTTTTGAATGCATGGAAAAGGCTAAACTATAATCATTGGCTGAAGTCTAATCCCTCTTGCAATCCCAATAAATGAAAACTAAATATCAGCAAATGGATGAATTTCGGAGAAACATCTGTGTTCCATTACAGAATCGCTGGCAACAATGGTGTTGACATACTCTGTGTTACCAGTTATTTCCTCTTGGATTTGCCGAGACTGGAGGATTCCTTCTCGTTTCTGAAACAGGGGTGGGGAAGAGGTTGGGAGGAGGAGAGAAAAATATGCTTTAGAAAAATACAAAAACCTGATTAGCATTCCTGATACTGAGAAGGTTACTGGTGTTTAAGGGATGAATCTAGAGACGAGATACTGTTAGAAGTGAACTGTGGCCCCTGCTTGCTGCGGGCTGGACTGAACCATTTCTGAGGTTCGTGCAATTAGTGCTTGGTCCAAACAAGTAGGCTGTTTCTTGGATGGTGAATCTTTTCTTTCTTTATTGGAAGACATTCTGCTGGAAGCAAACTGTTTGCCTCCTGGAGTAATCCACAGTAAACCAAATGGAAATGAATGCCAGGGTGTGTCTGCCCTCCAGCTGGGGCCACAGTGGGAAGCTGAGAAACACATTTAACTGGTGGACTGGGAGGAGGAACTGAGGCCAGCTTGGAGAATTCAAACAGAGGGAGAGCTGTCTTTTATTTTAATACATAAATGTGCGAACTTTGAAATAAGTTGTGGAGTGTTCAGGTAACTAACTTCTTCTCTGAGAAAAGGTTAAGTTCTTTTAAAGCACAATTGCCTACTTTCCCATCTACTGCCCATCCATCCATGCATCTTTTCATCAGTCTATTTGACCTCTGTCTATCCCTCCAATTAATTCGTCCTCTTCTTTATTTAATAATCAGTGCCTGTGCTGGACTTTGAGCAAATATAGAGCATAGTTTCTGACTTTGATGAACTTAGGGCAAAATGAGGTAGATGAAGCAGGGATGTAAGGACCATTCCTTCCAAATGGCCCTGGTTTATGCCTGATGTCCAGGCTCAACTATTACTTGTAGGATCACCTGTCCCTCTCAATTGTGTCATATGATAAATTATGTGGTCACCCTCACACCTAGAGGACATGCCGAATGTAGGCAAGAGTAGGCACTTCTAGCTGTGATGATCAGGGGAACCTTTCGCAGGGAGGGGTCCTTGAGATGGAACTTAAAGGACACATAGGACTTGGCTATTCCAGTGGGAAGACTGGCCCAAGCAAAAAGGTAGTGTAAGGAGAGCATGAATGGGTAAAGGCAGCTGCTTGGAAAGTGGCTGCCATCAGTGAATGGGGAGTCGGCTGACTCCCAGTTCGGAGTTCAAGCCTCACTGGGAGGGCAGGGGAGCCAATAAAGGCATGTTAGGGTTCAGGAAGACCTTCTGATGGGCACGATGAACTCACTGGCACAGGTCCCTTCATAGTTAGTTACCAGAAACTGAAGGACCATTGGGGTATAGTGAGCACTGGTGGGGGCAAATTCATGTCCCACAAAGCCTGGCATGAGCTTCAAGAAGGAACCTGCAAGCACTGGTGTCTCAGCTGCCTCCTTTACCCCACTGTCAAACTTTTGGAACTTCTCTTCACATCCTCAACAGCCACGGAAATTAGTGTCCTTGCAAAGTACTTTCAATAGAAGGAAAGGTAAAGCTGGATAAAGGCCAACAGGCTATCTGGATTACATTAAGGATGGACTATCAAAGCAAATCAGAAAGGAAAGAAAAAAAATATACTATTTAAATGGGAGCAAATGAGGATAAGCTCTGACTTTTTCCAAATTCAGCTTCAACACATGTAAAATTTTCACACGAGGCTAATGGAATTTATGCCCTTGCAGTGTGAGGTCACGCACAGACATGAAAGCTCATCTTCAACTTCATGCAAAATTCTCCTTATCTAGAGTGCAACAGAAATCTGGGCCAAATTACACCTCACACAGCACCCAGATTTACTGCTGTCCATTATTTAGTTCCTAAAGAGTTCTCACTGTAGCTCAGTGACTCACGGTCAGTTCCGAGTCCTGCTTTTGTGCCTATTTCGCTTGATAAAGCAAAACACCCCCTACAAAGATGAACTGCGCAAATGCTGTCTTATGCAATGTGTCCTCTTTTCTCCCTCATGCTAACAAATCTGCCTACAGTAGAAACTAAACCAGCAACAGCCTCCTGATGGCTTGTAATTGAGCTCAAAATGAGGTAGAAGAAGCGGCTTGCAGTGACCACTGTTTCAGAATAGAAGCCCCTCCTCTCCTGCTCAAATCTTGAATCATGGTTTAAAAATACATATATAACAATAGATTCGCACATTATTGACTGGCAAACACAACACAATAGAGATGGCCTGGGTTCACTGGCAAGATGCTTGTACCAGGATGCTCTGGGCTGGCCACGTTTCCAGAGCAGACATGAAATGCTTCAGACCATGCTTGAAGCAGTGGAGCGCTCTGCAAATGAGGCCAATCAACCCTTTGTAGTCGGTTGCACCTCATGTCTGCACCACACACATGCGTACTGCTCTGGGCTCTGCCAGCCTCTCTGCCCCTGGTGTGCAGTTCCATCATGGCAGGCAGGCAGGGCCAAACTTTCATTGTCCTATTACACTCCTTTGCCATTTAGCAAGTTAAGTGCCCAGAAGGTGTCAAAGAATGCTTTTTCGATTGGGTACAACTGAGAGTCTAATTGAAGAACACCCCAATGTCCTTCTTTCCTCCTGTTCACATCTAGTCCCTGAAAGTTCAGTCCTGGACACTTGCCTGACCCACTCAGGCTTAGCAGCCCCTAAGGCTCTTCCTCACCAAGGCACGGTGGGGCTGCCATGCTGTTCTCTTTTCCAGAACTCTGGATAACCCTGGGTAACCAGGAAACTGCTCATAAGGGGAGTTCTCCCTTACAGAGTGTTTATTTGGAAAGGAAAAGAAACAAGCAAACAAAATGATGACCTTTTGTTAAATAGGCATAAAGTTGGAAAATTAAATTAAATTTGAGTATCTAATGGGGTTAGGAGCAGAGTAGATAGTCATGGGGAGAGAGCACACCCTCACTGTGGAAATTACACAGCCATATGTGAATGGAAATTCCATCCAACAATCTGGAAGGGATGATGTGTGATCCCAGCTGTGCTTCTCTGGGTGGGTGAAAAGCAGCAGCGCCCTCAGGAAAGGCACAGGAAGTTGGGGGCTTCTCCAATATATGTGCACACACCCCCTCACAAGCATAGCTGTCTCTCCTCTCAGTATTTGGGCATCACATTTTTCATGACAGAAGGCTTCTCCCTGGCTTGTGGGGCAACACATAAATGCATGTGTGCACACACATCTTCTCCGGATCCCACTACAGACCCTCAAATACATGTTACACAGACGCTGGCCTGATGAAAATCCTGGGCACATGTCACACAGACTCCTCCTGCCCCCCCATACACCTATCAGGGAGAAGCTCACAAACGTGAGGGTGTTCACTCACCTGCCCCTCACCGTGGGGAATGCATACCCCACATGCCTGAGCTCTCAGAGACCCAGCTTCCACCCCTCTTTAAAAGCGCAGATCCCTATCATGGCATCTCTCACCTGGACCACAACCACCTGGATGGAAACATGGTCTGGGAGTCGTATTGGTGCCCGGAAATACTGGGACAAAGCAACCAGCAGATGCAAGATGGCCACCAGGCTCTTGGCATGCACAGCTGAAATAAAAGATGATGTAAAGGTTAGTCTCTTTCCAAGTTCTAAGCAGAGATAAGTAGATATTTAACATGTAGCAGTACCACATCCAATACCTCTTATTAACTAAAAAACCAAACCAAACCAAAGAAACAAACCCTTGGTCCCCACAGTTCTTGGTCAGGACCCAAAGAGCTGCTTGAATCATGTTATGTCTAGATTTGTACTCTACTGCCTTCCACTCTAACCCAGTACTTTCAGCAGGACCCTCATTACTGCTGAATTCATAGCTCAGATCAGCCCTCTGTCATCCCATGGTCTTGGCTTATTCAATTTTAATAACCCTGGGCATATCTTCTCTGGAGTGTCTGTCCTTTCATTCCTACTCAACTGTGAGCTTGCGGGGTCATCACCACAACTCTTACCCAGAGACTCTACACAAAGCAGATCCTCCATTAATGGCCATTGAGTCAGGAACACTGAATCCCTAGAGGCAGGCATGAGAGACATCCGAGGTCTTTGCTGCTCTTTGCCACTTAAGAACTAGCTGGGAGGGGATGAATATGACCCAGTGGGCTGCTAGAGGTTCTGAGCAACATGCTGGATGTTGAATGGCCCGTGTAATAGGATGCTGGGCGACTGTTGGGTTGTGGTTTTCTCAGGACATGAGAGGGGACAATGCCGGATGGGGCATGCTGGTAAGGCACACTGGAGCTTGAGGTCTACCCTTTATTGCCTGTGTGACCTTGGGGAGGTCACTCAAGGCCTCTGAACTAAGGTCTATTCATTTTCAGTATCTATGAGGAAGTACAGATTTTAAGAATTTCAGAAGACTGCATATGCAAAGCTCCCAGCACAAACAGATCCCTAGGAATGGTTGATGTCTTTTATTCTAACTTAAGAGAGAGGATCTGGCACAGTTAGGTAAATCAGCTATCCCCCTTCTTTTCCCATCAAAGGGAAGATTTGTCAGATGCTTTACCTGCCTTCATATTCTGACCAGCCTTGTTGCTTTTCATTACAGGGGGCATTTAAAGAAAAAAAAAATGCCCATTTTAGTATGATCTGGCCCCATTGCTGGGGTGTCATTCTGTCTGCCCTGGGATTGATGAGCTGTTCAAACAGAAGCTTTGAGAAATCACCAGGAAAAGGAAATGATTTAGGCATTGCTTGGGAACTCATTAGAGTTTCTTATTATCACTGCTACTTCAAAGAAGGGTTTCCACTGAGTCTGAACAGTGGCTCAAAGACCACCATTAAACAGCAGATGAGCCACTCCTGGCTGCACCTTCCAGAAGTTCTCAGTTCTGGGGATCGTCAGCTAAGTTCCACCGACAGCCAGTTTCAAAAAGGCCCCTGATAATGGATCCAAGTTTGTGCTTATCAGCAATGCCACACCATCCAGTCACAGGGTTGTAAGGATTTTTGCTACTTCTCCCCACTTATGACAGAATATAATGCTGGACAACAAGGTTGTCCTTGTGCTCCATTGACATCGGGTGCTGTCTTGGTTATCTGTGGGAGAGTCAGTTCTACCACGGTAGATGTTGGGCTCCCTCAGTGAGAGCGCATTCTCCTGGTAAGCTTTTCAAAAGCAGTAATTGTAGTCTCTGTTTCTCTCTCACACACATGCTACATGTAGAAAGGTGTTCATTATTATATCATGCACTATTATTTAAAAAAATTGGGGAAATAGTTATGTTCAAGAGGATGGTTTAGATTAGCAGCTTTCAAAGTTTTTTCTTAACTAGAAAATGCTTTGTTCTAAAAGCTGTTAGGCCAAACAAATGAAAAGGGCACAACTCTCCTTCCCTCCCACCTCCCCTCCCACCTTGCCTCCTCTGTGTTCTCCTCTCCTCAGTGGCATCTGAGATTTTCCTTGGACCAAGGTTGGGTCAAGTGTAGCTTAGTAGGCGTTATTTGACTAAATTATGGTATAGGTACATAATGAATACTTGCACACAATGCAAGTACTTTCCAGACATTGTAGGTATAAATTATTACTACTGCAGTGTTAGTGAGAAATAACAATGTGATCTATGCACCTATGGATATACACACATATATCAAGATAGGTCATTTCTTCAATGAAGAATAGTGTAAGAGGCACCCTCATCATTGCCAGCCCTCAGCGTGCCTCCTGGGAGTTTTCTCCATGCACCTAGTCAGAATGTAGGGCTGCTGTGCTCCTGTACTTGAGTCAGAATGGAAATGTGCAGAGTCAGAGCCGGGCCAGGGTTCCACTGTGCAGCTGGGCCCCACAGCCAGTGTGCCACGGTGTCACTCTAGGGCTGGAAAAGCCACTTTCAAGTTGCTCCAGACATATCTTGTGGTGGCAATATAAATTTTTAGGAGGAAATCTGACAATACAGATGGTGACCTTAAAAATGTACATCTTTTGTTGATAGCAGTCCTAGGTATTTCTCCGAAAAAGTAGTTATAATATGAGTAGAAGGGCGTTACCAGGCTGTATTGAGATTAGTGAAAAAAATGAAATGCAATCTTAAAATTCATCCGTTAAGTAAATTATGACACAACCGTATACTGTCACATTATGCAATATTAAAAAGCACAGAATATTTAATGATCTTTAAAGACTGAAGTTTTCTAGAGATGCAAGTTTTCAAGGAGATATCATCCTTGTACAAAGTATCGAGTATATAGGGGCACATTTGTTTCTTACACACAGACACGACTTGAAGGGACACAGGGGAATGCCTGTCTCTGGGCCAAGCATTCAGGCTTAGCACTGGCTGTGCGGCTGCACTCTCTGGGCCTCATCCCCAGCTCCACCATTCACCACCTGAGAGGCTTGGACAAAGACACTCCTTTAGCAAACATGCACCAATCACTTTTCCAGAGTCTAGGAGAAAAAAATACTTGCGCTCACCAACCTTTCACTGTGTTCCTTAGCCTTGATTTTCTCATGTGTCAAATGGAATAACAGGATTCTTTCTTGGCTGACTGAGTGAGGATTACAAGGACCCAAATATGTAAGGTATTTAGAAGAGCACAAGGCACACAGTAAGCACCACACATATGTTAGATATTAATAATTTCATTTTCTCAATTTTCAATAATACTAATTATTGTTACTTTTGAGAAAATAGAACTTTAGTCCCAGCATGGCAATTCAGCAACCGCCCCTGCAGTTTATCCTCAGTGGAAAGACAACACAAGTTCTCAGACAGCCAGGAAGGGGAGCAGAGAGGAGGGGCTGTTTTGCCCCAGGAGTTATACCTGCCACATTCCTTGTGGAAGAAACCACTGGAGCTTGTAAACCGGCTGCAGGGAGCCAGCCACTGAGATAACTATTCCCTCTGACCTAGTAATTCATCTCGGTTCTAGAAGTAATTCAAGAGAAGCAAAAAGAGACCCAACCTAGGTGGGACCTTCAAGTTGGCACTATCTGAGCCTAGCAACAGGCTGGAAAACATCTCAAAAGGATCAGCGTTGACATAGGGCTAAGTTACCTCTGGGATAATCTACCCCAAGAGATAGAAGCATTGATCAAAATTCCTAACACCAAAGACCCCGGGACTTCAGAGAATAGGTTTGATACAAGAAGAAGCAACCAATGAGTGTATATGACTTCATCAGGTAAGAAGATCATTGATATGGACAGCGCTGGGCAAAAAATGAAAATAGTTGAGTGGCAAGATGAGTAATGATTTTATGCATTTCCTGTAAGAATGGAAAGCAAATGTGAACCAAACAAATCATTCAAAACCACTTAAGATAGTGCTCCTGATGTGACTTTAAAACATTTACTCTGTGATCTCAGCCTTCCCCAAATTGGGTTCCTTGATCAATTGAAAGGTGTTTTATTTAGAGGGAGACATGGAGATGGTCACATTCAAAGGAGCAGAAAATAGGACCAAAGGAAACCAAGCCAGGGTCAAATCAGAGGATTTTAATGCTTATGACTATTGTGAATTTCCGAAAACAGAGGCATTTCCCAAACCAGTAAACTATCCATTTTCTCCCTCCCCCCTCTGAAGGCTTCTCAGTGTCCCTAGCACACAGAATAACACCCAGGGCTTTTGCTTCTGTGCTCAGGAATCTCTCTGTGCTTGGCAAGTAGGCCCCATTCCAAGAGCTGGCCATTGTGCAGGGCAACTTATTTTACCCTGCAAGCGAAAGTGTAATTATACTGAAGGAAGTTCTTGGCGACATGCTTCCAAAGTCAGATGTCAGAAATCTGATGAAGAGGGTGTGGCTGCCAGCTGCCTAGTCTCTGAGTTGAGAGGTGAAGACTCCTTTTTCTTTCCCAAGTCTGAGAGGTATTGCGTTTGGTGGCAGGGTGCCAGCTGATTTGAGTTGTCTAAGGTGGATGTCCTAGGCATAGTATTTAGCCCTTTACACTTAAAACACAATCTAAGGCCATTTTGATCTATTACAAACAACAAAACCATCTTGGATTCCCAATAGGATAGGAAATGCGCTTTTGGTTCTGGATTCACCTCATCTGCTGAGTTAATGCTGATTCTGATATGCACTTGTTAAGGCTGTATTAGACACGTAAGCCCTTAAAGCAGTAGAAGAATGAATAGTTGATGCTTTCTGAGATCTGGGTTATACTGGCTGTGAAATCTGAATTGTAAAATTCTGTTCCATGCCTCGACTCTGAGTCATAACTTTGCTTCTTCTGGAAAATGAGATGAGAGAGGTAGGCCATGGGGGTTTGAACAGAGTCAAGGTCTTGCTCTTTGCTTCTTACTTGTCTGCACCTGGGGACCTCCAGCCAAGGACTCCTCAGGATAGAGACCACATCTTTCTGAAAAAATTGTGCTGAGGGGCTCTCCCTGGTGGTGCACTGGGTTAGGACAAAACACTCCAAGCTGGCTGTAGCCCCTTTAGAGCGAGTTTGATCCCCCACTCCAGAGGTGACCACCTGGTGTGGCAGACCTCTCCTGACCCACCCGCTGCTCCCCTCATCAGTGTACTTCTTCCATCTGGCTGTTCTGCTCCCCACTCTGTCTCTGATGAAGACTCTCACGGCCCCTGCACCTCTGGCTTGTACCCCAGTTCTGTATGAATGAGTAAATAAAAGAGAGAGAGAAAAGAAACACATCACTTAAAAAAAAAAAATATGCTGACACTCAGGTGTAGCTCAACAAATGCAAGTTCCCTTTCCCATTCACTCTCACGTGAGGCTCCCACAGGAACAAGAACGGGCTGGATTTTGACATAGTTACTTTTCCCAATGGTGCGTGTATGTAAGTTCTCACACCTTGCACCCCCCACGAGGGGCCAGCCAGTTTACTGGATGTCTTCTGGGGGAAATCCCTGGGTGGGATCATTTAACAGTTCCATTTCGCTTGGTCATACTCACAGTCCACATTCCACTTGATGCTCCTGGGAGGGAGTTTCAGGGTTTCGTTGATCTTCTCCAGGACTGTCTGCAGCTTTTGCTTCTGTGCAATCTCTGACTGGGTGACCTCAGCAACATTCAGCTTCTCGCTCTCAAGTTTCTCTGGGGTGACACAGGAAAAACAACAGTTGCTACCATCAGCCACAGAGGACCCTAGCCTGGGCAGTGATTGCCTCCTTCATTCCTTCACACATATTCACAGGCGTACACTCCTTCCCTTCCTCTCTCGACCCATATCACTGCTCTCCTAGTCTGATGGTGGCTCTGGTGGCACCAGTATTGTGAAAATCATGTGATCCCCAAATTATAAGATCCTAGAACTATAGAAGTGGGGCACTTATCTCAGCCCATCTTTTCCATCATTGTGGTCTTATCCCTCTTTTGTTCAATTCTGCCTTCTCCACAGAAAGACTGTGCTTGCCCAGAGCAGTCAGTCAGTCCTTCCTCAATGCATTTTGTGCCAAGCTGAGTCACATTTTTCTCTTCTAAGAGCTTCTTTCCTTCTAAACCCATCTGGAAGATAGCTTACCTGGTATTTCCCAATCTATCGCTCTTTTTTCTCTTTGTAAAACACATCCCTAAAATTATATGGTGTTTAAAATTGATGACCTCCCACAAGTGCTGTTGGTTGGTGGGAGAGCTAAGAGTTATCACTTGGTGGTATCTTCATAGTGGTCACTAATAGGCCTCTAAGAACACTTCCTAAAAATTATTCTAAGCAGTAAGAAAGCATTGGGTAACAGCTTAATTGAAGTGCTCTTTTCTTTTTGAGAGGCACTTGTATAATGCTGTGTTTTAAAACTACCACTTCTTATAGGCAATAGGATAGCCCCTTAATACTTACAGGCTAAATACAAAATAAAATTTTTTTAGTCTAAATCCATATATCTATTATAGAGAATAACTCTGGATTTTCTAATGCTTAGTCCCTACATCTCCCTAATCCACTCCCACAGCTCACTCAGGATTCACAGAGCTGACACTCTGATGCATGTTGAAGATGTCTTTTCAATTTTAAGGGCTGCCACACAAATTAAGCTTCACAATACATCAATGGCCTCCCTATTGCTTCCATTATTTATTTTATTTTTAAGTATTCCAGCTTATCTGTCTTCTTTAAAATGAGATTATGCACTGGAGAGTTTCTTCAAATTCTGTGGATTTAAGCATTCTTTGCAGCACTTTGAGAGGATGACTTCAAGCGATTCTTGTCTATGATGGCTTGAAGCCATCATCCCTTATTTCTAAAGTTCAGGAGTTTAACAAGCTCCTAGATCTAAACATCTTCTTGAATATTAAACTTTAAGGAGACCCTGTGTATCTTTGCCATTTTCACTGAACCCTTATCTTGGGTCTTCTCCTATGAAGAAATACATGACATGTTGCTTTTATCTTACACTGCAGTGAGGGGAACTTCTGAAGCTTTAGCTTGCTGGAAGAGAGCTGAGCTAGATCAGTGATTACTGTCTTGGGAGTGGGCTGATGAAGGGAGAAGGGAGAGGCAGGGTGCATGAACCACTTTTTTGCTAGTTTTGTTGCATTACATCATTGTCTATGAATTTTCATATTTAAAACCTGTTGCTACTAGACTTCTTGGAGTGAATGGGTTAGGTCTCCAAGTGTGTTTTTCTAGGTCAATAACTTTTTCTTGCACTGCTGTTTTCTGGTTTTCACTTTCAAATACTGGATTTTACACATTACTAACTGAAATACTCTGACTTCCTGCTTCCATCAATTTTTTTTTTTTAAGATTTATTTATTTGTGCATACAGAGCTGGGGTACAGGCCAGAGGCTTAGGGGCGGTGAGAGGCTTCACCAGAGACAGAGCGGGGAGCAGAACAGGCTGACTGACGAAGTACACTGCTGAAGGGAGCAGTGAGCAGGTCAGGAGAGGTCTGCCACGCCATGTGGTCACCTCCGGGGCAGGCGGGAATCGAACTCATGAGGAAGTGGCTTAAGCTTCTTAGTGCTGTGCTTTAACCCACTGCGCCAACAGGGAGGGCCCCCCATCAATATTTTTAAGTAGACCATGCTACTAAAATTATAATGCATTCTTTCTTAAATTAAAAAAAATCTGTATTTTAGCATCTGGCATTGCTTGTTCAAGATAAGAGATTTTATGGGTTTGTGTTCTCCTTTTACATTGTGCATTTTTTACAAAATAGCCTGTTTTACTTTTTTCTTCTTTGCTAGGCTTTGGGCTTTTCTTTTTGTCTTTTACTATTGTTGCAGGATATTTTATTGCAGGCACTCACATTGGAATGAAGTGGATAAAAGTAGAGATAATACCTTGAAGTGAGACTTATTAACAGATTTAGTGAGTCTCTTCTCTTCTCTCTCAGTGGAAATATGATTATAGTACATACATTTTTTTGTTAGTATTTTTCTATTCAAATATATTTCATGAGTATTTTTTCTATGTCAATACATAAGGATATAATTCACTTGTTTTTGAAAATTGCATATTATTAGACTTCTAATATATTCAACCATTTCCCTCAGGTTATAGCTACATTTTTTCCTATTTGTAATAAAGTTGCAATAAACATCCTCTGTGGGGTGTTTGCATGCGTCCAATTACTGCTGTTAAAAAGCAAAACTAATGCGCTACAGATTTTCTTTTTAAATACAGTCATCTAACCAAATTTCCTAATTAGCTTTATTATTGTTTGAGTCTTCAGATTCTCTAGGTATAAACAAGACAACACTGATATCTTTATAATCTTATTCATTTCAGATTTTACTGATACTTTAATATAAAAAAATTGAGAATCTTTTCTGCTATTTCTACCCCATATTTTTTAAATGGCCATCCCTCAAAATTTGAGATGTGCGCAAACATAGTTAAATAGTAATTTCACTCACTTTTATGAAGGATTTAAATATAACTTCCGCTTCCAAACCTCCTAGTTTTCCTGTTGGGTTCTTTATTAGGCTAATTTAGCTAGCTCTATGAAAACTTTCTATTGCTAAAAATTTATTCTTCCAGGAAATTGTTCTCCCTTGTTTCCACAGTTCTGTAAATTATTCATCATTATTTAATTTGTTATAAAGTAGTAGATGTGATTTTGAAATATGTTCTTTAGAAAATTTTCTCAGGTAGGAAAGATTTCATGAATCTGTTTTTGAAATGAGCATCCAAATATATTTATAGAGAGATTATTTTTAGAAAACAATGAAACAGTATTCAAAAAGTTCAGGAATAGCAAGACAGGGCAGCCTAAATTCATTACGCTAGTGGAAGAGCTGTTCTAACACAATTGCCATAATATAATACTATGTTGATATAACCACTCTTCAAAGAACTAGAATACAAAGCCTAGGGTGATTCCTGAGTTATGAAAAAAAAATTTTTTTCAAAATATATAGGGAAGCTTAGTTAAAAGTTCTTCTTTTTAAAATTGCATCATGGCCAGAGCATATGGTCTATGTAATTGTTGAGATTTCCTTTCTGGACATAGTCAAATTTTTATATGTTCCATCTACAGTTAAAAGAATGAGAAATTTTTTGTGGAGTGTTGCTGGTTAACTCTATTGTTAAAATCTTTATCCTTGATGAGTGTTTTTACTTAATGTTTACGAAAGACATGCTAAAATTTGTGATGGCATAATTAAATTCTTTGTGTATCTGACTGCCATTTCTGAATTTTATATAATTCCTGCACAGGTGTGTATTAAAAACTCTGTATTTTTCTAGAAGCTAAGTTTCATTGACAGGTGGATCCTCTGTAGTAAATGCATTTTGCCTTTTGTCTGACACTAAAAGTTTTTCCAGCCTTCTCTACATTAGCATTAGTCTATTGTCTATAACACTTTCTATTTTTTTCTTTAAAATTTTTGTTTTCTCATGTATTGAGGCTGTTTCTAGTATACAGCATATAGAATATTTTGTTGTTAGCCTGATAATCTTTGTCTTTTAAAAACAGAAGTATAATTGACATAGATTGTGTCAGTTTCGGTGTAAAATATAGTAACTTAATATTCCTAGACAATGTGCAACGTCACCACAATAGGTATTTCCCATCTATTTTTAGTAATTTTTTAGATTTGCAGTACTGTGTTATTGTCTATGAACCTCAGGCTGTACACTGTATCTTCATGACTTATTTTTAATACTGAAAATACATATCTCTAGATCCTTTTCATCTATTTCACTCATCTCCCAACCTTTCCCCTCTGGTAAGCACCTGTCTATTCTCTGATGCTAAGACTAGTTTTATTTGCTCACTTTGTGAGATTCTACATATAAGTGAAATCACGAGGTATTTGTCTTTCCCTGTCTCATTTATTTCACTTAGCACAATACTCTCAAGATCCATCCATGCCATTGTAAGGTTTCCTTATTTTTTATGGCTGCACAGTATTCCGCCACAAAATACATCATTTAATAATAGTGATGTATTTTGAGCAAAGTGTCATTAGGTGATTTTAAGTGATTTTGTCACGTGAAAGTCATAGAGGGTATTTACATAAACTTGGCTGACAAAGCCTAACATGTTCCATCCATTGCTGTCATTACACAATGCATGAGTCTACACATCTTTATCCATTCATCTATCAGTGGACACTTAGATGGTTTTTATATCTTGGCTATTGGGTGTAATGCTGCAATAACCATAGGGATGCACATATTTTTTCCAAATTACTGTTTGAATTTTCTTCATACACGTACTCAAAAGTAGAATGTTTGAATCATATAGTTGTATTTTTAATATTTTTCAGGAAAAATACCGTTTTTCAGTTGTAACAGTTAACAATACAATTAACAATATACAAGGGTTCTCCATCTCTTCATCAACATGTCTTTTTTTTTTTTTTTTGGCAGATGTGAGGTGATATGTAGTTGTGATTTTTACTGAATGATTATTGATGTTGAGTGCATTTTCATGTTTCTTTTGGTTATTTATCTTCCTTGGAAAAGTGCCTGTTCAGATCCATTTTTAAATAAAGCTGTTTTTAGTTGTTATATGAGTTCTCTATATTTTGGATATTAACTGCTTATCTGATACATGATTTGTGAATATCTTCTCCCCTTCAGTAGGTTGCCTTTTCATTTTGCTGATTTTTTTTTCCACTGTGTAGAAACATTTTAGCTTGTTATAGTCCCATTCATTTATTTCTCACTTCTGTTTTCCTTCGCTTTAGAATCAGAGCCAAAAATATCACTGAGATTGATATCAAGGAATTTATTGCCTCCTACGAGTGTTACAGCTTTAGGACTTATATTCAAGTTTTCCCCCCTACATCATTTGTTGAAGAGACTGTCCATTTTCTACCTTATATCTTGGTCCTCTGTTCATAAATTGATCATATGTGTGTGGGTTTATTTCCGGTTTCTCTACAGTGTTCCATTGATCTATATGTCAATTTTTTTTTTAAAGATTTATTTGTGCATACAGAACTGGGGTGCAGGCCAGAGGCTCAGGGGTGGTGAGAGGCTTCACCAGAGACAAAGTGGGGAGGAGAACAGGCAGATCTATGAAGTACACTGCTGAGGGGAGCAGCGGTCGGGTCAGGAGAGTCTGTCACGCTATGTGGTCACCTCCGCTGTCACTCTATGTGGTCACCTCCGGGGCAGGCGGAATCGAACTCATGCGGAAATGGCTTTAGCTTCTCAGTGCTGCGCTTTAACCCGCTGCGCCACCAGGGAGGGCTGTGTATGTCTATTTTTATGCTAATACTATACTGTTTTTATTAATACAGCATTGTAATATAGTTTGAAATCAGGGAGCATGGTGTTCATGGATTTGTTCTTTTTCAAGATTGCTTTGCTTATTTTATGTGATCTTTGTTGAATTTTAGGATTATTCTATTTATTTGGAAAAAATGACATGGAAATTTTGATAAGGATTGTGTAAAATCTGTAGAGTGCTGTGAGTAGAGTGAATTTTTTTTATCAATATTAATTCTTCCAACCTGTAAGCACAGAATTATCTTTCAATTTCTTTTGTCTTCAAGTTATTTCATCAATGCCCCATAGTTTTCATTGTGTAGGTCTTGTTTAAATTTATGCTTGGTACCATTCACCCTTAAACAACATGGGTCTAGAGACACCAATATTTCCTGCACCTCCCATGTAGTTGAAAATCATGTGTAGTTTTCAGTCCCCAAACTTAATTACTGCTAAAACCTGGAAACCTTACAGGTCAAACTTAACATATTTTATATGTTACATGTTCTATATACTATATTTTTAGAAAACATAAGAGAATCATAAGGAAGATAAAATATATTTATATATTCTAAGCTTATGTTGTCTGTCTCTAGGATGTTTTCTGTCAGTACCTACATTGTCTATGGTACATCTATTGTGATGATCATATGATTTTCATACTTCATGTGGTATATCACATTGTTTTACAAAGTCACAAATGTTGACCCATCTTGAAACTTTAGAAAAATCCCTACTCAAAGTGTATGGTCTTTTTAATGTAATTGTTGTCTTTATTGTTAAATTCAGTTTTGCTAATAATTTGCTGAGGGTTTTTGCATATATGTTCATCAGGGATGTTAGACTATAACTATCAATTTTTGTGACTTGCCTAGTCTTGGCATCAGGGTGGTGCTGCCCTTTAAAATCATTTTGACAGCAAGAAGGATAGGTGGTGTATTTTCTTTGAAAGTTTGGTAGAACTCTCCAAATTAGCCATTAAGTCCTAAACTTTCTTCTTACTAATAATTATTCTATTCAGATTATTTACTCATCAGACAGTGTTACAAGTAGGTTTATAGGAATTTAATTCTCCTGGGTTGTCCAATTTGTTGGCACAATTATTTATAGTAGCCTTTTGTGATCATGTGAATTTGTATACCAACTGTAATTTTTCTAGTTTTATTGAATATTTTTTTTTCTTGGTAAGTCTACCTAGGTGGTTGTCAAAACGAGATTTAGTTTTCATTAATCTTTTCTATCTTTTTTACTTCTTATTTACTTCCATTCTAACACTTATTTCCATCTTTATTAACACTGGGCTTCATTTTTTTCTTTTTTATAGTGCTGTTTCCTGTATCAGTCCTATATTGCAGTGAACTTTGTTCTTGGGGCTATTTGTTGTGTCCTATAGATTTTGGTATGTTGAGATTCCATTTTCATTATCTTAAAGTATTTTTTGATTTTTGTCTTTGACTTCTTCACTGATCCATTGGCTGTTTAATCTCAACATATTTGTGATTTTCCTGTTTTCTTCTTATAATTGATTTCTGCTTTCACACAATCGTGATGAAAAACGGTGTTATCATTCCAACCTTCTTGAATTTATTGAGACTTTTTTGGTTGCCTAATATGACATTCTGTAGAATGTCCCATGTGTACTTGAAAAGCATGTGTATTTCACTGCTTTTGAATGGAATGTTCTATATATGATAAGTCCATCTGCTTTATTATGTTAAGGTTGATATATCCTTGTTAACTTTGTGTGGGCAGTCTGTTCATTGATGTAAGTGGACTATTAAAGACCCCAACAGTTACTATATTGCAGTCATTTTCTACCTTTAGTTTTGTTGATACTTAATATATTTAAGTGCATAAATATTTACAACTGTTATATCCTTTTCTGTTGATCACTTTATCACTATCTAATGTTCTTGTTTCATTACATCTTTGTTTTAAACTAAGTTGTCAGATGTAGATATGATTATAGCAGCTCCATGTTGTAATGTTCATGGAATAACTTTTAATCTGTGTCCTTAAATCTTAAGTATCTCTTAAGGTAACATATAGATTAGGACTTTTGTCTTATCCATTCATCCTCTCTTTTGAGTGGAGAATATATTCATTTACCTTTAAAGTGATTATCAACAGCTATGAATTTATTATCATTTTGCTAATTGTTGTGTTTTCCCTCTGTTCCCTTTAACTCAAATAACATTATGATTTTGACTTATATTTCCTTTATTAAAAGTGATAACGAACATGGTTCATGTATCTAGTTACCTTCTGGATATCTTTGGCGTACTGTGAGTCCAGATATCCTTCTCATTTATTAATTGGGTAGTTTGTTAAACTAAACTTTTATATATCCTTAAACTCTTGTCAGCTGTGTAATATATATTTATATATATATTTTTTGGTGTGTATGGATGGAAAATCTTTTTAACATGAGGCATTCCCAACTGTTTATTTCCCTAGCTATAGGGTCAAGTCTCCAAAAACTTTATAACATTGTCATGCATTTCATGATATCAACAATAACAGTCTATATTTTATTGTTGTAGGTCTAAATCTTTAATCCAATTAGTGATATATTTTCCCCTTCATATGGCCGTGGTCCCTTTATTATAAATTAAGTATTGATATATATGTGGAACTATTTCTAGACTTGATTCTGTACCACTGAGTCATGTAACTTTTTATTTTAATGCCATAGTGATTTTAGGTCTGCTGCTTTATAGTAAATAGTTTAAAATCAGGCAACATGATATGTCCTTTCCTAGGACTGTTATTGCTATTTGAAGGTTCCATATAAATTACAAATGTTTTTGTTCAATTTCTTTGAAAAATGTTAGTTTTAATGGGGATCGCATTAAACAAGTACTTTGCTTTTACTAGAATAGTCATATTAATATACTGAGTCCTTCATGTTATGATCTAAATTGGATCATGACACCTCCTGTAGTTTTCATTGTAAAAGTCCTTCACCTCCTCAGTTTAATACCTATTGATTTAAAGTGACTGTGATTTTCCTTCTAGTCCATTATATATAAAATGTACCATTCTTATGTTGATTTTGTAAACTACTACTTTATTATATTATTTTGAATAGCATTTTGATAGTCTTAAGTTTTCACATACAGTATATTTACAGATATTGACATAAATACATTAAATACTTACAGTAGCAACATCAATTTATGTAATGTACCTGGCTTATTCTGATAATGCTTGCTCATTGTAGCTTCCTGTTTGGTGACTTGATTCTGAAATTATTTTCCCTGTAATTTCAAGTTGGGAATTACTTGGGGTGATATTTAAGAGGCTGGTCCTTTGGGATTTACTGTGCAATCCCATTCAATATCCATCATTTTAGAGTCACCCCAAGTTTACTTTGGCTCACTTCCTACAGAACAAGTTTTCAAGTCCATCATTACTCACAGATACTTTACTGGAGTTTCCCTCACTGCCTCTAAACAGCCCTACTGTTTATTTCTAGGTTATCTCCTTAAAGTCCATTTCTCATATATTACTGTGCTCATAATCGTCTATAGTTACCACTGCTCATGGAATAGTCTAGAATACTTACTTCAAATCTTCTATAATATGGATTCATCACCTTTAAGATCCCTATCAGAATAGTTCAAAGAGGTAGAGAATAATGAAAAGGCAGTTCCTAGACACTCTGAATCTAATTGCACCCCTTGTTAGCACATTGAGGTACGTTTGTCATGGTGAATGAGTGGGCACTGGCACATAAACTCATCTTGCCCCCTTAGTCTGTTCTGCTTGGTGTAGCTTTTAGACTTACTTGTTCATGACAATTTTTAGGAGTGCTGGATTTTTCCTTGTTTGTCTCATGGTTAGATAGGGTTATGGATTTACTCCTTGGGGAGGAAAATGATAGAAATGAAGTGCTTTTTCATCACATCAAATCAAGAGTACTTAAATTATCAGGGAGGCAGTCACTGAGTAGAGTCTCCTCTAGGGGTGGGGAGTTGACCTTTACCTCCTTGAAGGGGTTGTAGCCACATTATTTGGAATTATTTTAAAGGAACAATCTCTTGTCTCATTTCTTCAGTCATTTACACTAAAATGAACTTAGTTTTTGCACAAATCATTCCAGCTCTGGCCAATAGGAATGCTCTCAGGATGATTCTGAACACTTTCAACATGCTGCCTTATAGCTATTTTCCCCATTACCTCTTTTTTGCCACTGCAAGGTGCTCTAGGCTATCTTCTGTATGTACTGCCCATTCTCCAAGGACCTCTGGCTTCCATTATTGGATAAGGCAAGATCTGGATGTTGGTGTTCTACTCACATATGCCTTGTTTCTACGTCCACATCAAAGTCCACAGGGGTGTACCAGCAGCTTTCTCACTGAGCTGACTAGAATGTTCTCCATCTGGCTGAAATTCTCTTTCCACCAGGTCCTAGTTGAAATGACTCCTTTTTCAAGATGCCTTTCCCAAATTCCTACTTGATATTCCACAGCCCATGGTATTTTTAGTTTGTGAGTTAACCTGAAGACAGAACTATGACATTTTCTTTATGTCCTTAAGTTCAGCTGTTAGCATATGGCAAATCAAAGTGATTGTTGATTAGTGCCTATCATTTAACAAGGTAATGCATTAGGGCATATTGAGGCAAAGACATACACACACCAAAATAAACCCCCCCACCCCCAGAGAATTTTTATGCCTAAGGGACTCCTTCTTGGCTTCATGCCTGAAGAAGATATCCTGTTTCAACCATATGCTATTGTGAGAGCCAGAAGGAAGACCCTGGAACTTTGTGATTTTCATCCCTCAAAACAGGTGTTTTCTGTTCCTGTACAGGCACATGTTTAAAGATAACAATCAGTCGAATAAAACATACCATAAGGAAACTCAGTCGTCCCGAGTCAGGAAACCTCAATAAGAAACAGGCAGTGGCCCGTGTTCAAATGAAATGATGCTCTTGTGAAGGCATTTCCTCAAACCCTTTGTATTCTGTCTCACAGTCAAGTCTAGGAACTAGGTAGTGAGGTTGCAAACAAAACAAGGTGATCTTGGATGCAAGTGCATGACAGAGGCTGAAAAATGTGCCCCAAACTGAACTATTCTGACTTCCTTGTTGGTGCCACAGGGTAAGAGTTTACCTGTCCAGGAGGTGAGGGTGTGGCCTCTATCAATCACCCTGAGCAATGGTTAATCCTTGTGTAAGAAATGAGATAAATATTTTGGGTGGGGAAGGGAAGAAACTTCTTCATTTTGGAAGGTAGGGAGTTTTTATAAGATATAGAAAAGGCTGACATCATTCTGTGAGAGCACCTCATGAAAGAGGTGGCCAGCATCTAATTTTTCCCTGTCAACATCACCAACAGGACAGAAATATAGTAGGATCAGAGGGAGTGGTTCTAGGCTCATCAGCCTACCTCTGTTCCTGCTGACATTCCCGCGTCTGGCCTGAGGCTCTCTCCAGCTCTGCAAGGAATACAATCTGGAGGTTTTTTCCTACCTAGGCAATCCTTAACCACACGGTGATGGTGTCGGTGACGGGAGCCACAGAAGAAATGCCCCAGGTTCCCTGTCTTGGGAAGAATGATTTTGAAGAGTACTGTCAATTGGTTTCCAGCCAGAGAGAGTTGCCATCCTTACTAATGTATGTTTCCCTGGCATGTCTCTCTGCCCCTTTTCCAGCCTCCACTTCATTATGTGTACTTTCTAAGGTCTGCCTACCTTAATAAGATAAGGATTTGGGTAAAGAAGTTGAGAGCTGCTAGTAGGTAAAACTAAACTCAGGGTTGCTGCCAGAGGAGTCAGGACAGATGCAGCAGGGCTGGGTGGTTAGAAAAGAAAAACTGGGGGAGGCTGTCCCAGAACAATCTCCCAAACCTGTCTGGGGACTCTGAAGGGCAAGTGGGACAATAAACAGGTAGCTATCTGGCCACAAAAAGGAGAAGCAGGAATGGCACAGTTCTCACGGGGCTTCTGATGGGAGACCACCCAGACAATGCTTTTCAATCACATGCACTTGTCACCTCGTGGCTGCCCACCTGTATAGCTGTCACCCTAACAACAAAACATACAGAGCTTTTTGCCAAGAGATTGCTGCCTCAATGTCTTGCTCACTTCTAGATTCTGAGTCCCTGCCCCACCATGCTATCACCATGACCTCATATCCTACTGCCTGAGATGTGAGCTTCTACTCCACGTCCAGCTTCTTCTAAGCCAGGTAATCTGCTTACCGATCCCAAACTCAGCCTGCTCCTCCTGTGTGTGTGTGCAGTCACAGTACAGTTTGAGACTACATGGCTAGAAGTGATCACCCCTGATTAATCACAGGGCCACGAGGTGACAGCACCATACTAGACATGTAGGTGTTTGATTATCTGTACTGTAGACAGCAACTAAGAGACACTAGTATGCTCTGACAGCAGCTTTCAAAAGTATCCAGAGCCAACTTGAGAGCACCCTGTGGTCAAAGTTGGAAGTAAATGAGTGAAAAATGAACAATAATAGGATTTGTTTACAACCTACCGTACATAGTGAGCACCCAGTTGAATCAGTAAATAATGGTGAGCAATGGACTTTTCTTTATAGAAGAATTCCAGAGGAAAAATGCGGGCAGAATAAGCAAACTAAAAAACCTCTACTAGAACAACACAGTGATAATTATGTCATATACTCTCCTCTGATTACAATTAGTCAGAGAAGTTTAAGGAAAAATAAGGTATTTGTGTAGTGAAAGTATCACTCTTGCTGTAAGTTAATTGCAAGAGAAAGGTAACTTTACAGTGAAGAAATTTGGTGGGTACTGTTGTAAATGGTCAGGCTTACTTACCAGTAACAAGACATATTAACATCACATATACCCCGAGAGGGCATGATGGCATGCTGGAAAGGGCGGGCACATTTCTGCAGTATTCCTCCCCAAAGTGAATAGCCTTAATCTAATCATGAGGTTAAGGTGCACACACATCTAGCCACAGGCAGGATACACAGTGCATACAAATCTGTTTGCAGTTGCAAATATGCAGCAAGAGCTCCTTGAGGGGATCAGTTTGGAGATATTTCTGGGTGTCCCCTCTAGCTATTTTTCTATCTTCTTTTTGGGGATGACTCTACAAAATAACGCGTTAGTCCTCTTCAAGAAAAGTGCCGAAGTCATGAATGACAGTCAAACTCTTGCAGATGGAGGATTTTAAGGACTTGAGTCAACTCAGTTGGCAGAGGCTGGGGTGTCTAGATTCTATTCTGGATCCCAAGAAATGTACGTGAAGGTAAAAACTGGTAAAATCATAGAATCTAAATTCTGCAATTTAGCTAACAGGGAACTAAGGATAATTCCTCAGTTTTAGTTGGTAAGATGTTAATTCTAGAGGAAGCTGGATGAAAGGTAGACAGGAGCTCCTTACTATGATTACAACTGAAGCTAACATGGCCTGTGCAATTAAAGTGTTAGGACAAACCGCAACAGAGAGATTTGGGGGGGCTGCAGCATGAGATTAGGGCAAGAAATAACATAACATACAGAAAAGGATTTTGGAGCCAAAGAAGCTAAGAAAAATGAGTACTCTGATTGGGAGTACAGCTGTCAGGGTTTGCAACTGAGTCTGAGGGAGCCATCCAGAGTGACTGCTGGTTTCTAACATGAGTCACTGGATACATTCCTCAAGGTGGAAAACAATGGATTTGGTAAGCAGCAGGAAGATAAGCATGTCATGTGGGTTATAAGGTGCTCATGTGACATCAGGTGGGGATGGGCGGAATGTAGTTAAAAGATAACTGGACAGCTTCAGCGAGATCTGCTCTAGAGATATAGAGCTGAGAGTGACTGCCATGTAGGTGATGGTTGAAACTATAGAGTAGAAAAAAATACAGGGCCAAGGAAGGATGACTAATAAACCCTAACTATTCCAGGAGTGCATAGTGAAGACAAAAGTAGACATCACAGGCAGAGAAGCAGGGCAGCAAGAGATAACAGGAACCCCCCAGGCTGTGGGATGGGGGTGAGACATTCAGTAGTGTCAGCTGCTGCAATATGCCTAAGGAGGTCAAGGCTGACCACTGGTGATGCTGGTAGGAAGAGCTGGTGCATGCACCGGGTAGGCCTCCAGCCTGGACCTCAGAAGGGAATGATTAGTGGTGGTGGAAGCAGAGAGAGAGAGTGCCAAACATTCTTTCTGAGAAAGCTGGCTTGGAAAGAAGGAAGATAGAGATAGAAAAATAGCCGAAGGGGAACGCAAGATCAGAGGGGACACCCAAAAATATCTCCAGACTGAGCACGTCAAGGAGCTCTTGCTGTATATATTCAGCTGCAATCTGCGTGCAGGCACTGCGCATCTGGCCTGTGGCTCTCTGTGTGCACCTTTGGCCCACAGTGGGTCTAACTGTGATGCCTCTTTTCTCAACCTCTCATCAGCACCTTTCCAACACAGGGGAGCAGAACCTAGATAATCTCACCTGCGGTACTGTAACTGCAGGCCTCAGAGGGGATGATGGACAGTCTGCCACCATTTCCTGAGGCAAGGTGCCTTCACACACACGTCCTATTACCCCACAGCCACATTCCACCAGTGTAGGACGCTTTCGGGATAGTTTGAGATCCCAGCTGAATCTCAGGTGCAAGAGGAGAAAACTGCTGTTACTACAAGGGAAGCTCCCTGAATGTCAGGATTTTCCAGACTGTTCTGTTGTACTGACAAGCATTTCAGTATTAACATTCATTACTACTGAAGTTTGAGAACCAAGTCAGTTTAGTTTTCTAAACATGGCTAGTTTTTTTTAGTCATTCAATATACTGGAGGACGTGCTGGTAACCTGCCAGTAGAGAGAAGACCTGGTTTCTGCCTTTAAGATACCCACATCCAGAAAGGGCTACAAACATGGGACATCTTCAGTAAGGTGTGTATATACACGTGTGTGTATGTGTCAGAACACAGAAGAAAACAGGACGATCACTTCTATGTTGATGATTGTGTTGTAAGAGGGAGGCCCCTTTGGAAGGATGAGCTATTGTGGGTGAAGGAAGAAGAGCGCCCTAGAGGGGGAAGGAGTCACACAGGTAAAAGAGTGGTGCAGACATGCACAGCATACGTAACAGCAGTGGTTTGCATAGAAACAAAACCGACGAGAGCGAAGAGAGAGATTTACTTGGCACTCACCCGTGTCAGGCACTTTTCTAATTTTCTAAGCAGTCCACATGCCTGAGCCACGTGTGGGAGTGGCTGGAGGTGAGGCTGAAAAGGCGGCTGGGGGTCAGGTGATGAAATGCTTGGAATGCTGGACTAATGGGCTGGACTCTGTCCCACCGGCTGCAGGGGAGGAGGGCTGCCACAGAGTTAGAAGCAAGTACTGGCAGGATTAGACACGGGGGTTAGAAAAGCTTCCTCTGTTGGCTGTGGAGGGAATGGTTTGGAGTGGTTAAGATGGGGAGCGAAGAGGTGAGTTTAAGTTGGTTTTAATTGTTCAGACAAGTAAAAGGGCAGGGAGGATGGACTCAAGAGGATTTTGAGCAAGAAGAAATGAGCCTTGGAGAGACCCACCCCCTAGAGGGATGGGAGGCGGTTTCTGTGCACTTGGGGGAGAAGACCTCGGGGAAGTAGATGAGGACCCTGTGTAGTGTCCACAGGTTGGGGTGCCGGGGGCACAGCTAAGAGAATGAGTTAGAATTTAGGGAAAGATTCAGGTACAGTGAGAGGAAATGCAAAGTAATCAAGCTGAATTCTCCTTTCCCTCCAAGCCAGCCGTACATTCTTGTGTGAACAGCTGTGAAATGAGCATGGACACTCACGCAGAGGCCAGACCTCAGAGGCATGTATCCATATGTACTTCCCCCCAGCCTGGAGAGGGACACACACATGCATAGGTGACAGGTACATACACAAACAGAGCCGCAGAGGTGTGCTCACAAATGCATGACTTCCTGGAGAGGGTGAGGCATGCTTTAGTGCTACCCTAGGCCCTTCCTCTTCCCCGGGGATGACCCCCGGTTGCTGGGGGAGCAGCCATATCTGGCCAGAAAGGCTCCCTCTGTGATTCGTTCTAGTATAACATACCACACTCTGCCCATCTGTACTCCACTTCAGGTGAACCAGAGCACCCGAGAACAGCAAGTTCTGAGAGCAACTTCCAACTAGAAGAGACCCATCGCCTGTTGAATACAGACATCCCCTGCAACAGCCAAGCCTCCTCTTACCAAACAGCTTCTGCAGGACTTGTCCATCATACAAATCTTCAGCCAGGTCTTTCACAATGATTCTTTCTCCAACCAAGACATCATTAATCCAGTCAATTAATACCTTGAAGAGAGCAAAAGGAAATGAGAGTAGAATCGTCACGGGGCATTTTCTTACAAGCTTTGTTATCCTGGACAGAATTTAAGAGCACTTCACATTTCTCATCCAGCAGAACCATCCCCAAGACCCAGCGTGTGGACAACGCTGTGAGTAAGCATCCCACGGGGCTGTTATTTGCAGGTGTAAATCCCAGTGTGCCAGTGTTTGGGGCCCTTGCTGGCCCCCTACCATTCCTTACCCTAGTGGCAAACAATGCTCACACAGATACCAGGTGGGGGTGAAGATGGGCTTTGGCATGCCAGGCATTGGTGTTGAAACCCCCATTTAGCCATTGATCAACTTGTGCACCGCTGATGAGACCTGTGAACCCATGTTCCAGATATCTACAGACCTGTGTTTTATACCTCTGGGGTCTATGAGCAGCTAGTTATCTATTCTGACCCTGGTTCCCCACCTTGAAAAGTGACGATGAAAATATCTCCTACATTAGGTAGCAGAAAAGAATTGCCTATGGCCAGGACTGACCCCTCAGCAAGTACAGATCTTAATAATGTTTTAATACTGTACTCATTCTGACACTTGATCAGTCGGTTCTTGTCATTCTGTTCAGGAAGGGAGTCAAATACAGCTGTGAACAATTTGCACAAGGTCACGGAGCTGCCTGGAGGAGGAGAACTTGAACCCTTATCTACCTCATGCTGAAGCACCTATCACTAAGCTGCGTCTCAGTGGGGCCACATCTTAGTAAGTGCCATTACCTCAGGGCCTACTGTCCAGGTACTGAGCAGAGGTGACCCATTTCAGTAACCCACATAACTCCCCTGAGAGGCAGAACATTAGCTTCATTTATCAGGTAAAGAAACTAAGCTTGTACAAGTTAATGCTTATTAAATTATTTTGATGACAGAAAGACCAACAGTAACTATCAAGTTTGAGTTTTGGTCATTGTACAGTTGTGTAAGCAGCGAGACTGAGAGTGGTCCCCTCCCTCCAGGCTTCCTCTGCTCTCCATGCCTTCCCATGACCACTGGCCTCAGGGTAACCACTATAGTGTCGCTTTTTTTTTTTTTTGACAATTTCATGTAAATGGAATCACACAGAACATTGTCTCTCATGTGAGACTTAGCATAAATAAATCACTTTTACAGTATACTCATCTATAAAAAGGGGGTGAAATGAAATCCCACTTCTCAGGGTACCTTTCGGGCTCCCAGAGGAAAGCAGTGAAAGGACTAAGCGGCAAGTTCCTGCAAAGGCGAGTGTGTCTCCACCAGTGTCTTCAGCACCCAGCATTGGTCAACACCACTTGCTAAAAGCACTGTTTATGGGCCACAATTTAGACTCCACCCTGACCTGCAGGCAGACACTGCTGGGACCTTTCATTCCATCTGCCCTAATGCTTCCCAATTTTCTTACCTTCATCAGTTCTTGGAGTTTGGGGTCACTGCGTGAGTTTGGATCCACCATTGTTCGAACTTCGTTCTCCTCTTTAGAAAGAAAAGGAAATCAGTGAGGTGCTTCTACTGGTGACAGAAGGCTGCCCAGAAGAGACAAGAGACCCACTTACCCAGCATCGTGTCCTCGGGGTCTAACTCGAAAGGGATCGGGTTGAGGGGCAGGTTAATGGCATTCATGCCCTCTTCCTGAAGCTCCGAGACTGTGAGGAGAAGGAAGGCAGAGTCAGGGTGCAGACCACTGATGGGGATGGGGGAGTGTGGATGGTGCATGAGAAGTAATAGGGGTGATTGGGTAGGAATGTGTGAAGGGGTGGGGGGGTCAGGTGGGGAGGTCAGGTGGGGCGCTGCATTTCATATTGATATATGCACATAAACCACTAAGGTTCGATTACTCAGCCTGCAATCGCGTCCTCGCCTCTTCTTTCTCAAAGGGCCCAACTGTCCCTTCCTCACACCTCTTCCAACTGTGAACTCACTCCCCATGAGTATTCTCAGTGGCACAAAAATAGGCCTTCTCTCAGAAATGATCTTAGAATAAACAGGAATGAGGTGGGCACTGACCTTGTCAGTCTCAGTTTTTCACCTTCTGGCTTCCCTGAGAATTGTTCTGAACCATACCTCCCCTTTCCTTCATCCTCCTGGCCCCAGGGCACCTTGCCCACCCAGACCCATTTCCTCAGCTGACCAGGAGGGGCTCCACTGATACCCAGCAAATGCTCTTAGTTTGCAAACCCTCAACATCTACAATGGCACTTTCTTCAAGAAAAGTAAGAGGTCGATGACCATTAGAGACTTACAGCCCACTTTCTTCCATGTACCCACCCCCAACAGGAAGACTTAAAAAAATCATGTCACAAAACTAGTGGTGTGTTGGATACTTGCTGAGCACTGACCTTGGATTACCTCTGTGAAAGCAGTGACTTAAATCTCCTTACCTCTATTCATTCCAATCTGAATAATTTCACTTCAAGGCCCTCCCTGGTGGTGCAGCGGGTTAAAGCACAGCACTAAGAAGCTAAAGCCACTTCCACATGAGTTCGATTCCCACCTGCCCCGGAGTTGACCACATGGCATGGCAGACCTCTCCTGACCCGCCTGCTGCTCCCCTCAGCAGTGTACTTCGTCCATCTGCCTGTTCTGCTCCCCACTCTGTTCCTAGTGAATCCTCTCACCCTCTGCATCTCTGGCCTGTACCCCAGCTCTGTATGAATAAATAAATAAATCTTTAAAAAAAATAATTACGCTTCATCAATTAAGCCCACAAAGACCATTTTCTCTGAAGATGTTGCTCACCAAGTTTCTTAAGAGCTAATATGCTTTAGGAAAAGCAATGTCCCATCTTTCCATTATATATATATATATTATATATATATATATAATATATATATATTATAATATATATATAATATATATATATATATATAGTTTACTGACTGGTCACACCAACTTGCCAGCATATACTTGCAAGAACTCTTAAGCACCAGGCAGCCACTTACAAAGAGTCCTTTCATATTAGCAAACTCACTGATGGTTGCAGTGGACAGGGAAGGGGGATTGCCTAACAAAGAAAGTGGAACACACTCTACCCTAAAGAGACACAACTCACATTATGAAGCTGATATTTAGTCCTGTTGCTGTGGGTCCTTGACATTCATATGGGATATCAGCCAGTCACTGTCTTGAATCTCTAAATTCAAAGACACCCACCAATGCATGTAATTTTCCATAAAACATAACTGAAAAACTTAAGAGACATCTTCATGACTTAAATGATTTCAAGTATAGGACTGCCTTTGCTTTCCAGCAAAAAACAAATGCCCCCTAAGTATATTATCTTTTATATTCCCCCTATTTAGCATTCTGCATTTTTATCCAAACTATTTCTCCCAAAGAAGAGTTCTACTACTTAACCAGCACCGTTATGCAAAGCACTGGAAATAAAGTCACATTTAATGTAGGTACCAGGCTGGGCTTACTGGCCAGTGAAGATACTAGCTTCTGCCAGCACCTTCTCTCCTCAATCTACATTCCCCCCAGGTCTCCACTGTCCAGCAAGGTAGCCATTAGCCATAGCAGAAATTTAAATTGAAATAAAAAATTCAGACTCACATTTCTAGTGCTTGGTGGCTCACATGTCATTAGAAGGTACCATACTATACAGCACAGATATAGTAACTTCCATCATCACAGGGAACTCACCTGGGAGGTAGGGACCAGGGAGGTAGTGACCAGGTGACCCCATAGATCTGAGTGCTAATGATAATGATGTCCACATCACCTGTTCACGTTAAATCTCCAGCCTGGCCCTGACCTGCGCGCTCCAGGCTTACTTCATGTCTTCCCACCTCCCATCCCCCCACCACACACAGTTTGGGAACATCATTTCCACCTTATCCTATCTGTCCTGACCATTTACGACCAGAGGCAATTTGTGAATACAGAGATATTTATACCCCTAGGAATGCAATGTTTCCAGCCAGAACTCCTAAAGGTGGATCTGCATGGGATTTCTTTTTCTGCCTAGATTGCTAAAGATGTTTTCAGATGAAAAAATCCAAGTCAGAAACATCCCTCTCCACCCTCCCTGCCTCTTTAATTCACTCTCAGAGACATAACAAACCAGAGCAGAAAGGCAGAGATATGTTTGCAATTGCAAATGTTTTTTTCAGGAAATCACTCAGTACAGGAACATCATTCCCATCCCATTAACTGCTGACTCGGAGCCAACTGTTTGTAAAAGTGAATATGCAAACTGCCCTGTCCAGGCCTGGACCCCCGCCCCATGGGGCTGCATTAGTGGCCACTTTCCCAAAACAGCCCGCCTGCTTTGGAGGTTTTATTTCTATTAAACCAAAGCAGGACCCAGCAGAAGCCCCTCACCAATCCCGCCAATCCCTGTGCTCCGAAAGAGAAAAGAGCTGCAATTGAATTTTCTCAGCATGGAGTAAGAATATTATGTTTACCCCTTAAACCTCCCCTAACCCTCTAAAACTAGGTCTGAATGCGCAGCTCTTGGTGTCTCGCAGTACCATTAGTCATAACTTAATAAACAGATTAAATGCCCAGCCAAAGGTCGGGCTTGAGAAAGCCGGAGAGCAGCCCTGAATGCCCGCCAGGAAAAAGGGGCTTTGGCTTTTCTGGAAATGCAGGCTGACTCCGGGCTTAGCTGCACCCAGAAAGTACATGGATTGGCTCTGGAGTTTGCAAGCGCTGGATTTGAATCCTACTTTTATTTTTATCAGCCATGGGATCTTATGTAAGAGGTCTAACCTCTTGGAAGTCCTGTATAAAACAATTCTTAATAAAACAAGGGCGTAGCTGACACTGCAGATTTCCTAATCAACATTTTACTCTTTATCCCTGCTGGAAAAAAACCACAATTTGTTCCAGTTATAGATCCTTCCCTCCTATGCCTCTAGGTGAGGTCCTGACTGCTTTAAACAAATGATAACCTCAGTCCTTTCATCAGTGATGAGTTCAAGCCTTGTCATATAAAATTCTGTGAAGAAATTTCTAGAAAAAACTTACCTCCAAATTTAGGAGAAGCCCAAGGAAGAGAAAGTATTTTTCTCCTTCTAATCTTTATTGCATCAGGGTGTTATGACTGGATTTGCTGCAATGATTTTGTAGCCATGAAGTAAGTTTACCCAAAGAAACTGCTAATATACTAGGGTTGACATAAAAGAGTAAGAAAGGGCCCTTACTGATACTGTTAAGCCACCATCCCTGGAGCCATCCTAGCTTCAGGTGTTTTGTTACAGGAGATGTTAATAAGTTTTCTTATTATTTAAGCCACTTCATTTGGTGTTTTCTAGCACTTGGAGCTTGAACTCCTCATAGATGAAGGGACACCAGGGTTAGGATTGAAAGAGGTAGGTCTACAATGAATAGCAATTTCCCTTTCCTTTTCTCCATGAGAAACAATATTACTGCAGACATCTCCTATACTCCAGAACATGTCCAACAATTCAAAGAACACTATCAGGGAGTCAAGGTGTATGTGCAGGCGTGCGTGTGTCTGTGTGCATGTGTGTATGGGGGGTGGTATAAAGAGAATGCACAGTGGTTTCTAAATGTTCAGAAAGCTTCACTTAGGTAAGGTCAGTAATATCATTCATGCAACCAATACACATGGCCGGGACCTCGTCTGAGCAGAGGAAGTGGGGCTCTGACATGGGTCTGCCTCAGCCTGCTCACAGGTGGCAGGAGAGGCAGGCATACACACAGTGTGCACACACCGTGGTGGGGACAGGGGAGGAGACAGGTACGAACCTAGGGGCTGTGAGAACTCAGTCAACCCGAGGTTGACTTTGGATGGGGAGGACTGGGAAGGAGTCTCAGAAAGGAGGCCATTTGAAATGGACCTTGAGAACTGTCAATTTTCAGGAAACCCACAAAAGGTACATTATGTATAAAAACAGTAGAGAACAAAACGGGTAGGCACTGAGAGACTAGAGTATGTCTGAGCCCTGAGAACTTGCAGGAAAATGGGGGCTAGTGGGCCAGAGGGACCAATAAGTAGGTGGGATCTAGAGTGACTTCATCTGCTCCACAGCACTGCCACGTCTGTGTCCATAACATCTGGAGAAAAGGCCATTGTCTATCAGCAAGTCTCAATGACTTTTAAAAAGCATTTTTTACTTTTTAAATTTTCTTACATTGTCGTTGTTCATTTTCAATCACTTTTCTTTATGAGAGATCAACCTTAAGGAACACTAACTGAGCAATTACAGCTGACATCATACTTAGTGGTGAGAAAGTGGATGGGAATACGGCAAAGATAACCCCTCTCTCTAAGCCCATTCAAAATTATGGGCACAAAAAATCATAGCTAGTACAAAAACACCAGAAATGGGGATTAAAAAAATATAAAGATTGTGAAGAAATAAAAGTATTTTGTTTGAGGAGACATAATTTTCTCTACAGGAAATCCCAAAGAATTGACCTCAACAGAACACTCCTCCGCAACAGTAACTCCTAGAATAAGCAATTATAGCAAGTTGCAGGATACAAGGTTAATAAAAATCAGTTACTATACTGATTATACACCAGCAACGAGTGACTGGAAGTTAAAACACAATGTCATTCATAGTAGCACCAAAAATGTAGTATTTAGGTATAAATCTAAATATCTATCTATCTATCTATCTATCTATATGAATATATATGAACGATCTACAGAACATTACAAATTTCTGATAAAAGACACAAAAGATTTACATACATCAAGAGTCCAGTGTTTATGGACTGGGGTACTTAATATTATTAGGGTATCAGTTCTTTCCAACTTCATCTTTAGGTAAAGAACAATTCCACTCAAAATGACAGAACACTATTTTGTAGATATTGACAAAGTAATTCTAAAGTTTACACAAAAAGCAAAAAGACCCAGAGAAAACAACCCAATATTGAAGAGGGAAAACAAAGTTGGAGGACTTGACAATACCAGATTTCAAAACAGCCATAAATCTACAGTAATCAAAATAGCAAGATGTTGGCCAAAGAACAGGTATAGAGATCAATGGAACAAAGCAGAGAACCCAGAAACAGATGCCCACAAAATAATATGACTGATTTCTGACAGCGGGGCAAAGGCAATTCAATGCAGACAGGATAGTCTTATTGATGAGTGGTGCTCGAACAATTAAAGATCAAAAAAAAAAAAAAAAAAAAACTAGACACAGATCCTACACTTTTTACAAAATCTAACTCAAAATGGGTACCGACCTAAGAATACAACACAGTAGTATAAATTTCTATAACACAGGAGCAAACCTATGTGATGTGGGGTTTGATAGTGAGATGAGCCTTAAATCAGAAAGTAAGGAACTGGAACCATTTGAGCAACAAAGTAAGTCAAGTCTCTTTACATTATAACTCAAAGCACAAAATAAATATCCACAAATCCACAGTGACATAAATGATTGAGTATATTAATAAATGGAAGAGGCCAATTTCCTTTGCAGAATTCCAAGTAATTTATGTGGGTTCTATGCCTTCAAAGAGAGGAAGCATAACCCTCTCCCTTACCCCTTAAATATGGGCTATGCATAGTAACTGTCTTTCAGAGTTCAACATGGAAGGGGGTGCAGAGATCTCTGACACTGACCGTATCAAGAGGGTCATCACAATTGGGCGATTTGATGTGATAAAAACCACTTATTGGTGAGATCTGTCTTCCCAAACTCCATAATCCTAGTCTAATCAATACAACATATCAAATTCCAGTAGAGTGGTCTAACTAGTATTCCTCCAAACTGTCAAGGTCATCAAACCCGAAGAAAGTCTGAATCTGTCACTGCCAAGAGGAGCCTAAGCAGAATTAATGACTAGATGGAATGTGATCTCCTCCATGGGACCCTGGCACAGAAAAAAATAAAACAAAACAAAAAAAACAACAGTGAAAACCAAAGAATTCTACAGAAATTTAAAAGCTAAATAAACTATGGAGTTTAGTTAACATATAACATATCAATACTGGCTCACTAATTGTAACAAATGAACCACACTAATGTGAAGATGTTAATAAGAATGGAAAATGGGTTTAACCCTGTAATTAAAAATAAAATGGTTGGAAAAATAATCTATTAAAAAATCAGCCAAACTTACTTTAAAAAAAAAGTGTTCATTGGGAGGAAATCCATGATTTAATGGGACATATATATTTCTTCCATCACCAAGGAGACCGTAGGGTCTTACACAACATTAGATGAGCCCTATAGAAGCACAGGAAAGCAGAGAGACTGTGTGAACGCCCTACACAGTGCAAGCTGTACTGAATTCCAAGCAAGAACCCACGTTTCCAAGAAGAAAGTGCGCTTTTTGTTTATTTCCAGGGCTGAGATGAAAAGACTGCTCTTCCTTGTAACGGAAGGCTGCCAGGCAGCGTCACTCTGCTTCCACAACAAGGGGCATGTTGTGTCAGTCCAGCCATCACCACGGATGGCACAGTGGTCTCTCTATTGGCCTCTTTGGACATTTCACCTATGCCTGATCCCAGTGAGGTCTTTTGTCTTAGTTCCTTTTGCTATAGTGACCAATTACCACCCACTTGGTGGCTTGAAACAACACGGACTTCTTATCCTTACTGTTCTGGAGGGGGTCTATTCCATTTTGTAGGCTCTAGGGGTTAATTCTTCTCTGACTTTTTCTGGCTTCTAGAGGCCATCTGCTTTACTTGGCTTGTGGGGCCCCTTCCTTCAACCTCAGAGCCAGCAATGGGGTGGGAGCATTGACTAATTCTCACTTTGTATTACTCCGACCTCTTTACCTCCCTCTTCCATTTTTAATGTAACTCTGTGATTACTCTGGGTGCATGTCCAGGACAATCTACTGTTTTAGTGTCCACAGATTAGAAACCAAAATTCCACTTGCATCCTTAACTTCCCGTTGTCGATATATGTCGGGGACTGGCCCCCATCAAAGTAATTTATTCAGATTCCAGCAGTTGAGATGCGGACATCTGTGGGGCCATTATACATCTGTGGGGCCATTATTTTACTATTCTGCCTAAACGCCATTTTTTTTTCTTTCCCAATTGAGGTATTATTGGTTTACAACATTGTTTGTATTTTAAAAGTATAGCATCTCCCCCTTCAGGTGTTACCACACCACCCAAGCACCCACATCTCACCAACAGAGTCCATTGTGCTCTCTCCCTGTTTTGTCCTCTCGCCTCCTTCTCCCCCTCTGGTGGCCTCAGTTCTACAGTCAGATTTCCAGGGTTTGTACTACAGCTTCCTGGATTAAGAGCATGGGTTCTGTTCTTAATACACTCTTGCCTACAACATGTGGGTTCACTTTTCTTCTCTGTGAGGTTGCCAAATGAAAAAAGAAGCAGCAGCAACAATATCCTAGTGTCCCTTATTCTAGCCCTTAAACTAGAGGATTTTAAATTTAACTAAAAGGATACTTGTTCTAGCAGCCACCATATAAAGCATCAGGTAAACATGGCAGCCAGTCATGGTGGCCTCTACAGACTGGCAGTCTCTCACCACATTTCTCTCTGCTTGACACAGCTGTTTGGTCACCAGGGTCTGACATCCGGCCCTTGGATCACAGCCAACAAAGGGAACTTAGAGGCTGATGATTTTATGGGAACTGACAGGGGGATCTATAGTCTTCAGTCTTAGTGTTTCCACCAAAGTCTTTGTTTTGGTCAGTTTTATAGCCTCTGCACAGTTGGCAGGCTGCCAAGCAAATGGCCCTGGGGCATTTATTCATTGTTCAGCCAAGCACGTGATGCAGCTGTCCTCCAATAGCCATTAAGCATGAAGAGGGATGGAGACACCATTGGCTGGCTTTGAGCCACGAAAGCCATCTGAATAGAAACATTGGTGGAGGTCTCAAGTAAACCATGGGAATTTATTTAAACACCACATGGGCACAGTAGGTCCAGGGGAACAGTATATCACTGTTCTTTGTCTTTTCCAGGCTATGCTCCATTATTTCTTTAGAGTAAGAAGCAGATCCACTTCTTGGTTTTAAAGGTCTGCTCTTACTTAAGGACAAGGTGATGTAGCTGCTCCATCCTGGGTGTTTATAATAGAAATGCCAAGCCATTGTGAATGCTTGTACATCTGCATTTCCACACACCCCAGAAAGCGCTAGTAAGAGCCTTGGGGAGACCATAGAACTTGATCCGTATGCTAACTGCATGGAAAGTGTGGGTTCAATGCCCAGAAAAGCTAGGCCAGAATTAGTTATTACCTCTTTCATTCATAAATACATAGGTATCTCTGGAGCCAGGGACTGGGCCAGTAGCTCAGAAATAGAGACAATCAAGTACTTCCCTGTCGGGGTCAGCAGGTTGCTGAAGGACAGCTACCAGGGTCCATTAGGTGATAGGCAGAGGTGCCTGGAGGTGGCCCCCAGGACGATGCAACACAAACCACCCCTCTCCCCCATACTTCTGCACCCAGTCTTGAGGACACAGCACTCTTCCAGGGTGGGGGGTAGTGAGCAAGAGAGGAGGGCACTGGAGACGCAGAGGTTATAAGAGGGTCAGGAGGGCCTGGCCACCCAGTGCAGTCTTAGCATCTCACCTGCTTTTGTCTTTATGTATCACCTGAGTCAAGTTTCCTTTCTCTTTTCCTCTGTGGCTCTTTGCCCTTCATGTCTAGATGTTTCTGAGTTATTAATCTTGAACAGCTATCTATTTTTGTGGTGGCTCAAGGCTGCTTTACAAAAGCACCACAATAACCACTCGTCCTTGTGGCCCCCCAGGTGGTGGCCTCTGTGGATACAAGAGCTCTAGGTGTGGCAGGGGAGTGACTAGGGAATTCCGTGCTCGATTAGATCAGTTCAGTGGTAGGAAAATTTGGGATTTGTCTGAAGGGAATTTCCAGTATGTGGAAATTCTCTTGAAAACAGTGATGATGATGTAAAGAAAACACATACCATATTCCCTTGTACCAACCAGCAACATGTGGCACAAATATTAATACATCTCTGAACTTACCAATCTTCCCAACAATCAAATAGCTAGGTACTATTATTATCCTCATTTTACAGAAGACAAAAATGAGGCTCAGAGAGGTTATGTAATCTGACCAAGGACACATAGCTAGACAGAGCAGCCCAGATTTAATCCAAGGCCAGGAGGCCCCAGAGTTCACATTCTTAACTACACTCTGTTGACTCAGTTTTATGTAACAGCTTTTGTTTTTGTTTTTACACGAAAACGTCTAGAACACAGTCACTTCTGCATTCGCACATAAAACCAGAAGGGTTTACAGGGGAAGGATCTTGCCCATGCTAAGCCCTTGAGGTTGCCTGGCCACATTATGGGACCTCAGCCTCTCTGAGAGCAGATTATAAAGGTGATCTTTGAGCAGAATTTTCGTGCATTTAAATGATGGCTTGATTTCTTTCTAGCTAGAAAAGTAAAATATGCTAATTTAAGAGACCTTTGAAAATACAGAAAACTAAATGTGAGCTTAGTGATAAATTCTGTTAATGTTGTATTTTCTTACCAGCTTTCTCTTTTATACACACATATAATGTACAAGGTACATATAGTTTACATATAGTTCTGCAGCCTGCTTTAATCATGCCATGTAATCTCACTTTTTTTTTTTTAAGATTTATTTACTTATGCATACAGACCTGGGGTACAGGCCAGAGGTGCAGAAGTGGTGAGAGACAGAGTGGGGAGCAGAACAGGCAGATCATTGAAGTATACTACTGAGGGGAGCAGCGGGTGGGTCAGGAGAGGTCTGCCATGCCATGTGGGTCACCTCAGGGGTGGGGATCGAACTCATGCTGAAGTGGTTTTAGTGCTGTGCTTTAACTCACTGCACCACGAGGGAGGGCCTGTCGCTGTTTCTTATGCCATCAAAAATACCACTTACAAGGCTTCCTTAGCCTCTGAAGGGACACACTGAAAGTTGCTTTACCACGCTGTCACAGTGGACATTTAGGTGGTTTCCAGTTGTGGGGGTGGGAGGAGCTGGTGGCTGCACCTGCATGATTGAGTCAGTCCCCAGATACGAAGAGTGGCACTGCCAATGAGTGCAGAACATGGTGTCTTTGGGGAACTGGGCATACACCCCGATGGGAGACCCAGCACGGTCTATTCCTACTCCATCTTGAAGGAAGAAGCTGAAGTTCAGAAAGTTTAAGTGACTTCCCTGATAAGTCCTCTAGAGTACAAGTCTAAGAGCTTAGCTGCTCTCCTTTTTCAATGTCTCAGATTGGAGTGGCTTGCAAGTGGGGAGAAATCCCAGAGGAAGGAGCGAGAGAGGCAAGGAGAGTGACAGAGACCTAGGAAGAGCCAAGGAGTACTGTGCTGGTTGCCTGGGGGGCAGGGAGGCTCAGTCACGTGGGGCTTCTTTGAGGAGCTGTGTGGGCCAGAACTATCTCCAGGAGCATTTTCCCATTAGTTGGGCTGACCCTCAGGTCATTTCCTCATTTCCTGAGTGTCGGCTGGGAAGGTTTCAGAAGGTACAGTTTTGGGACAGAAAAGCTGAGGTGTTAGGCTAAGATGGGACTCTATTGTGTGCAGCAAACTGTCTACACAGCTGGGTTGAACAGAGGTTCTTGGAGGTGGCCATGTACAGTGCAAAAGCATCTTTGTGCGCTGTGGGGATCGGAGGCCAGGAACCTCCCTCTTCTCTCCCCAGGAGACAGAATGGGAGTTAACAGAGTGTTTTTAAGAACACATTTGGGAGGAGAACATTCTTTTTCTCCAAGGAAGAAGTAAATGAGAATGGATGGGCTGCAGTCCTGTTCCTGGCTCTTGACAGGCCTATGCCAGGGAGTCATACATGAGCAGGCTGTGAGTCCTGGCCCTGACCTTGCTTAGGGCTGGTCCAGAATGCCAGGTAATATGGGATGGGCAGGCTGCTTTTGCCTGGAGGAAAATTCTGAGGGTAGGAGAAGGGATATGGTTGGAGCAGAGCTCCTGCCACAGGCTCTGTGCCAAGGGCTTCTGTTCATTCTTCCCTCCTCCTTCACCTTTCTAGGGAAGAGATGCCTTTGTCCTGGGGACAGAGCTGAAGTTTCATAACTCATTCATTACTCCAGCAGGGTCATGGTTATGGTCCTGGAGGATGTCTACTCATCCTTCATCTAAGGAAATGCTCATTCTCTTCCTTTTACTTTTAAATGCTGATGGAGCACCACTGTATGCCACACACTGTTTGAGGAAAGAATGCAGCCTTGCCCTAGGAGTTCAGTCAGTCATCAAGAGCCTTGGGTAGAGCTCCAGGTGACAAGAGCACCAGGCCAGCCTTGCACTGCTGGGAGGGCCAGGGAGGGCTGCATGGAGAAAGCAGTACCAGACCTGTTGTGTCTATTTTTCTCTCTATCTCACCACTGTTGGTAATTATACACCTGTGTGCATATCTCTAGAATGTCCATCTCCTCCATTATTTTGATTGTTCCAAGAGGAAGAAGCCCTTGCCCATCACTACTCTGCCAGCACCCGACACATAATCGATGCTTAATGGGTATTTACCGAATGAATAAACAGTATAACCCACTGGCCCCTGAGCAGTCCTCTGCTCCCAGCCAAGTCTGAGGAGCCAAATAAACAGCCCCACCTTCCACATCAGAGCCAGCCATTAATCTTGGGCGGGTCTAGGTTTCAAGAGGAAAAGGATAGGGATCGTGAACTGGAGGCAACAAAGGAGGAAGCAGAGAAGGCAAAAAATGCTGGGTCTGATGTGCGGGGTGTGAGACGTTCAAATGGAAGTATTTTTGCTTATCCTTCAGACCCCCTTTACATGAATGACTGAGCCCTGTCCCAAAGGGGAAATCTGAGGACCGTCACATTTGAAATGTCAAAATGCTGCTGCTAGTCATCCTGTGTTTCAAGAGCCATTACAGCTCCCTGCTCTCTTTCTAAGCCAGCAATCCATGTTGACAGCAAATCTGTACAGAGACCTATTAAAAGAAATTGTAGTAAATCGAAGATGCTTTAACTGTCTGTCTGGCATTCTGCTGATTGCATGCCCAACACTTCCACTGTAGCTTCCTGTTGTACAACCTTCTATTTGATTCAATTCTGTGGATAATTATTGAGTCTTGACTACACGCAAGGCTATGCTTTGGGAGCCTCATTCTAGTTGCATCTCCCAAGCCCAGAGCATAATTTAACTCGTGGGCAAAAATAAACATGCACAACAGAAGCAAAGAGTGACAGAGACCACCAGAAACTGTCAAGACCATATCAGAGAAGATAACATTTTGCAGGTATTAGGAGACATGGGGTAGCTGACACCACACACTCATATTTATTCAAATATGCAGTCAATGGCCCCAGCCAGGCACTGTCCTGGGTCCTGGGGTCAAAGATGAGTAAGATCCAGCCCCAGAGAACATCTAAGTATCCTGTGGGAGCTAGAGGTAGAACTCAGAGAGGGCTTCTCAAAGGGATGCTGCATTTACTTCTTAAAGGAAAAATAGGAGTTCTCCAGGTGAAGGAGTGGTGGACATGTGTAAGCTAGGGAGACTGGAGAACAGAAACATTTTGGTGAATACTTACAGAGAATTATACACTCTTACTGTGGAGCATTCGGAGAGTTAAACCAAGGTCCAGAATGGACAAAGTGTGGATTTAAACCTGAGGGCATTGGGAGCCACTGAATGATAAGTAAACAGTTTTTGCGAGTTTGCAGGATGGCTGAGAAAGATTTCCTGTGGGCCTGTCTATATGGAAGTCTTCCTGGGACGCAGACAACTGTGACAAGGAGATCTGAGCCGACCTGGGCTCTGCAGCAAGGTAGAGCTTGGGCGAATCGCAGCTCTCTAACTTTTCTTCCCCTCTGAAATGGGAATCATAATACTTGGCTCACAGGTTTGTAATGATGCTGTGATGACGTAACACATATAACACGCCCAGCACAGCAGCACATGCCTTAGTCAGCAGTCAGTCACTCTGAGGCTGCCCTTTCCCACTTCTTCTTGACCTGTGCCTAGCAACACGGAGGACAGAGGCGCTGCTCAGAGATGACCTAATGAGACAAGAATGACATGACAAGCCAACAGAACTAAGACACAAAGTTGGAGGAGACCTGAAGAGACTGTGCTCTATTTCTTTGTTGTGGGCTTCAAACAGGTGAGGAAAGGCAAGATGGAGAAAGAGGGAGTAGAAAGTGGCTTGTGAAATGCTTGACAACACAGGACACGTATGGGTGCTAGGCGGACTGGGAGGAGAATACCTGAGGGAAGGGGAAGGTGACAGGGTGGTGGCCAAGTGGTTCCAATGGCGGGACCATAGATGACGGTGACTGTGGTTGGGGTAAATGTTAAGATGTGGGAAAAAGTGCCCGATACCCATGGCGCTGGATTGTGGCCTTTAAGATCTAATGCCATTTTCACCATAAGAAATCAGGGGCTCTTTGGAGAAATGATGAAGTCCCTAACTGAAAATATACATGCTAACTAAAACCTGGACATATGGCCAGAAACCAATAAGCTATGAATTTCAACAAGGTAAGGTCTTATCAAGGAGGTTCCTATTGGCCAAACAGACTAAAGTTTGAGCATCAATAAGGAGAATAACTGCAAAGGATTTAAACATAAAAATACACTTAAGTCCATGCGTGAACAATCACTAGAAAAACAACATATAACATCTCTTGAGATCCACTCATTTTGAAAACTGATAAAGGGAGAGTACCTAACATTTATCTTAGCTTTCAAAATCAACTGTACCTGTGGCTGACCAAGTACTTAATAAGAGAAAGTTTATTGCATACTGCATGTCAATGGACTGAATCAGAATATAACCACTTGGAAAGCCCCGAGGAATTCACACACATAGGTAATCAACCATGTCTCCTCTCAAGGAGGGAGACAAGCAGATGAATTTTTACCCTGCCCCCTCAATCCCAAAGAGAGGCCACCATCAATCCTAGATCTATTTACTTATTTGAGAGAAATCCAGGGTCAAGAAACAATTGGTAGATCAAGAAAGTGGAATTTTTACAGATTTCCTTAATAAATATATTCCAGGGAAGAGGTAAGACTAGAGAAAATACCAACCAATTGCAGTGCATAGACTTTATTTCTTTCTTGACTACAACAAACTGCAAAAATAAATAAAACAATCAAAATAATGAGATTAAATAGCCTGAGGTATCAAGGAATTACTGATTTTTGTCTATAAGTAATACCATTGTATTCTGAAAAAGAATCCTTTAATACCTATCATTGAAACATGCATGCTGAAATGTTCTATCTTGGGTTTACTTCAAAAGAACCTTGTGGCATGGGGTGGGGGTCAAATGGAAGGCATACACCAACTAGTTCTAGGGTAATCACTATTCTAGTGAGTGAGAGATTTGTTGGGGGCTCAGCTAGACTGTTCATTCCATTCTTGTGACTATTAGAAATTTTTCATAGTAAGAAGTTCTTTATGTTTTTATGGCACTTAGATACTGATTCTGGGTGAGAGGCGCCCCAGTCAGGTTTCTGCAGGCTTGTTTTATAAAATAAGGAAGCAGACAGACCAAGCAACTAAGAATCAGATTGTTCTGGGAAAAGAAATGTAACAAATGTGGCAAGCATAGCTTAATATTCTTAATACATCATGATTTCATTATAAAATCCATAATTAAAGTCTATCAAAACCCCTCAGTTAATAAAACACTGCAAATGGTAATTTATACAAAGAACTGGTAAGCACTAAGGGAGACAGTCACCTGCATGACTCTCACAAACCTCAGTGAAACAGAGAACTGTCACTTTCCTCCAAGTAGCAGCCCCGGACCCTCCCCGCATTTTCCTTCCTGCTGTGTCAGCTCCACTCATCATGCCTATCAATTTAAGGGAACACCAGCTCAGTGTGGAGTGGTCAAGGGTCAGTTGTAACCTCTTGACCCCTCAAATTCTCCTTGCTTCCTGCACCCCCGAGTGCTGTCCTTTCTGGCTGAGACCCTTTCATACTAGTGTCTTCCCGAGGGTGCCAACGAGAGAACCCAAAGACGACACTGGGTGAGCTGCTAATCTGGGGAAAGGGTTGCAGATACCAGGAGGCAGCCAGTGTCCCTGACCTGTTGCTGCTCACAACCACCATTATTCACTGTGGTCTCTTCAGAACTTGAATCGAGGAGTCCAGATGGATGTAACCTTTAACCTGTCAAAATCCATGGGCAGGCAGGCACCTCTACCCAGTCAACACAAACTGAGTCTTCAAACCTTTGCCCTGGTGGAACCTGAGTGGAAAGCCTTGCCAAGCCCTTGCATGCACCCCCTGTACACCCCTTAAGCCCATCTCAGGTCCTCTCTTTACTCCCTACTTCAAACACTTGGGGGAGGGGCACTGGAAAGGTCCATTAGGCACGATGGATTATGAGCTCTTGAAGTAAGAGATTTGTCCTTTTCATATTACTGTGACTAATGAGAATGACAACACCCTCTCTGCTCCAGCGATGCTGTAGAGCTGACAGATAGGTCTCAGGAAAAGCATTTAGCAGGCTAATAGCTAACAGAGGCCAAAAGCTTCTTCCTATGCTTTTAGAACACCGGCTTCTATTTACCACTATGTAGGTGCATAGGACAGCCAGCTATAAAATTAGCTAGGAATGCCCTTTCACCCCTTTATTACACCATCATCTCCCCTACATCATCTCTCTCTCTCTCTCTTGCCCTCTCTCTCTCTCTCTCTCTCTCTCTCTC
>NW_004567116.1:31036137-31083249 GCF_000260355.1 Condylura cristata
CTCTCACACTCACACACCCTCCCATAGATGTCTCTAACAACAAAGACCAGCTAAAGCAGGTCAGGTTGATATGAAAAAACCTTCCCAAGCAAGAGGAGGAGGGCACCTACCACCTCAGCAGTACACCCGAGAGACAAGCCTGCCACTGATCAGGGCACCCCCAACAGAGAATCCCCCCACAGAAGCACGTCCACCTCTGCCCAGGCTCTGACCTACCTTTAGGGCAAAGTGCCCCGCAGCCCATGTTCTACAATTTCAGTCACAATCATGGTATCTTCTGCCCAGGCCTGCCCTCTCCCCCCAGTGATCCACACCCCTCTGGACTGAGGTGGGTCTTCAGAGTCTGAAGCTCCGCAGAGCTTTAGGATCTTTTCAACTGTGTCCTGGGAGAACGCTGCCTGCTCAGACAACTCTCAGCTCGGCGCATCAGTTGAGAACAAGTGGCTGCCTATATAATTTAATATGATGCCACATGAGACTCGTAGACCTGCTGCAAAGCAAACAGGGTTCTGCCTCTCAGCAACTGAAGCCTGACCTGCCTGCTTCTCTCTGTCAGGGTATGTGCCTTGAGTTAGCTGTCAGAGCTAGGCTTGAATGGCTTCTTTCAAGGGGCCAATTCTGGGGGCCACTGAGTAGTGAGTTTCATGGGCAGGGGGTCTGATATTTTTTAGGGCACCCCTAGACTCGGGGCCCTAAGTACCTCCTTAAGCAGAGGCAAGCTGTGGGCACAGCTGGGTGACCCCAGGCAGCCCCTCACACACAGGGATCACACTCAGCCCTCAAAGCCATTTCTCAGGTGTGGTGGGGGAACCTGTTCTTTTAAGAGAGGTAACTGAAAATGTAAGTGTGTCTGCATGTCTACATACACATTTCTAGGCATGAACTTGTAAGCTGAGGTGTGCATTAAGGAAAAGACAAGAATGTTCTTGTATTGAATAAATATTCAAGCGTTCATGGTGGTCCTTTGGGGTTGCTGGGTGGTTGGTTGGTTTAATGCAAAGGCCCCTCACAGTGAACTTGTTTCATTTGCAGATGAACCAGGGAGGCCACCTGGCACCGGGACTGGTTCACCTGTGTTGGAGTGGGGAGCCTTTGCAGAGACCCAGGACCCCAACATGTGGGACTAGGCATGGGTGCCCACTGCTGTGGTCAGTGCACTAGGACCTGAACCAAAGTCCTTCGGCCCCACAGGTGGGAAGAAACTAAACAAGGGACAAAGATGGTCGGGCTGAGAGCCAGTTCTCGGGAAAAGCTCTGGGCTGGAAGAGGCACCATGGCCAGAGAGGGGCGTTCCACTTCCTGCTGATCCCAAAGACCAGCGTGTGGATGGTGCCGGGAGGCAGAGCTGCAGAGGCATGCCAGGACGCTCAGAGCCCAGGAGCAGGCCAATGCCTAGAAATGCCACAGGGGTATTGTCCAAGGCTTGGTGCTTGGTGCACATGCATGAAGTGGGGTGGAAGGCTATCCCTAGGAATAGAAACTCAGACCCTTCTCTTTAGCACGCTGTCTGTGCCTCATGACTGATGAGGGGGCTGGGCTACAAGCACATTCTCTTCCCCAAAGGGAAAAACAGACCACCTAAAAGGGGAAATTCTGGGATGCAATTACTTCGCTACCCAAGCTCACTGAAAACGGGCCCCTTTCTTAACTGCCAGCTTTCTTATTATCATTTAAGAAGCACCGTATTCCTCAAACAGAGGCATAACGTATGCATAATCAGCTAACTTTTTTGATTAATAATTATTATGTGGCTGGTATTAAGTTGACCTTGCACACATTAGCTCATTTAATCTATGGGATGTAGAATTCGAAAAATGTATTTATGTCATACCTGCTGCCTAACATATCAGAGTATGTAAAAGAGAAGTCTAGAAATAGCACTGCAGGACTGAACTAAAAGGTTTTGATTCACAGCAAAGGAAATTTAATTAGAGCATGTAATGTCAATTACTGTCATTCATAATTATATTATACCTCCCCAGAAATAATACAGATATAAAAGTCTAGAGTTACCTGCATGTTTGATGTAAATAGGATAAAATTAGCTAAGTTCTGAAAATATCCAGATGTCAAAGGAAAAAAGGAAAGGATCTCTACCTAGCCTCATGTGTCATCAGATTTCATTAGCTAGGGACATGAGCATCAGCTACCTCCTCTGAGAGCAGGTTGTAAAGACTTTCAAAGGTGCTTGAAAATCTGGGGTTTAACCCAGACAATTTCTTTAGCTGTTGTATGCAACCAGAAGCTCTTGCTTGTTCTGATAAGCCTCAAGAGAGGCCAGATGGAAGACACTCTCAGCCAGTCCATGCCACTTTTTTGGGTTCTATAAGGGGACAAGAAGATCCACTCACAGCGCAGTTTTGAGATTCAGGGAAGGGAGAGACCACAGGAAAACACCAGGGCAGAGAAAACGTGGCCATCTGCCAAGTCAGCCTGGGCCTCCACAGGGGAACCGCTGGGCACCCAACACCCTGCCATTCTTCACCCTGCCCATTTAGCCACCCACAAAGACTGCATTCTTGCCAGACCATGGGTTGAATCTTTAGATCACTAATGAGGAGAAAGAGAGCAGCAAAGTCCTTATCTTCTTAGGATTACAGAGACGGACACTAATTTTAAAAACACACAAATTCATAGCTACACTGGAAGCACTATCAAGTCTCAGTTTCTGCATATCTGAATGGGCATCGCAGAACATTTATGCCACAGGGGTATGGCAAAGATGGAATGAGGCAATAAGTACAAAGTTCTTGGCTCAGCATGAATCATAAAAAAATTTACTGCTACTATTATTACTATTCATACTACGAATGAGTGGCTTCATCGGCTGCCTGCTGTGTGACCCTGGGTAAGTTACTTAGTCTCCTCTTGTTTCAGGTCTCCCATCTGTAAAACAGGATACCAATAATTCTCAGTGAAAAAGGTTAAATGAGTTAATATGTAGAAAGTGTTTGGAACAATGCCTGGTACACAGTAAGAGTTTGATAAATGTTAGCTCCCAGTGGTGATTATTATTTTGCCAGAATCTTGAGACATCACGTCAGTGCATAATATGCTTATAATGTAGCCCAAGGTTTCTCAACAGAGGCACTATTGATGTTTTGGTCTGGATCAGTCATTGTTGTGCAGGCTGTCCTATGCACTGTAGGTATACAGCAGTAACCCTGGCCTGTACCTACTAAACGTCAAGAGCATAGATCCCTCAAGCACGACAACCAAGAATGTCTCCTGACATAGCCCAATCTGCAGGGGTGGGAGGAATTGACCCCAAAAAGAACTTCTGGCCCAGCTTGGAAGTATAATGGATGGACTAGAGGAGAGAATAATGTAGAGTTAGAACTTATGTCACGAGTGAAAGAGCAGCAGTGAGCCAATGGGGAAGCTCATTAACAGAAAACCAGGGAAGCCTGCTTGGAAGAGGGCTCCTTAAACGATGTTTCATGATCATTTTAAATCCATGGGGTTTGATAAACCTAAACATTACTGAGAGTTGAGATTTCAAAATAAACATCACAATTAAATCCAAATTAAAACGACATTCATGATAGTATCCCATTACGTATAGCTATCAACAATGTTCTAATAAAGTTTCTTAGCTAGATGCCACCTGCATTGATTTAGATAAGCTGGGGGGAGAAAGGAGAGAAGGCAGCAGGGGGAAGAGACTTTTGAGTGACTGCTGAAGAACACTGGAGCAGAGTCCATGAAGTCTGTGAAGATGAGTAAAGTTTTAACCACTGGCAGCCAGTGTCCACCTTCCAAGATGGACAATGTCTGGTCCACTCTAGCCCCAGTTGCTGCAGGTTATCTATCCCCAAGACTAGGATCATCTGCACCTCTTCCATAATGGAGTCCTGCCTCAGTTTCCAGGATCAATGTTAACTGCAGGTGTCTTGGGCTCCACACCAGCACGACTGACCCCAATACAGTGCCTCATCTCAGAAATGGACCAGAGTCCCAGTCATGACACACCTTCATTCACTGACCTCCTGCCTCGGTGACTTATGATGAACCTTTGGCCAAGAGTCTACTTAGAACCCACAACTCTGAGCCATGCCCAAGTATCATGCCCTGTGCTGGTTTTTTTTTTTCCCCCACACCTGGGCATCATCCTCCCAAATTCCTCTGCTATGCTCCATTTTCCTCTGAGCCACCCCTTCTTTCGTCTCAGAGGAAACAGATCAGTTTCAGGACTGTGATCAGAGACTGCTGCACCCTTGCTGGCTAGCCTGTATCTTCACAGTTAGCATGGGAACCAGCGACCTGAGCGTAGTACAACCCCGAGGAAGAGTGAGCTCCAAGTCCTACGCCTCCTTGCCTTCCCCCATTCATTACAAGGAACTGGACATGTTCTAAACATGACCAATGGCAAGTCATATTCTCTGCCTCTGCCTCTGGCTATCCCTGCTGGGGGTGGGTGACTCAGCCTGCAGCCTGCACATGTGACTGAGTTACAACATCTATGTACATTATAAGTGGAGCAAGACACCCTGTGAGCGGAGGAAAGAGGCCTCTTGCTCACGGAAGGTTTACTTTGTACCATTCATTTGTGTGCTTGACACAATGATTTAACTCCCAGCCACCCCTAGAAGTAGATGTCATCACCAACATTTTCCCCAGGAGGAAGAGAGCAGGTAAGGTATCCATTAGGGGTTCTGCTAATTGGCTTGCTGACTTCAAAATCTGTGTTCACTCCCTGACAATGGCAGTGGTCTTTTGGGGGATAACCGGAACCCTGTGAGGTTTCTTTCTTTCCTATTCTTTCATTCATTCTTTTTTCCTGTCTGTTAAAAAATGTCCAAAACATGGCACCACTTTCAAATGTAGTGACTACCTCAGCGCTCTCAGGCTAGACTCACCCTCCTGTCCTGGCTTGCTATGAGAACTCAGGTGCTGACATCACACAGAAAATTAAGTGCGGAATCCCATCAACACTGTAAGGGGATCTGATTTTCTCAAAGAAGTCAATGCATGCAAACAGACCAGGACGCTGTCCACAGGACTTGTGGTTCGGCAGTGTACTGTGACCCCTTTCTTCTGCTGGGGCACAAGGTGAGCTGGAGATCACTACTACATCTGCGATACACTGGTTGCATCTATAGGAGGTTATTGGCCGGTTTCACATTTGCACAGTGAACTTGCTCCCTCTCCTACTTTTGTTTTATAACAGATTAGCATGTACTTATTTTAAATGTAATGTCATTGGGATATATTTCCAAAAGAGGGTCAGAAGAGTGAAGGGTCAGAAGAGTGAAGGGTTTGATCACACTGTTCTCTGGAAGGAAAAAACAGGTAATTTATAGTATCTGTTTCTACAGAGCCTTGTCATTATAAATTTTACTGCTTTTATTTATTTCTGATAGAGTAGGTTTGATATGGTAACTTATAATTGTTTTAACTTGAATGCATTTAATTACTTCCTTGGGATTTGTTTACAATGAATATTTCTCTTGTGCAAATTACCTACTCATATTCTGTGGCCATCTGTCCATGTAGTCTTGGGTATAAAGACTACTTTAAGATATATAAAACTCCCATAGAGTATCTGGGTATTAAGTTTTAGCTGTTATGTTTATAGCAGCTATTTTCTCTTTTTACCTTTAAAGTTTTGATTTTCTTTGTGAAGGAGAAAAAAAAAGGTGTTTAAAAAAAAAAAGAAATTGAGCCCATCAAACTTGTCACTGATAATTTCTTCAATTGCTTCGATAGTCAGAAAATTGTCTTTTCTCAACAATTGGGATAAGTATACCATTAAAAAAAATTAGCTCTTTAAACCATCTGGCATTTGTTGTGGTATAGGGATACAGTGACCATATTTTCTGAATCAAAAATTGGAACATGTGATTTGACAAGTGCCAGTATTCTTATGGGCAAAATGGGCTAGAATATTTGAAACGGAGACTGTCCGGGACAATTGAGTACATATGGCCCCCGTATGTATGGAACAAGCTGTTATCTTAAAGGTACAGTGCCAGGTCCTGCTTTTCTAAGCTCCTGTCAGCTTGAAGCAGCAGAGATTTTTAGCCTGAGGCTCAGCCTTACCTGACTCTAGAGCCCAATTTTATGAGGCCAGACAGACGTTAGTAGGGTCAGTTCTACCAGAATGATCCAGAAATAGTTGTAAGAAGAACACTGTTTGCCTCGCCAGGCCTATCTCTTCCTTCCCCATCCTTCTTCCTGCCCAGGAATGGCTACATCAATGGGCACGTTTGTCATTCTGTCAACAGCTTAAGTTAGATTAATGGGGAGTGCTCTCAAGAAGTCACAGTGGGATTTGGAGGTGGGGTGGGTGGGTGGGGGGTGGTGGTTGTGGTGTCTTTATTTCCCAATCCCCTGGCTATGGAATCATCATAATCATAATTAAAGGTCACGGGTTGTATCTGTTGGGTGGCTATTCTCATTCCACTTTTTCCATGTCTGGAATTCAGCAATCAGTCAGGTGCAGTCAGGGTAAAAGCTCCCAGCGGTCACTAACCCCAGGCTGGAGAGAACTTAGCTCAAGTCCTCGAAATAAACACTCATTGAACCATACTCAAGTTACATGATCTGAATTTGTAGGGGTCTTGAGTGATATACTCAGGAGCCAGTCTGTAATTGCAGAGGTAGCTTTTCCCAGACCCCAACACTAAGCTAGCTTTGTACACACAATGGTTAAAAGTCTAGTTCACGGCCCTCCCTGGTGGCGCAGTGAGTTAAAGCACAGCACTAAGAAGCTTAAGCCACTTCAGCATGAGTTTGATCCCCACCCGAGAGGTGACCCAAATGGTGCGGAAGACCTCTCCTGACCTGCCCGCTGCTCCCCTCAGCAGTGTACTTCATCGATCTGTCTGTTCTGCTCCCCACTCTGTCTCTGGTGAATCCTCTCACCACCTCTGCACCTCTGGCATGTACCCCAGTTCTGTATGCACAAATAAATCTTTAGAAAACAAAAAATCTAGTTCCCTTCAAGAAGTAGAGCCCTCCCTTTGGCCACAGCCTACTTGACAGTTTTGCCAGCTCCTTCCTTGGAGGAAAGGGTAGAGCTAGGGGCTCTACCTACTGCCTGCAAGACTGTCCCCCACTGGACAGACACTGCATAGAACACAGCGATCCAGCTGCTCAGACTCCCCAAATTCTGCACTTTGTCTCCTGCTCCAAGCCTATTTCAGCTGCCTTCTTTTCCCCTGGGCCAGAGATAAGGCCTCAAATCTGTCAGGTTCATCTATGTGGCTGCAACCTGTGGCTTTCTTCAGGCATGTCAGCACCTGAATGTCAGAAACTATAGAATGCCACTAAGAAACAGTGGGACGAGTGCTGTTATATACAAAAATAGGCTCAGTCACTGCAAGCACTGAGTGAGATGCCTGTTCCTTGTCACTCACGCCTTTGTTAGAGGAGACCCATTTTCTTCTAGGCCTTGAATATTGGGTTGTGGTGGTACTATCTGAAATACCCCACAATGCCACATCTATTTTCTACTGACCCACCTCTCACCAACTCTGCCCCCATGCCCAACTACACATCTCCATGAACAACCTGGATTCCATTCCTGCCATGTCCACTGACTTACCCCACTCTATGGGGAAAGCATAAGCAGAGATGCCAAAAGTCAAATCTGCCTCCCTGCAGCTGCCAGAGTGTTGGCAGGGTAACTACTAGGTTCAGCTCCAGACATCCATGGAGCCAAACATAGGACCATGGAGCTAGACATAGGACCATGAAGCCGGACATAGGACCATCGAGCCACACTGAAATGGACAAGGCAAACTGGAGTGAGACAGTAACCTTAGGGCACAAGCAAGTGGTGATCCAGGGAGCGAGACTTGGTGAGGTCTGGAGGGGAAGCAGGGCTCAACTTAGAACCCGAAGGCAGAGGGGAGGAAACAGGCCCAGAAGCAAGGGCTCAGCCACAGGAATCTGCACTGTTAAGACTATGAAGTCACCGCTGGTTAAAGGAAACATTATGCTACATCAGCTCCCATCCAAGCACCTATGTGTTGCTACCTGCCATCTACAGGAAGCCTCTCTGAATTCCTGGGGCACCAAGAGCAGGTGTCAATGAATGCTTGCTGAACCAAGAAATGAATGAACAGACTTAACCTGGTCCTTTGACAAATGCCAAATTGAAACTTCCACTTTCTATCCTTTGAGTCTTCCATCTGCAAGGAGGACTCAAGAGGAGTCCATCACCCAGAAGAAGAAGAGTTTGTGACGGGTGATTTAAATGTTAAGCATCATGAATTACCAAGTTCTCCTAAGGTTTATAGCAACTTATCTTCTTGTTTGTAAGAGGGTGTGGCACCCCCAGCTCCCATGAAGAGCCTTCCAGGCCTTGTCCCCTCAGGTCCTCAGACTCAAGCTGAGGGCCTGGGTTCTCAGGGACTTGAGCAGCTGGTGAGAGGGCTGCCCCCCCAGCACCCTCCCGCTCCAGGAGCTCCACCTGCACACCTATGAACACCTGAGTAGGCAGACCCACCCATCTGTCCAGGGCCTGAGGTTTTTGTACCATGTTGCGGACTCTCCTCTCCTCCCCTTTAAAATCGGCTCCAAGTTCTTGGTATTGTGTTTAAAACACAGTGTCTTTCCCTCATTTCCAGTGCCTGTCTTGGGTTCCATGTACCATTTCTTCAAGCACTGACCATCACTATCCATCACCATCTGGGTTAGTGTCATCATTGCTTCCTAATCTCATCATTATTGCCATCATTAGTACTAATCTCATATGAGAACTCATATTAGTTTAATGTTTACAAAGCTCACACATGCATTTTTTTTTTTTTTTTTTGATAGCAGCCCTGCAAACTAGCTACTGTGATCTCCCACAGACACAGAAGCTCAACAGTTCAGAAGCTTGTCTAGGCCCACAGCTGCAGCACGGTGTTACCTGAGGTCCACAATTCCACACCTTCATTCCCAGTTGCTGCCTCCTTATTTCTTCTCACCCACTTTAGAGTAGGGTCAAGCAGAGCAGATGACTCCCATCTCCACACTTTTGAGTTGGTCCACACAGCCAGTAAAGGTTGAACTAGATGATGGCATGGTGGGAATTCTCCAACTCTGAGTCTTTGACTCTATAATTTTACAACAGCTCAACCTGCTGGCAATTTTCCAGAGTAAGTGTCCCCTCTCAATTCCTCTTTACTTAGCTCATGTTATTTTCTTTCTTTCTTTTTTTTTTTTTTGACACCCAACTACCACTATACATTTTTTGAAGCTAGGTGGCCAGTTGGATTCCCTATCTCCAATTTCCTACAACATTCTGGAAAATTGTATTACATTGGGCAAATGGAGGAGCTAACAGCAGCAGGGGAAAAATCATAAAAATATAGCGTTTTTGTTTCACCCTGTCTTCCTCAGCAGATTTGGCTGGTGACCTCTCTCTGAGTCACAAAAGACTTTAAAACTTGCTCAGATTTACAGTAGGAAACAGAGTTTATGTCTTGCATTTTTCTTAAAATTTTTTTCATCTCCAACCATAGTTTATTCCCTTCTATGTGGAATTTCTTGATAATACCTCATGACAAAAATATACATACATAATAGCTTTTCAGCCTCATGGTGTGTATTAACCAAAACCACTCATTTCAACAAGAGCCTAAAGGCTATAAGCCAACTACCCCCAAATGTATTCTGCGAGACTTAGTTGGGCGGTCTTCTCCTTGTCTATTAAGTCATGGGAAAAGGCTCAGGATCACCAATGATCTCATTTGGAGAGGGATCCACAAGGAAAAGCATTAAAAACAAAGTTTCCTACCAGAGATTTTAAAGGCAAAGGGCTATTTTCATTATTTTTGGCATATGCAGTTAGACAGATGGTCTAATCTCTAACATCTCTATATTCTGAACTCTATTCCAGAGGAAAAATAAAGAAGTACAATTTAGTAGAGGTCAGGGAGACAAAGTTTATGAACTACAGCCCCCACTCCACTCCCTTAGCCTAGATTGTGTGGAGTAAGGCCATTGCCCTTTAGTTACAAACTAAAGGAGATTAAAAGAATAAATACTGTGGGTAGGTAGAACCCTGAAATGATACCTCGTGATCCTGTACCCTATCTATAGGACTACGAATATGATGAGATAGTATACATTGACTATGTTAGGTTTTAAGGTCAAGGCAAAAGGATTTTTCAGATGTAATTAAGGTTAGTAGTTAGATTTTTTTTAAAAGTAATCACTCAGAGTACCCCCAGCCCTCAATGCTAATCTAACCACAGAAGCCCTTAAAGCAGTTTTCCCTTACTGAGAGCAGGCAAGGAAGTCAGAGGATGTGGGAGGGATTCTGTGTGTGAGAGAACCTCTGTTGCTGATGTGGGTCAGTAGGGGCTGAGAGCAGCCAGCTAAAAGTCAACCAGGAACCATGGACCGCAGTCCTCCCACAGCAAAGATTTGAAGGTTGCAACCAGCTAAATTTACTATAGGAAACAAAATTCTTCCCCGGGGCCACAGATGAAAAAGAGCCCAGACCACACCTTGATTTCTACCTTGAGAGAAGTCATTCAGCCCACCTTTCCACCCTGCAGGAGGGTGAGATAATAAATGGGGTTTGTTTAAGCTGCTATGTTTGTGATAAATAGTTATGCGGTTAGAGAAAACACATTCAGACACCTAGACAAATCTCAGAACACAAATGCTAGCAGGCGCCAGGGTCGAGGGGAACAGCCTCCAGGTATCCCTGAGGTGGACACCTGAACTCATTCTCCTCTTTTGATCTTGAGTACCTTCCTGTGCTTACATGTGATAAACATAGATGTCAGTCTCCAGCCTGATGCCATGGGGCCAGAACCCATCACCAACCAAATAAGTCATTACAACAGAAAGAAGCTGGTATGGGTCATTCACTCAGTGCATGTATGATGTGTTAAGAACTACACTAAATGCTGGGGAGGCTGCAATGAAGAGAATCAACTGCTCCCAAGGACTCTGCCATCTAAGGAAGGACAGACAAAATAAAAGGCAAGCAAATATACATGGAATGTTGGCAATGGCAGGTTATAAGGAAAACTAGAGTAGGGTAATGGGATAAAGGGAAACAGGAAGTGCTATTTTTAAAAGCATGGTCATGGATTTGGGGGATGGGGAGTGGAAATCTGAACATGGATTTGAGTGAAGGGAGTCATAAAATCCAAATATATGGCAAGGGATATTAAAAAAGAGGAAATAGAAAGCAAAAGAGTTTAATGGAAATTTACTTGGCCTGTGAAGGGAACATGAAGCCTGTGAAGCCGGAGCAGAGTCAACAAGGGAAGGACAGGAAAAGACGCAGAAGAGGTTGCAGGGGGCCAACACAGGTAGGGTCTACTGGCTGAGGTATGGAATGAGGGCAGTCCAAGGCAACAGCAAGTAGTGACATGAAGTGATTGTTATGGGTCAGAGATCCAAATTTGGCCTAAACCATGGCCTCTCAGGCCTGCCTCTTCAGCTTGGGCACCATCGTTCCAAAAGAAAGGGGTAATGGGCCCCAAAAGACACAAAAATACTGATTGAACAAGATACCTGCACCCCCATGTTTATTGCTGCTTTATTTACAATTGGATAAACATGGAAGCAGCCCAAATGCCCAAAAGGAGATGACTGGATTAAAAAGATATGGTACATATACACAATGGAATATTACCCAGCAACCAAAAAAGAGAAACACATGTCTTTTGCAATAACTTGGATGGAGCTGGAAAAGATCATGCTTAGTGAGATAAGCCAGAAAGAGAAAGAAAAATACTGGATGGTTTCATTCATAGCTGGAGTATAATGGACCAGGCGAAAAAATAACAAAAATAATGAACAACCATATACCAGAGATATTTTGCGGGGGTGGAGTGGGGAATGAGATCAAAAAATGGGGGGTGGGGAGGGAAGTGCACGGGATTATGGTAATGGCACACGGGTGACTTGGTGATGGGAAACCTGCTGGGATTACAATTGAGATGGGAAAAAAAATGTACAAAATGATGTAAAAATAAACTGTTGTAAAATAAAAAAAAAAAAAACAAGCCAAAAAAAAAAAAAAAAAAAAAAAAAAGAAAGGGGTAATGGGCAAGTTAATGGGCAAGTTAGATCAGACGTCTACTTCATGCCCCATTCTTGCTAAGACCAACACTGGTTCATTCATTCATGCTTCAACTACCTTCCAAAATGGAAGCCTGGAGACTAAATACAAAAGAGTGAAGGTCATAGAAAAATACAGTGAGAGTGTTCTTCCTACAGAGGCAGCTGGGCCCTCATTCCCTTGCTCCCAACAAGTAGTTTTGGAAAAATATCAGAACTACTGGTCAAGAAGTAATGCTGCTCTTCTAGAGACAAGAGTACAAAGGACGCGTTACTCAGAAGTCAGGACAAGGACACTCAAAGAAGTTACTTATGGTTCATACGGTGCCCTGGGATCAGCACTAGAGGGGTGAGCTCTGCCACCTTTCTAAGCCTGTTCCCTCTCCACCCTAAACAGTCCTACGCATCTAACTTCTCTTACCCAGGTTATGAGGTCCTCCTGAAAACACAAGTCATTCTAGACTGGGGCAAACCCCATTCTGTCTCTGAACTGGCTGAGCCAATCCCTAACCCTGAACTTCCCCTTCTCTCTCTTCTCCTCCTGGTCCCTTTCCAGGGTTGGATCCAACAGACAATGATTAAGTATTGGTCTCCTGATATTGTGAGAAGTAGAATGGTTTCAAGCCTCAGATTGGAACAAATCAATCAACCTCCAGGGCCTCTTCATGCAGTGGAGGGGATACTACCAAAAGGACCAGTTTCTTTTCTAAAATTTCCAAATTTGAAAGGGTGACCAGAGGTCAGGAATAAAGTAAGTAGTCTCTGGCACTCAGCTAGACAAAAAGTGGCCAACAGCCGATATCTGTTGAATGAATGAATGACTAGGCTTGAAGTGTATATGATGACTGGATATTGATGAAGAAACTATGAATGATTTAGCAGAGGTGAGTGACTGATGAGACAGAAGAGAGCACGCTACTTGCTACCATCTTTTCCTCATATTCTGTTTTTGCGTCTCCAGCATTTTCCCCATACAGGCTGCCCAACTCCACTTCTGGGCTTTAGTTTCTAAGTCTTCCCTGCTTGCCTTTCTCCCAGCAGATGAGTGGCCTCTTACCAGAGACCACCTGGATGCCATGCATGGTGATGATCCTTTTTCTTCTTTTTTAATTGTGATAATGTTGGTTCAATGTGAGGAATGTAGATACAATGTGAGAAAACAGGTCACCTCCTCAGATGCATGTCACACTGTCCCTGCCACCAGAATGCCAGAAGGGATTGCTGGTCCTCCCCCATTGCTCACACCTCACACTCCCCACTACTAGCTTCAATTTTAGTCATTATTTCTAGGGTTTGTTCTGATTAGTTTAGCCAATTCCTTGGTTATGTTTCTCTATAAACTGTACAAATAACTTTTAAGTCATTTTGGCTTTTATCACTTTGATACTGTGATTTATCAAAAGAAAAATATATGTATTGATCTTTATCCTCATTTCTGGCATGGAGCTCTAAAACCATGAGGATTTCCTAAGTGACAAAACAAAAAAGGGGTCTTCTTATATTCCTAACAAGCCTTTCAGCCACAGCAGAGTTACGCCCATAGGGCAAGTCTTGGAAAGTTCCTAAGGATGTGTGGGGCTTGGTTGCCAAGGGAACCAAGGAGTTATTAGAGGGTTGAAACTTTGCCTCATCCCAATCTCCTGGAGGGGAGAGGGACTGAAGAATGAGATCAATCACCAATGACCAACGAGTTAATCCATCATGAGTGTGTAATGAAGTCTCCATGAAAACCCCAAGGAGGGAAGTTTCAGTGAGCTTCCAGTTGGTAGATAGGTGGAGGTGCTCGGAAGAGGGCATGGAAACTCTGTGGCTCTTCTTATAGACCTACTTTGCTCTATGCCTCTCTTCCATATTCCTGGGGTAGAGCCTAAATAAGCCCAGCATTCTAGTAGTAAAGTTTTTCCTCAATCCTGTGAGCACTCCAGGGAACTCACCAAATACAAGAAGAGGGGTCAGTCAGTGGGGCAGAAGCACAGGGAACAACCTAGATTGATGTCTAAAGTGTGTGGGGGGACAGGAGGAGGCAATCTTGTGGGTCTTCTCCTGTGGGATCCGATAGTATCTCCAGGTAGTCTGTCATTGTCATTAATACCTTTAACAGTTTTCCTTTTGAAATAGTTAGCATTTCCATCCATTCTCTCAACACCATCTCAACTTTTAGATAAAGTCTAGTTCCTGCAACTGTCTAGCCAAAGTCCTTCCTACCTCACATCCTCTGGTCCACTTGTCCTATCTACTCCGGCTCACAATGATCTCCCTATCTCTAGAGCTTCTGCTACCCAACGTCATGGGGACCTGGGTGAGGGCTTGTTGCTGAATGGGCTTTGTATTGTGTGTGGTTTCAACCACTCAGTTCAACAGCAACCAGTTCTGTTCATTATCTCCCTAGGCTGATGCTACTGCCAGAAATGAGATTCTCCAGTAATTTTTGGTGATTTGCCAGGCTTGCCTAAGATAGGCTCGCCTATCACTTTCTCAGTTCCCTCACCCCATTGAATTAAGTCTAGCAAACAATAACATCTTCCAAATATGTGCATTATCCCAATTCTCAGAAAAGATACTATTTTTTTTTTTAAATTTTACAACAGTTTATTTTTACATCATTTTGTACATGATACTACTATTTTTACAAATGAAAACAATGAGATAGAGCCAGGAGAGAAGTCAATCGCCCAATGTCACATAGGTGGTAAGAGAATGGGATTCAAAAGTTAAGGTCTAACTCCATACCCAGAATGATTTCCACGGCACAACCCACCCTTTGAAATGACAGTGGTTCTCTGGTCTAGGAACCATTCATCCTTCATACCTGTGAGAATTTGACCACCCAGCACATAGCTCAAACCCTCTACAACAAGGCCACAGGCTTGCCCATCCAGAGCCTCTGGGCACCAACACTTGCTGCCACCACCAAAACGCACTCCCACCCATCATCTCAGCAGCAGACTCAAGAGCTGTCAGTTGTCTGCAGTCATCTGCCTTGCCCATCTGTGTTAGGTGAAAAGGGTGTTTTCATGGCCTTTTCATGTGGTCAACCCTTTCCACTTTTTCTCTTGTCACCAAGAAAGGAGTGTGAGGAAAGGGGGCAGAGGATGGAAACTAAGGGAATGGTGACTTTTAATCAGCTGGAAGAAAAGGGAAAGTCTGCTGGAAAAAATGAGCAAGGAAACAGAGAAAGGGGAACCTGAGAGACGCCGGTCACAGCTGAGGAAGAGGAATGATCCAAGAAGCGGACAGCCAAGGAGAGGCCACGTAAGATGAGAAAAGAACAACTGGACATCGAGAGCTCACAGGTAAGCTCTGTTGGGGTAAGTGCGGCGGCGCAGAAGCCACTTGCAGATTGGTGTATGACAGAGGCAGGAAAGTGGGTGATGGGTGAGTTTTCTGGGTATTTGGTGAATAAGGGAGGGAAAAGAAGCTGACTCAGAAGCAGCTCTTGGGAGAATGGCACTGGCTTGGGGTCATGTTAGATGTCAGGGGTGTCTCCTCAGCCATTTTAGCAGATTAAGGGATTATCTCCACTGGGCAGAGGGTCTGGGAGAAAGAGAGTCAGGAAGTGGAGCCTCACGACCATGTCATCATGGAAATTACAGGGAAGAAATGGTGACGTGGAAGGGGGATGTCAGGCAGGGCAGTGTTCAGGGTTCCAGACGTGAGCCAGGCGAGCAGCCACATGGTGGACAGGCCAGTCATGGAAGCAGAGAAGGTAGAGGAACCACGGCTGTTGGACAGGTCAGTGGGAAGCTGCAGAGTTCCTGAGGGGAGGATTATGTGGTAGCAACTAGCACAGAGGTCCTCAGTGAGTAAGAGGGTCCCAGGGACTCGTAACAGGTGGAAAAGAGCTAACCAGGAACCTGAGCTTAAAAGGGAGGGCAGTGTCCAAAGAACTGGGAGGACAATGAACTAGGGCAGTGAACTAGAAGTGTGTGTGTGTGTGTGTGTGTGTGTGTGTGCGTGTGTTTGCGTGTGTGTGCGTGCGTGTGCGCGCGTGCGTGTGCGTGTGTGTGTGTAAAAACCATGGGGCTAGGGAAGAAAGCAGTGTCCCAGAGGCAGGCCCAGTTCCCTGGGAAAGGGTGTGAGGAATGGGTTAAGAATGACCAGTGCTGGGAGTTTCTTGCCAATAGACCTGAACTCCAGAGAGAGCATGGGCCAGCCTGGTGGAAGGGATTAGGAGAGAGCTCTGGCAAGAGAAAGGGGAGCTAGACTGGATGAAAATGAAAAGACAAAATGCACATGAGCAGAGGTCTGGGCTGCTCTCATGCTGTGCTCACAGCAAGACAGCTCATTCTGAGAAGAGGCGTCCATTTTCCAGAGGCCCAGAGCCTTCCAATGTTATCCACAACTGGGGTCCTCTCAGCCTTTGGCAGGCTTGCAAACAGAAGTCAGGGGTCACCGATTATGGCTCCAGCCACGGGCCAAAAGGCAGCCAGTGCCCATGAGAAGGAAGAGGCAGAAGTCCGTGGGGGCCTGCAGTGGCACTCCCAGGGAGGGAGTGAAAACAAAGGACTTCATTAAACCTCCTTTATTACTTTAGTTGGAGACTATTCCTCTGAGGGCTTAAAAAGGCATAAATGCCTTTATAATCCCGAAAAGCATGTCATAAAGGAAAGCAGAGGCCTGTCTCAACAGGCTTTCTACAACTGGTCTGTTCTGGGTAGTCAACCCTTGCAAAACCCAGAAACAGTTTCAGGAATGAAGAGGGCCTACTTCTAATTAATCTGGCCCAAGTTGCTGCTGAGATAGCAATCAAAATAACGGGAATGCAGAATAAATCTGTGAGCCCTGGCCTGCAAATGCCACTCGATTCTCTCCTTCAGAGGACAGAGGGCGGCAAGACTGTTCTGTGTCAGTGCGTTAGCCTTGCCCCTGTGCCTTTTAAAACAGGATGGAAAAACTGCTCACATGTATACTATTTTCACTGGAGGGCACTTGGAACCTCACCATGTGAGGGCAACCTGCACATGCGTCCAGAGGCCAACTGGATTTACGGAAACATAGAACAGAGTGCTAAGGGCATCCAGACGCAGCCATGGAGGGAAGGCAAGCTATTTCTCAGCCTGCTTCCCATTTCTCTCTGTATTTTTATCTGCAGAATCAGGCGTGTTGGAGAGAAAAGAGGAGGCCTGGTAACAACAGCTTCCCCGTCATTCTTGGTTACTTACATCTGTGGTCAATTTTCCACACTTTATTCCATAAAAGGTAAACGAGGCACGGTACTTGCAACAGGATAATCTAAACAATATGAACCATGTTACTGTTAAAGACCATCTGGTTGATGGCGCTCAGGCCCAGACTTTTAACTCCTTGAGGCAAGAAAAAGCCCAAACCCGAGCGGCCTCCTAGTCTTTGACTCCAGAATCTTTTCCTCTTCAAGTCAGTTACCACCAGGAACTCAACTCCAAGGTCTCTGCCAGCCCTGACACTCTAGGTTGGCTGCTAGTGAAACTGTGAGCTTGTCAATGAGTGACTTGCAAAATGCTCCTGCCAGATGCCTCGTCTCTTCTTTCTCTTTAAAAGGAAACACTAAAAGCTTAAAAAGGAAAAAAATAAAAAACCCTACATACAACCCAAACTACAATACGCTCAGTTTTGGGGTTGTTGCCTTCATTTCTGCTTCTCTCAGTTAAAGCCAAAGGATCATTTACATAATTTTAATTTCAAAATGCAGTTGATACCAGTGAAGAAACCGTGAAGCCCATGCTTTGCTTTTATTTGGGCTTACACATTTTCTGGCCGTCTGTTATTCAAGAAAGTTGCAAACTCAAATAAGAGATGGGAAAATTGGAAATCAGATGGTGTTTTTCACCCTTTGGGTGGGGAGCTAACGATAAGAGATTCCAGGAAATTTTCAGATGGATAAGGTCATCACAAAAATGAGACTTGGCTTCCCTTATAAGGTGCAGCCTTTCCACCTGCAGAAAGAATTCAGCATTTGACCTAGAGGTTCAAGAGTATTTTATTCAAGTTTGTCGTGAAGAACGCTAGCTTTCCCCAGCAACTGCAATGGGAATGAAACCATCAAAACAATTCAGTTGAGCACACCTTTTAATTTTTAAAACCACGCCTTACAATATTCCATTAGGGAAGCATCTCCCAGATTCATAGCTACATCACAATCCTCCTTTCCGGCTCTTACCTCTCTGTGTACAACCACAGGGAAGACCCAAGCAGTCCACTTTCTGGAAAAGGTTCTCAGAGGTCAACACAGAAAACAAGCTCAACTACAAGAGCTCTGCCTGACTTCAATGAGAATGTCAAAACCCAACTGTGCTAGAAATACTCCCCATTCCCCTTTAAAAGATATAAACAGAAAAACAACACATAAAAGGGAAAGCCAGTTGGCATGATATATATATGATAAAATGTGGCTCTCAGTTTGTTAAAGCACTTTAAATTCCACAGCCCGTTTTTTGTTTGGCTTTGTTTTACTGATTTGTCAAACAAACCACCAGTCCTCCCTCCGTGCACCTTGCAGGCTGCCTCTCCTGCATGGAGCAGAGTGATGAGCAGAAGGAGTTAACAGTCACCAGGAGCGCCCCTGGAGACAGAGCTTCATATCCCACAACCATAAATCTTTTTCAAGGCAAGTCTGAACCCAAACTCAATTCTACTACAGCTCCCAAAATTCAGCATTCATCTTCAATTATATACAATGACAATCACATCTATTTATACTCTTCATTTCCCAACACATTTATCTCATGAACTGACAACTGGAAAACACTCTTGTCCTAAATGTGCACATTTTTTTTTTAAATTACTGAATTGGGCTGAATAATTTCATTAATAGCCCCCCTATTGGACTTCACTTTTAATATAAATTCTGAAACATCTGTGAGCAATATTTTTAAAGTGACAGGCAAGAAAGAAAATGAGAAAAAAACACCACCATGATTTAATCATTGCTCCATGGTAGTAGTGATTTCACAACCTAAAGCAAACAGGGAAAAATTTCGTATTAATTGAAAAATGACTTTACTATGATTCAATGACTGGGTCTTGATCACATTATACCCCTTTGGAGAGAACTTTCCCTTTGGAGAAATAGGTTCCATCTCATTCATGACTTTGCTCCTCCAATGGACAAGTGACCCCAGTGTAAACGTGTACCCTAATCTCAAGTAGCACCAGGGCTGGCTGTAGCCAGAACAGGTTAAGTTAGGAATTTCCAACAACTGTTGGTTTGGGATGAGTGTTTAGGTTTAGAACCTGTGGCAGAACATGAGGGAAAAATCCCTAAAGGCAAGAGAAGAGCCGAGACTGAGGAACTGAGGGAGAGAGGTGGGCCCTAGGGGACATCAACCTCAGGAGCATCAGGACACAGGTGCTAGGCTGGGAAGCCAGAGGGCAGGGGTGGAGAGTAACAGAGGAAAGACACCCCCCACCCCCCACTAAGGGGAGCTCACGCAGAGGCTTTGCAAGACCTGAGATGCTTCTCTAGGAGCTGGGGGTAAAAGAGTGGGAAACAGCCAAGGAGAAGAGAAGCAGGCCAGGCACATCAGAGTGGGCCTTGGATTCTGGAGCCCTAGGCTGATTCTAAGTGCTGGTGTTTTTCTCCATTCAAAACAAAATGGATCCCCCAGACAGGAGGAGGGCCTGAGCCTTCTGGCTGGGATCTGGAGGAAGAGGCTGAGCCCCTAGGGTGTTTGGTTTGCGGCCCTATGATTGTCAGGAGACCGGCAGGGAGGGGGTAGGGAAAGCATTTAAAGGGCAGCATCCTGGCACAGTCCAGTCAGATATGGGAGCAGGTCTGGAAATGCTGCTGTGGCCAGATCACAGGAGGCCCCAGACCAGCTATTTACCAACTGGTGCAAACCAACTGCTGTGAATGAGCCCTGGGAGGCAGCAGGCCGGTCATTCCCACCTCCCACTTGGCAGTCTCTCCACATCTGTGTGAAAGGGATATTGCTTAAGAAAGGAAAATGGGGGGGGGGGAGGCGGTGCAGCTGTTTGTCAAATTTCTCAATAAAAGCTTGCTCTGCTGATAAAAGTTTGTGCTTATTAGGAACTGTCTCTCTGGTCTCCTGGTATGGTTGAGAACAGAAAAGGCTACAAACTTCAATCAGTCAGGCAGGTTTGGATTTGTTTTAGGACAGGGTTCAGTAGGGAGCTTCTGAAGGACACTTTAGGGTAACTGCCTTGACAGAGTCCTGTGTCCTAACCACACAAGCTACTTCTTGTTTTTCATTTTAAAGAAAGAGATCATGGTAGTAAGCATGAAATACACAGTTATTAATTGAAATATACAGTTATTTAGGGTGAAATGGAACATCACGCTTAGCATGAGTTATCAAGTCAAGTCCCCCACTCCTGCTATCAGATTCTGGGAAGAAATGGGTCTCTGTGTGCCCACTGATCTACCTGGGGGTGACATGTATGCCTGGGAGGGGCAAGGTGCAGAAAGGTGCTGAGCGCATCACCCAAAGAGGAGACTTGGACCCTCACTAGAGCAGGGGGTACGCTGGAGTCAGCTCCGGCCAGCATTCCATGATTGAATTTTCAGAAATTCATTGAGCCTGTTTTTAAAAATTGTCATTTTAATTTAAACTGAAAATTTTAAACTAAAATTGTAAATTAAATTTACAATTATTATTTTATCGTTAAATAAAATTAGGCTTTAAGACAAGGTTTTGTTGAGTGGTATTTACATTTGGAAATCAGCAAACATGACAAACTAGGGCTTGATTTAATGGTTTGTTGATTATCTAGATTTAGGAAAGCAAGAGAGGAAATGTCAACAAAGACACTAAACCTAAAAGAGCGCCACTTCTACAGTTCTCTGCAGGAGACCTTCTTAGCAGATGCCTGAAGATGTGCGTAGCGCCATGTTCGATGGTTTCATCCTACACATACACACCCATGAAGAAGGTTTATCTATAAATTAGGCACAGTACCCTATTAATCACAGTAATATGCTGTAATACTAGTTAGGTAAAATGGGGTCACCCTCTCTCTCACCCTCTCAATCTCCTTGTACTTAATATTTCCTGACCAGAGTTCAGGTTGGAAAGGAAAGTGTGAATGGGGTGGGGGTGGGAAACAGTACTAGTATAAAAAGGTGAAAAAGTGCCCTCCCTGGTGGTGCAGCAGGTTAAAGCACAGCATGAAGAAGCTAAAGCCACTTCAGCATGAGTTCGATCCCCACCCCAGAGGTGACCCACATGGCCCAGCAGACCTCTCCTGACTCAGCCACTGCTCCCCTCAGCAGTGTGCTTTATCCGTTTTGCTCCTCATTGTCTCTGGTGAATCTTCTCACCGCCCCTGTGCCTCTGGCCTGTACCCCAGTTCTATGCACAAATACATCTTTACCAAAAAAAAGGTGAAAAAGCAAATACTCTTTCAGCATTTGAAAACCATTATTTGATTCCGCAAAGAAGATGATCCTGTCCTTGGTCAATGAATATGTTCTGACAGGGTTAGTGCTGCAGTTGAGAAAGGTTTCAGCTTAATGAACATAACATACACAAATGAAAGAGCTTAGCAGACCACAGAGATCACATACTATATTTTTAAAATACAAATTACTGTTTAATATTAGAAATGTTTTGGGTCTTTAGAAGGATGTGATGTTTTGGTGATCAAAAATAACTTCAAGGTGCAATTTCCAAGTACCTATAGACAATGTTAATTGAAACTTACAATGCTTTCTTATGACCCCTAAGTAGGAAAAATTTAAAAAAGCGGTGGGTAGTCCACAAGGATTACAACCGAGATGAAAAAATATACAAAATGCAAAAATAAAAGAAATTAAAATATCAATTGCTAGAAATACATCAGAAGACCAACTTAAATTAAGTTATTATATATGATGTGGAATCTTTTTGATGTGCCTGTTGACTACTGGTGTGTCTTCCACATTTTAGATTTTTATTGACGATACATTTACTGGGAAAGAATGGGTTGGGATGCCATTCCACTCATCAAATCAGGGTTGGGATGCAATCACATGTGTGAGCTCAAAAAAAAAAAAAAAAATAATAAAAAAATAAAATAAAACAAATTCTTTGAGAGTTAACTGGTTCATAGAGTTTAGAAGAAAAAGTATCAGCTATGTTATTTATGAGGTGTGTGCTATGTATTCTTTACATCAGAAAAATTTGAATTTGTGTGTGCATTCATATGCATGATTTTTTCTGTAGAACTGGCTGTCAGATATTTACCATCACACAGCTAGCGGAGAGAACCTGCAAAGTCATGTCTTGGGGAGGGGTTTATTCTCCCCATTGCTAAAACATTTTTTAAAACTCTGAACTTGGTTAGATCCTAGATTAGTATAAGCCATGCTCTCCTTCTCAGTCCACAGAAATTATTCTTCTCCCAAAGGCCTGAACTCTTTCTTTTGTTCACTTGGCACTGAACAACTGCTAGCTCCACGACTTTTTTAATTTATGCCCGAACTTGTTTTTAGTTTAAAGGTTAAGCCCAGAAATTTGTTCATGCCTTCTAAAGGTGTCCGTATGGAGTAGGTACTCAAAACTACATTTGCTCAATTAGCCAACCAGTCAACATAGATTCATGTTTGCCTCTGTACCCAAATCCCCTTCGACCTGGGAATGCTGAGAGGCTTGAACAACCCGTCTCTCTTCCACGATCTCATAGCCTTTGACAGTGATGGTGATGAGAGGACCACCCAGGTTCGCTGAGTATCAGACCGTGCCAGATGCTACGCCAGGGATGCTGAATGTACTATCTAGACTTGCCAACATTCGTGAACATGTGGCTGGCTGATTTTTCAAAAAAGGTTCTTTGAGAATATGCCATGGTCATTCCAGGTCTTAGGCTCCAACATTCAATAGTGTAGAATGAATGCATGATTGCATGAATCAGTGCCTGAATGGCCAAATCTCAGCACATAGTTAACACTTCCAGTCTCACAATGCCTAATGCACAGACCTAATCCTCCTTTATGCAACATCACTGCTCACCTTATGCCATCACTACAGCAAATGTCTCAAGTCCCTCCTAGAAAGCACTTAGCACCATTTAAAAGGACTTCTCACTCTCTAAGGGAGGTCCCTTAGGCTGGTAGTGAGCCCTGTACCAGGTTTTGCACAGCTGGGTGGACTTCTCCCAGGATAAGGGAGAAGACAGGAACACAGCTGGGACTGGCAGCCTCACCTGCAGTGTTACTATCTCCTGGTCTCAGCATTCGAGATATTTCAGGGCTTCCACTGAGAATAGGCACAGTCCTGCTGGCAGGAAACCAGTAACAGGTGTGTTAGCATTTGATCTTTCACCTTTTCTCAAGATTAATAAAATTTGGTAACAGGGCAGCTATATTTGAAGTTTTTACCTAAAAGCTTACATACTAAATATACCCACAGATGCTACCTTCTAATTTTATTCAGCCCTCTTGGTGACCCAATGATTGAGCTTCTAGATAATTTTCATGCCTTTTGGGTAAAACATGCTTTTTAGCAATGTGTCTATTGTGGTAGAAAACATTTCTAAGGCAGATGAAACCCATTCCTGCTGTCCTCAACAGAGAAGGCTGAATATGATGTAAACTTCACTTCCACTACTACAAACCCATCTTTAGTGCTAGTAATTGCTGGTTTGGATTAAGATAACCACGTATTCAATGGATATATTTTTCTGTTTTAAGAGGGGATTTGAACAGGATCATGAAGACTGGACAGACTTCAAACAGGGAAGGAGAGAAAGAAGAAAGGAAGAAGAGTGACTGCATGAAAAGCAACAGATCTCATATCAGATTTCCTGACTATACACTGTCAATCAATCTTACTTATTACCTCACTCCATTCAGTTAACTGTTTCAGTTTGGTTTTGCAAGCAGTTAGAAATAATATTCCTAAGGTCATATTTCTCTTATAAATAATTTTATTTCCATTCTCATTTCCATTTTTTTCCCCCAGTGTAGTGATTAAAACCAAGAAACAGTCTGATTTTTATTTCTCACCCTATTTTTGTTTCTTTTCATGCTATTATTTCGCTTATTACTTTGCTTCTTTGGTAAATTCTTTAAAATGAGACTTCAAAGCTCTTAAGAGTCTAAGTTAAACACATATAAATATATAAATACATATTTATATATGATTTCAGTATTTGTTTTCATTATTTTTTATTATTTAATATTCCTTTAAAGCATTTTTCTCCTCTCCCATAGCAGAAAATCAATTTCTCTTCAATTACACAGTACTTCCTGCTCTAAGGATGACCTCTTACCTTGACTATTGAAAGAGAACCTTTATTTATATATTGCTCCTACACTTGTCCAACTCCACCAGCCACAAAGTGAACAAGTGGCCCCGTGGCAAGGCAGAGGTTGCCTTCTAGAGATGCAAGACAGCTTGCCTAGACCGGGTCCCTGCACGCATGTGTGTGACCAAACTAGGTGTTTAACTCTCTGGTCTCTAGTGTCCTCTAATGGAAAATGAGCATGTTAAAAGTACCTACATCAGGGGTCTCTGTGGTCATGTAGGGGTTAAGTCTCAGTACTCTCTCCACTACAGCCTGCACCCAGTGCTCAGCCAGGCCCAGGCCCAGCAGACCTATGGCATCACCTGCTGCTCCCCTTTGCAACAGTTCAAATCTACCAGTTTTGCTTTCCACTCTGTCTCTGGTGAATCCTCTCACCTCCCTGTGCCTCCAGCCTGCATCCCAGTTATTCTATGCAAAAAAAAAAAAATTTAATACTTATATCAGATGAATGTCCTCTGACTTAAATAAGATAGTATACCTGTATTACTTGGGGACAGTACTGAGCATGTATATTGACTTCAGATAAATTTTTTAAAATGTGTCTCAGATTGCTCAAAACCGTAAATACCCAACTTTACATCTTGATCTGCCTCAACCCCTTATTCACTATGCTTCAGTCACACTCTGGTCTTTGGCTGTTTCTCAAACCCATGATGCTCTTTCACAACTCGTGGCCTTTGCACATGCTGTTCCAACTGTGGCCTCTACATTAGGTCTCACTTGGCTAATGACCCATCCTTCCGCGCTCAGCTGAAATGTCACTTCCTAATTTGACCAAGTTTTGCACAGCTACTCAGGTTTACAAGTATCCACATCCTTGTCTTTCTTTCCAAGCACTTAGCACAATGTAATTACAGATTTGTTGATTTGCTTGTTTCATACTAATATCCCCCTTTTGAAAGTGAACACCTTAAAACTAGGGACCAGTTTATTCTGGTTGTATCTCCAAGCCAAAAAGGGGACAGAGCGCGATAACAATCTGTTGAACAAAGGTAGTGAGTGGCTGAATTAAGGAACTTGGAAGCTGAACATGGTTCTGTATGGAATTATTCTGCATTAAAAAAAAAAAATTCCTAGCCCTCCCTGTTGGTGCAACAGGTTAAAGCACAACACTAAGAACCTAAAGCTACTTCAGCATGAGTTTGATCCCCGCCCCAAAGGTGATCCACATGGCGTGGCAGACCTCTCCTGACCTGCCTGCTGCTCCCCTCAGCAGTGTACTTCATCAGTCGGTCTATTCTGCTCCCCACTCTATCTCTGGTGAATCGTCTCCCTGCCCCGGCACCTCTGGCCTGTACCCCAGTTCCATATGCATAAATAAATATTAAAAAAAATCTTGTAGAAACAATTTTAGGGCTTCCCTGGTGGCCTAGGGGCACTAAGTCTCAGCACTATCAACACCATTACAGCCTGAATGTGATCCATGGCCAGGGAGCTGATCCACATGGTGCAGCAAACCTCTTCAGTCTTGCCCGCTGCTCCCCTCAGCAGTGCATTTCAATAGATCTGACTCGTGTTCCCCACTCTGTCTCTGGTAAATCCTCTTACCTCCAGGCACTTCTGGCCTATACCCCAGTTCTTCTATGTATACATAAATCTTTAAAAATAATTTTATTTTAATATTTTACTTAATTCTCCTCTACCAAACCAACTATGCTCATACTTTTGCATTCTTTATGGGTTATACTAGTTTACTAAAGCTAATTAAACATGCCCTTGGCTACAGAATTTACTGATTTTGTTGGGTAACAAAGTGAGAATTATTAATTGACATGCTTAATAAGTATCTCTTAATGTCTGCTACATAATCAGAATTATGTACTGGATTCTGCTGAACAAAAGAAATGGGAGACCTGAAATCTTCAAGTCCCACCCCTATGGGGATAGTAGACATGAGATGTACATAGTAACACAGAAGATAATTTAAAAATATGACAAGGCTGTGAACAGTTACTTGCCAAAAGAATGACACACTCAAAAGAATTCATTAAGATGAGAGCAGAGGGAATCACCCAGGGAAAAAACTACACAGGCGGGAATTTTGGGTGTGTCCTCAGGGTGAATGAGAGGTGAAGAGGAAAAGGGCATTTTCTGCAAGAGAAACTCAATTTGAAGAGGTAATGAGGACAATGTATTGGGGGGGTGGGGTGTGCCGAGACTGACCTTGTTGGGGGGGGGGTGCAGCAGGGGAAATGAAGGGAAAGAACCCCATAACCGGGGTGTGAAAATCACATTCTTTTAGATGGTCAATGTGTCATCTTGTTACCCAAGCACTTTTTCTAGTGTTTTACATTCAGTGGTGTCTGTTGAACTGATTACACTGAATTAAGCACAGGAGACTCATGTCAGAGGAACTGTTAGGGAAAATTCTCTTTGGAAAGATGTCCTAAATGAATTCTCAGGAGAGATGGCCAAGGTTTCAAGTAAGAGTTACATAAAAAGTTCAAACTATGAATAAGATTGCTGTTATATAACTCATGCTAGGAATGAGTGACATTTTGATCTAAAAATCTAAGACACCTAATGAAGACAGCACAAGCACACATAAACACACACACACACACAATGAGTAATAACACTGTCCTTTTCAAGAATATAGGCTAACCAATCATAACTAATGAGCCATGTTAAAAAGATAGACTAGAACTACTTGGGAAATGGTTGGGATAGTTTAACACTTTGACAGAAAAAACTTTATAAATTTTATAATTCTTTTGCTATACTGAGAATGCCTTCATAACACTCAACATTAACTCTTTATAAGACTTTTTGAAGTAGGATAAATGATACAATTTTAAGTAGGATTTCAACATGGCTTTTAATGTGGCGATTCTAGATCACAGCAGTCCATAAACGCTTCCTGCGATGACAGAAACCCTTCTTTCTGTGTTGGCCTGTACAGTGGCAACTAGTCATTTATGGGTATTAAGCACTTAAATTTGGCTAATGTGATTAAGAAGCTGAATTTTTAATTTAACTTCTCAATGTATTTGAATAAAATGTAAATAGCTATAAGTCACCAGAAGCTACCCTTAGCGAGTTACACGGTGCTCCAGGGTCTGCTTCGCAAACACAGGCAGAAGCCTAAGATGCCCTTCTCAGTACTCCAACTGTAGGAAATAGGAGAAAATGTTGCGGGACAAGATGGAAAAGAGAAAGAATAGAGGAAAGTTGGAGACAAAAATAGGTAGGTGATACAATAGTGTAAACGGAAAACAGCAAGATTAACTAAGAGAATACCAATGATGTAAAGCTAGAAAAGGCAGTGAAAGGGGCTATAATCCAATGCTGGAAAAAATACTTATAAATTTACCAAATAGGTAAATAAGGTATCTAGTGGAATATAAATTATAAGACAATGGGAAAAATGAATAGCTCAACAGTTGCAGTCTTTCCTTCTGATTTAGGAAATTTAGAGTAAGATCAGTAACAATAGTCCACTAAAAAAAAAAAAAGGAACAAACACATTAACATAAGAACAATTAAATTCCTGCTGGCATACTCTATAATGTAGTAAATTACTGGCAAAATTAATAAGGAAAAATAAATACATAATAATATCAAGAAGATTGGAGGAGGATATAATAATCAAATTTAAGGATATATTATAAAGTGTTTTATATCAGAACTGAATTTTGCTGGATCAAAGCCAGGAATAAGACCTTAATAAAAAAAGTGATTCCCGAGGCAGATTTAAGTATTTATAAATCCGTAAGTATTTATAAATCCAATAATGGATACAGAATTTACCATTTAAGAAATGCTAGTGGAACAATATAGCACCAATAGGAAAAACAAGTAGATTATATTTCTAACTCCCCAAATATGATAACTTCCAAGCTGGTAAATGAATTAATTAAACATAAAGAACTTTAAAAAAGATACTGTATATATACCAGTTAATAGCGAGTTAAATTCATGACTATCAAAAAAGTGAATTGTATTATAAGACTTGAAGTAGATTAAAATATTTTTAATCTGGGGCCTCCCTGGTAGCGCAACAAGTTAAAGCACAGTATTAGGAAGCCATCGCAGCCACTGCAGCATGAGTTGGATCCCCTGCCAGGGAGGTGACCCACACGTTGTGGCAGACCTCACCTGACCCACCCTCTGCTCCCCCCAGCAGTGTATTTCAATCTGCCTGTTCTGCTCCCCACTCTGTTTCAGGTGAGTCCTCTCACCCCCTGCACTGCTGGCCTGTACCCCAGTCCTGTATGTATAAATAAACACATCTTTAAAAAATATTTTTAATCTCTTTAAAGTCACCTTAATAAAAAGCAACAAAAATCAATACAAAGGGCAAAAGAAAGCTTTAAATTATGATAAATGTAGTAGATAAATACTTGCACTTTTAGTAATATATGCTATGTATATACACATGCTTACATGCTTATACATATGCTTTATATGCTTATACACATAAGTACATTGTATACAACCAATACATGTTTATATATGTGATATAAACATGACTCATCAGTGATGACACACCATTTGACAGTTAAAGAGGGGCAGGAAAAAGAGCATGGATGAGTAAGTGATAACACTGTACCAACCATCATGCACCAGGGAATGTACAGACAAGTGGGTATGTTCAGTTTCAGAATGTTCAGTCTCATTAATAACGAAAAACAGGACTTGGAGTAACTGTATACTTGAAAAACAAGAGATGTGATGTTTGAACAATACCGGCAGGCTTGGGGTGAAGGGTGGGGTGTAAGGCAGGGACATACTCGGCCATTGCTGGGGCCACTGAATGATGTAATCCAGTGAGTCTGTAGGCTGCTTGAACACATGGAACAATAGCTATAAAGCCTTGTGATCCTTAATATCTCTTTGGGATTATATTCCCAAGGAAACACTCGAAAGAGACACACAGAAACAAAAGAAAGCAATGTGAACCAAGTTTCTAGTTATGTATTACTAAGAATCAAAGTTGGATTGATTTAAATAGCCAACCGCGGAGAAACACGTTAAGTAAATCTGGTAAAGCAACTCAGTGGGATTCTATAAAGTTATTAGGAACTATGATCAGGGAAATAGAAATATGGAGTAATTTTAAGAAAACTAAGAGCTTAGCAAAACACGTCAAATTACATGAAGACGATGACAGTGAGTCAAAGCTCGGCCCTGAACACCCCCAAGGCAGGAGAAGAGACGGCTAAAAGCTGCCGCCGCCGGCACAGCTGCCTAGTAAGGTTTTGAATTCTATCTACAGATATTGTACTCAAGAATGCTCCTGACCTGTTCCCATCCAAATGACCTGTTCTTATCCAAGCTGGTACAGATGGGAAAATACAACAAACCGCCCCCCCCCCAACCGCCCTTTGCAAATGCTTAAAAACCTGGATAGCACAGGACCCTACTGAAATGTTTTTCCCTATGCACAGATCCCTATTATAAAGTTCTAATTTTTCCCTATACATACATCCCTATGATAAAGTTCAAATTTTTAATTTAGGAACGGTAAAAGGTGAATAATAGAACAATTACAAAAATACACTGTAATAAAAATTACATAAATGTGGTCTTTGAAAATACTTTATTATATGTTATTTTCTGGACCTAGATTGATCTCAGGTAGCTGAAATCATGAGATGCAAAACCACAGATAAGGAGCCCAGAGTAGGGGTGGGTGGGGAGCTATTATAATCAGAAAAAGATTTGATCCACTCTATTATTTTTGGTACACATCCTTTTGAGGTTTTCTTTATTTTAAGAATAAAGGAGTGGTGTTCACACACCTTATATGTACAATTCCAGTGGGAGGATTCAAGCAATGACTTCCTAAAATAAATAAATAAATGATGGGAAGCGTTATAATTAGAGAACTGCCAATGACAACTAGATTTGTAACTTTCTATCACCATCACCACATCTGTCTATGATGCTTTGTCTGGGCTGTGTCATCTCTCCGGGAGGGTAACTGAGATTGTCTCCCAAGGCCATGTGTGAAGTCAATTTCAGCAAAACTTTTTTCTGCAGTTACCACAAAGAAAGGCAATTTTAAAAGGTAGATCAAAGGGGGAGAGGAGGCCCTCCCTGGTGGTGTGACGGGTTAGGATGGAGCACAGCATAGCATAGCCGCTTCATCCTCAGCCCCGAGAGTGACCCACATAGCACAGCAGACCTCTCCTGTCTTGCCCGCTGCTCCCCCTCATTGTGGTACTTCGTTGATCTGCCTATTCAGCTCCCTGCTCTGTCTCTGGTGAAGCCTCTCACTGTCCCTGCACCTCTGGCTTGTACCCTGGTTCTGTATGCATAAATAAATAATCCTTTTTAAAAAAGGGCAGGGAGGAGAATCTCTTGAGATTTATCTGCTAAAAGAATGTAAGTGTACATGAGTCACTCTAGGAAGTTCATTGGCTCTCATGGCTCAGTGGCCACCACCCCTAAACTGAATACTGTTCCAAGTTTTTGCCCACATGTCCCAGCAGGGCAGAACGTAATAACCACTTCAGTGCAGGGCTCTGATGTCTGTGCTCCATGTGTTAGGAGACCTGGCTGTGTGTATCTGTAGCTCCCTTTGCAGTTGACTCAGATCCTTGGTTGCACCTCTTGCTGGCCCCTCTCTCTGCCCATCCAATGATAAGCGATCCATAATGGTGAGCACCTAAATTCATCAAGCTACAAGTAGGAAATTCACAGCAATGGCACCTCGTGGAGTTGGTACACACTGAAAAATACAACAAAATAAAACAAGTCTAAAAACAGGTGGATTTGAACAAACATTTGCTTGGTGGACCAATGGAAGAAGACAGGACTTTAAGCTCCCCAGCAGCTAATGCCTGCTGTTTTCGCTGGGAGCCAGGAAGATGGTGTGAAAGCAGAGTTTATTGTCTAGAAAAACACTGGTTAAGCCACTTACTGTGTGTGGCCATGATCAAATTGCTTTACTGGGCCTCAGTTTTTTCATCCATATACTGGAAATAATGATGGCTGGTAAGATTAAGTGATTTAAATAGATCTATAAACAATGTATGGACAATAGTAGTGCTTAATAAATGTTAGGTATCATTATCATTTATCATTCACTAGGAACAGGTCTTGGGTTTAGATCTGAGCTCACAGAACAATCCTCACTTGAAGCAGAGTTGACGGCTTAGCAGAAGCAAAGACGGAGAGATCTGGAAGGAGGGTCAGGATGCCATCAGCAGCAAAACAAATGAACAACTTCTACCTCTGAGGCCTCTCCTGCTGCCTTGGGTTCTGAGCACCTTTTTTTTTTTCTTGTTTGATTAGAAATTAAATTATTGAGTACCTACTATGTACATTAAGAACTGATTTTTTTATTTAACTATCTAACTTTCATTTATTGCAGTAATGTTGATTTCTATCAACATTACTGAGCACCCTTCTAGTTCCTTTCTCAAGGTCCAGTTTTCACGTTATGGGCTACTTAGCTCTAGACTTGTTTTTTCAGCCTTCTTGTCAAGATGCATTCTTGAGATAAATCCCTACCACTTGAGATCATTTGGATAGTATTATTTGCCTCTTTGAAACTAAGATTAACTAAGAGCAGCCTTTGTTTTTCAGCTGAAGATGGGGAAGAACCACTGCAGTTGAGCTTAGTCATGGCAAAGCCAGGTTGCACTGGGCAACCTCTGGATGGCCAGTTCTTTCTAGATCAACTTCCTGCCAGCTTGTGGGATGGTCTCAGGTGATGGTATTGCTGCTGTAAGTCTGTGTTCCTTGGGCTTTAAGACTTCCCCGACTTCCCCACTTCTCGAAGGCTTGTACCAAGAATTGTGGACTGGACTTTTCTTGCCATGCTGTAGTTCTCCCCATTTTTTAAATAACAGAACCAAAGGATGTCCACGGGCTTCAGATATTTCTTTGCATGCTCTTAAGCACTCCCATTCCTACTGTTGCCTTGTCTTCTCTGGCTGTGCCTGATTCTTTGTCACTGGAACCCCTTAGAGAAGGCTGAAAGGGACTAAGAATTTAGCTCTGCAGTCATTTCCTTGGGTCTCTGAAAAGCTCTCCCTCCCTCTTAATTAGCAGCCTCAGCTTCTTCCCTGTCCTGCTTTTTCTCCTTCCCCTTACAAAACCCATTTTGTCACAGTCAGTAAGCCTCCCTTTCCCCAGTCAGGAGAATTTATCAACTTCTCTGCTTAAATTTCAAACCCATAATGTGTTCTCCACCTTCACCCTCCTTTCCCTTAGATTGTTAAAGGGCCATCATTTTCCCCATCTCCTACTTTTTTATTCTTATTTAGACTTACTGGCTTTCAGTCCTTTAGGACTCTTTTCCTGCCTCAAATAGTGTCTGGTAATATGGTATTCTTAGGCTCTTTTTCTCTTGATTTTGGGCTGAGATCCAATCCCAAATTGCCTTCCCGTAGTTACCCTTATTTTATCTCTGTTAGTAGATCTCTGTACTGCTCAACACCCTACAGAGTGGTGGCTTCTGTCTTCATGTTTTATGTTCCATATAAAATGGGTAGAATTTCCTTCTTCCCTCAGCTACAGATCACCCCAAAAGAACTCTTTGTCTCTTTGTTTGGCTATGACACCAAAGCACAGACAATGAAACTAAAATTAGACCAGGTAGACTACAACAACATATAAACTCCTGTGCTTTCAAGGACACAATCAACAGAATGAAAACACAATGCATGGGAAGGCAGGACATATTTACAAACTGTATATCTGATAAGGGGTTATTTCCAGAATATATAAAGAGTTTCTACAACTCAACAAAACCAAAACAGCCTGATTGAAAAGTAGGCCAAGTACCGAATAAATATTTCTCCAGAGAAGATACACAGATGTTAGTGACCACATGAAAAGATGCTTGCATCACTACTAATTAGGATAGGCAAATCAAACCACACTGAGCTACCATCTCATTCCCACTGGGATGGCTATCCCAACAAGTATTGACAAGGACGTGGAGAAACTGGAACTTGTGTGTACTGTTGGAAGGAATATAAAGTGATATAGCTGCTAGGGAAAACAGTATGGCAGTGCCTCTAAAAATTAAAGTCAAATTCATATATGATCCAGCAATTTCAGTTCTGGGTATATACCCAAAACTAGTTAAAGTAGAGACTAAGGGAAAACACATACATTCATAGCAGCATTGTTTACAATAGCTAAAAGATTAAAGCAACCCAAATGTTCGTTGATGAATGAATAAAGAAAATGTGAGATATAAATCACAATAAAATATTATTTAGCTGCAAATAAAGGAAAATTATGACATGCTACAACGTGGATAAACCTTGAGGGCATTATGCTGAAACAAGTCATCACATAAAGACAAATACAGCGTGATTCAACTTAAATGCCTATTTAGAGTAGTACAATTCATAGGACAGAAAGTAAAATGAAAGCCCAGGGTGAAGGGAAGGAAGTACTAGAGAGTTGTTGTCTAAAGGGCATAGAGTTTCAGTGATGCAAGATGGAAGAGTTCTGGAAATTGGTTGCATCACAATGTGAAATATTTAACACTATGACCATACACTTAAAACATAGTTAAAGTGGTAAATTTTATGTTATATGCATTTACCACAATTAAAATTAAAAAAAAAAAATAGCTCTTGGTCACAGCCTGGTTCATTTTCCCTATCTGTAAGTAGGATTAGTTAGTATCTACCTCATACACCATTGTGAGGATTAAGTAAATGACTACATGTGAAGTGTTTATAAGCGTGCCTGGTACAAAGTATTGTTCCATAAATGTCAGTCATCATGGCAGTAATAATAATGATATCTTGTGCAAGAGGCACTTTCCTATGCTTCAGCAATAGTTTTCCACCGCAAATAAAGCTGAAATTTTACAGATGAGGAAATAAGAGGGTCAGAGAGGCTAAGTGATCTTCCTGGGTCACAAAGTCAGTGGGTGGCAGGATAAAGATGAAACTGAGCTCCGGTGCAGTCCAGTTGCCTTGGAGAGATGTAAGCAATCATCATGCTGGCTCCAGTTCAAGTCAAAACTGGATCTGATGTCCCAATCGTGAACTAGGGCGGGGGAGGCTGTGGTAGGGATGGCTAAGAAGCTTGGCTATGCTCCAGGCCAACAACCCACCAGCTAAAGAATCCCAACTGTCTTCATCCTCCTCCCACATCCATCCTGCCCCAGGGATGAGACCAGCTGGATCCAACAAAGAGAACACAAGACAAAACTGGGAAGCTGGTCCCAGAGGTCACCGCAGCCCCAAGCAGATGGAAGAGTAAGACCAGAGGGGAGACCTCTGTCCGGGCCTGCTGTGCTACCCTCACTAAGCCCAAACCAAGGGACCAAAGCCTACGTCACCCAGCCACGGACAGGGAGCATCCGTCACAGAGCACAGAAGCTCAGGTTGGTGGCCCATGCTCCCAGTCTGGACTCATCTTGGGCACACGCTGATTTCCTTGGAAAATTCCTGAGAACTGAAGCTGGGGGCAGACATTCAGTTCCTGATTTTCCTCAAAGGTCTCAGAGGGGTGTGCCAACAGGAACTTTCTAATAACTTGCCTTTGGGATTTGTAAAGAAATCATTTCCCCTCCCCATCCTACTCCAGCTTAGAAAACACCCAAGGTGACCTACTGTCACTTCTTGTCAGAACCTGGTAGCAGGGGATCCCTAACACAGAGGAAAGGGTAGCACTGGCCAGAGGGGCTTGCTGCCCCTTGTCCAGCACTGCCCAGCTAGGAGGGGCGTGCCAGCGGCTGCCATGGGAGAAGACCTGGGCTGTAAGCAAGCAAGCAGGCTAAGTACCAGGGACCCTTGAAACCAAAAAAAGCTAAAAACAGGGTTTTAATATTTGGGAATTTTTTTTTCTGCCTCTCAACTTTGGGAGGGTCTCTGTAAACAAATTCAACTTGAGCCCATGTCTCTGTAGAAGAAGGAGTTTAAATGAGTTCTTTTCAGAGTGAAAAGTCCTCCTCTCTCCCCGATTTTTTTCTATTAGGGAAGCAATACATATTCATCATCATAGAAAATAAATTAGAAAATGCAAACAGAAAAATTTAAATCACAGTCAACCCTACCTTCCAGATGTAATCACTGTTAACACTTTAGGGTAACCATTTCCAGACTTTGATCAGGACACACGTAAACACATTTACATATGTAAATATCAAAACTTTTGGGGAAAATTTTAAATAAACTGAAAAATCATTGTATATGTCAACAATATAGAACTGCACTGTACTTCTAGTGAACTATAATATATACATACATGACATATTTTGCATTATATGATTTGATTTACTTAGCCTTATTAGACATCTAGTTTATTTCAAGATTTTCACAAGTATTGACAAGGCTATTATCTATAGGTTTTACACTCTCGTCTAACTGTTAAAGAATAAACTCCTAAAATTGGAATTTTGGGATCAAGATGCTTTTGTAATATTCATAAATCTCCCTTATTAGTCTATATCAGTGAGCCACTAATTTCTGTAATATGGCAGGCCTCTGGACAGTGTTTATAATCTAAACTAGCCCTTGGTTTTTCTCAAACACAGTTCTCGATTAAAAGCAGCCAAACAAAACTCCTTTAAACCCCTTGTCTATGATTTCATAATGACTCATCAGCATTTAAGAGGCATACAATTTTATTTTGATTTTATTAATCAGTTAAACAGACCCACGTGACAGCTGTACTAAGATACTTGCCACAAACTATATCTGTTCAAAATTAGACTTACACATACACACCTTCTGATCATTCTTCATTCTTTTTACCTCCACCTGTCTGTAGAACTGCAGTCTTTCTTTCCTTCCTTCATCCATCCCTCCCTCCCTCCCCCATTCCTTCTTACCTCCCATCCATCCACCCATCTTCCTTCCTCTCCCTTTTTTTCACCAAAACTGCTTACTTTCTTTTCAGTTTGCTCCCTTCTCTCTCTTCCCTCTGTCTTTCCCCTATCTTCTCTCCTCAAAACAGTGAGGACCCACCATCAGAGCAGACGGTGACAGAATTGAGCAAACATCCCAGCTCCCAGAGAGCTATATAAGCTGTCTGTGAAATCTTTAGTTTTGGTATTCATTATTTAAGTTCTGTGGACATGACTTTGCTTTGAAGTCTACTGACTCATCCTCCTCTTTAACTTCTAATTTCCTGTAAATGATCCATTAGTTTCTGGCAAGGTTCATATCACACAGCATTCCTATCGAAAGGGGCTCTACAACCCTGGACAATTTTAACACTGCCTTCTGCAGTGGAACTGGAAGCAAGATGAGGATATGTAGATTCTGCCTTCTTGAGTCGCTACAATCAACCCTCATACTGCCTTGGATTAATGTGAAACACATGCTCCATCTGCCTGTTAAAAAGTGGCAAAGGGGCCCTTCTTGGTGGTACAGGGGGTTTAAGCTCAGCACTAAGAAGCTAAAGCCACTTCAGCATGAGTTCAATCCCTGCCCGGAGGAGATCCACATGGACCTTCAGACCTCTCCTGACATCCCCTAGCCCGAGGTCTCCTGACCACCCCTCCCCCGCCCCTGCTCCCCTCAGCAATGTACTTCATCAGTCGGCCTGTTCTGCTCCCCACTCTGTCTCTGGTGAATCCTCTCATGCCCCTGTACCTTTGGCCTGTACCCCAGTTCTGTATGCATAAATAAATAAATCTTAAAAAAAAAAAAAAGGGCAGACATTTATGTTCACAATGGCCAGGATTACTCTACAGATGAAAATTTGTCTTAAGCTAGTCACATAGGTTACCCAACCCATTTTACTAAGGGAGAAAATACCTCCCCCTCAATCATTCTACTATAGGCCTCTCTGTCAAAACAGCCAGTTCACCATGGCATTAAGATGTTGAAAAGAGAAACAAATGGATTATTATACACAACGCTCTGAGTTTTCAAACTTTCTGCCCCTAGTAAGGCAGGCATAGATAACCACCAGCAGCTACAGGAGAGAGGCCAGAGTTATTCACAAAGATCCAGGGACCTATGGAACTCTTGTGAATTTCATAGACCGAACAAGTCAATTAACAAAGCTTCTTCTTTAAGAAAAAAATTGAATTGGGCTGAAAAAGTCCTATCAGCAAAACACTAAATCTCCCTCTCTCTTTTTCTCCCCTGACTGGTGGGAGCTGAAAGCTATCCCTTTGATATCAGAGCAAATAAAAGTTTGAGTTATTGACTGCTCATGTTAATGCTGAATTTTACTACCACCATATTTCAAAATGAAATTATTCTAACATCTATGCCTCAAATTAAGATCTGTGATAATATATACTGCCGTCCAGAAAATGTCTTAGGTTCAGATGATGTAAAAGCTGATTCCCCTGGAGAGTAAACATTGACCATAGCTTCTCATTGGCTAAAACTCTCCTCATCCCTCCAAATAAATTTAAGTATTGATGACATCAGGGAGTGTTGCCTGGTTATCAAAGTAAATCTGGGGTGACCAGAGGGGAACACTTAATAGTCAAAGTGGCTGGTGTGTCTTAAGTGCAGTGTTCTCAGAATATACCTTTCCCCTACAATTTGCAGAAATGAAAGCCCTGTAAAAAAGCTGAGTAGAGCAAGCCCTCAAACATCACTGGTGTGCCCTCCCTGGTGATGCAATGGGTTAGGACGCAGCACTGCAAGCTAGCTGCAGCTACTTCAGTGCAAGTTTGATCCCTGACCCCAGAGGTGACCCACATGGCACAGCAGACTTCTGTCCTGTCCACTGCTCCCCTCAGCAGTGTACTTTGTCAGTCTGCCTGGTCTACTCCCCACTCTGTCTCTGGTGAATCCTCTCGCTGGCCCTGCACCTCTAGAGCCTGCACCCCAGTTCAAGTTTCATTCTGCTTTTGCCCCCAGGACTCCAACAACGCCTTTTGGGGGGACATATGCAAATTTCCAGTGCTCACAGTGTAATGCAACCTGCAGTCCATCTCTTAGAACTCAAATCTACCCATGTCTGATGTCCTCAAGGCTGTAGAGCCCTCAGTACCCTCCACCCAGGGGGTGAGATGAGGGTTGAAAGGGTTCCCGTGTCCAGCCTTACATTCTGTAAAGAACAAGGATCTTCTGACACAATTGGGAGATGTCTCCTCCTGGCCCGAACTTTCAAATGGCAGAGTTTTGCGAGCTTCCTCCAGGTTGACCAGTGAGAGGTCTGTCACCATGCAGCAAGGGCGTGTCACCAAGCCCTGCAATCCTGTCCCAGTCCCAGGCCAAACAACCACACAGGGAATCTAACTCCATGTTCAACATCACTTTGCCCAATTCCTTCCACTGTGATTAAAAAGAGGATCCGATGTGTGCAAGGGTTCCTTTGAATGTCTTGTCGCTTTCTCAGCACACACTAAGGGACAAAATATAAAATTAAATTCTCAGCAACCACAAGAGACGAACCTCCTTCTCCCCTCGATATGCAGAGAGAGAGAACACGGGAGAGGAAAACAGCTGCAGTGTTTTCTGAGCTGCTCGCTCATTTACCCTCCCCATTCCTTAATGTCCCCACCATAATTGCAGCTACAGAGTCTCAAAGTCCTCCAGAGGTGCTAAAATATGAAAGAATTTGAAGCATTATTTAATATTAACTTGAGAAACACAAGGAGTTTCAGACCTCTTAAAATAAAAATTTAACATTTAAACCACTCACACCCTCACAGGCTGCCTAAGACCTAGCAAATGAAGTCTGTGGAACCTTCCACCAAGGCAGTGGACTGCAGTGAAATGTAAATAAGTCCTCATTGGCATCTCTAGCTTTTTGTGTTTTCATTTTTAAACTGGAGTGTAATTATCTCTTATTTACTAGAGTCACAAACAGTGCCAAAGGGAAAATAAACCATTTCTTTTGAGATGAAGTTGCTGACAAAGGTTTGACAAAGAAAAATAATTAATAGTTTAGTGCTGGCACAGGGCGAGTCCTGGAGCAGTGAAGGGAACTTTCCAGGCACTTGCCAGGCACGGCTGCCTGTGGCTGGCAGATTTCCGGGGTACCAGCCAAGAAGGGAACAGTGCACCCGGGTCCTGAGAAACTTCGGCTATGCCTGGAACAAAAGTCCAGGAGGCTGTGAACATCCTCCCTTCATCATGGTGTTGTCCAGAAATGGCTTTGCTCTCTGGTTACAACTGCTCTCCTATTTAGGAAAGCTGTCCATGTCTTTCAGATGGGGGCTCTGGTGCTCTCCTCCTCTGGTTCTGAGGCATGCCCTTCAGCAGTGAGCCTAGAAAGTTTGGCAACAGAGCCTGAGGGCCAGAGAACCCAGTGCTGGTTTCCGGAGCTGGCCTGCAGGGCGTCCACCTGCTCACAACTGCACCTGAGAGCCTGAGCAGGGGAGAGTGCAGGCGAGCACTACCCAGCACTACCCGGGGCCAAGGACGGGGGAGGGAGAGGCATCTGCCTCTTCCAAGGGGAGTTTGGCAATTCCTTCTTTATAAAGTAAACTCTGAGTCTTCTCAATACACTCCATCTTGAATTCTACTGGCTGGCCCTCTATATATTTTCAGGTGTCTACTGTGGTTGCTAGGAAGATTACAGTCACGGTACAGTCAGAGCTATCATTAAAAAAATTATTAATAATAAGGGATTTACTTGAAGTGCCTCTACATTTTTGTCTCCTGTGATAATCCCTTCCCTTCCCTGGGGGATGCAGACAAGTTTTGATGATCCTTTTGGGGTAAATGTGAGTCACTGACAAAGTTCAGGTCTTAAAGTGGGACAATTTGCTTTCCAGCCTTGACATATCACTCGTGCCTGAATCTTTCTTTCCTTATCTATGAAATAGAGCTAATATCTCTACAGCAGAAGGGACAAGGATTATGTGCCCAGTTTCCCCTTGTATGTGCAACAGCACAGCACAGGTGGCCATCCACACCCAAGACTGGCATGGAGTGGGTACCCACTACACAAAGACTGTTGTTACGACTGTTAATATCAGCCACAAGAACAAAATAATAAATGTTTCTGACCCCAGAGAACAATTTCTATTTCAAGCTTCACTACCTCAAATGAACTCAGCTGCCCCACCCCTTCACCCTCCACTCAGAATTTTTGAAAAGCCCCAGCATTTTAGCTCCAGCTTCTTGGTGATAATTTTGGCTTTAAGAATATCCACGAAGAGTTTCGGATCTGAGGAGAATTATTAGCAGAGTGGGAGAAGAATCTGGGGAATCTGAATGAAGGCAAGGTCTGCTCTTGGCTATAGCAAGAGCATTTGTTCCTGCAAGTATTATTTCTTGGCTATTGGTATCTTTTGTCCTGGTTTCTGCAGGCAGAAACCTCTGGGGGGAAAGGGACCATCGGGGCCCACACATGTTTTCAGACAGGCTGGTACATCGTGTCCTTGCTACATAGCCTGGCACATCAATAGCAAAACAGACCTCTCTTTTGACACACTTTCTTTCTGGACTTCGCGGGACTTAAGGCTTGGGGCTGTGCCTTCCCCTCAGCAGGGCTGGTGAACTGCTTCCTGGAGCCCCCTGGTGGCCCTTTGCATATTCGCGCCATGTTCGCACACCCTTCTAGGGCAGGAGAAAGGGGTTTTCAGAGATGCCCTCAAAAGCTTCCCCCTGACACCCATCACCCACAGTCTGGGGGCAAGGCGGGCACGCGCCCTGTGGAGGCTCACGCAAAGTCAGCGTCTGCACGCCAGGGTCCACGCTGGCCATGAGCAGTAGAGAGGTTATGATGGTGTTCTTGCTCTCTGGAGACTTCCACCCTAGAGAAAAGAGGCAGACCCACAACCCAAGAAAGACAATACAAGGAGAGGTGCCAAGTTCTGTGGGAAACCCTGGGTCAATGCCAGTCGCCTATGAGAAGGCATCAGAGAGAAGGTGAAGGTAAATAGACTCTGGAGTCTTGGAAATCAGTAAGTAGGCAGAAAAGAGAGAGAGGACATTCCAGATAGAAGAATCAGTGTACCCCAAAGCCCAGACCTATTTGGGGAATCTGGAGGGGGAGGTGGGTGTCTTCTGCATGTGTAATTTTCCAACTGTAGTGAGGCTTCCCACAGACATTTGATCCTAATTTCATGGATGCGGAGGCTAAGAGAAAACTGTAGTAGCTGTTCAAGATCCACTGACACAAGTTTCTGTGTGTATCTCCAGTCTAGCTGTAAAAAGACATTGGACAAATTCCACTAGAGAGGCGGCCTACAAAATACCAGTCCACTGGGAAACTGTCATCCAAATCAGGGAAAATCTGAGAACTTGTCACAGCCAGGAGGAGCCAAGTGAGCTCTGACAGCCTCATTTAATAGGCTATTCTGCCTAGGATCCTGGGACAGAAAAGGGACATTATTAGGTAAGCACTAAGGAAAGCAGCATTAACGTAAGGACCGCCGTTAAAAACTGTCTGTCGGCCCTCCCTGGTGGTGCAGCAGGTTAAAGCACAGCACTAAGAAGCTAAAGCCGCTTCTGAATAAGTTCGATCCCTGCCCGCCCCGGAGGTACAGCATTGCAGACCTCTCTACATGGCGCAGCAGACCTCTCCTGACCCGCCTGCTGCTCCCCTCAGCAGAATACTTCGTTATCTGCCTGTTCTGCTCCCCACTCTGTCTCTGTCTCTGGTGAAGCCTCTCACTGCCCCTGAGCCTCTGGTCTGTACCCCAGTTCTGTATGCACAAATAAATAAATCTTAAAAAAAAAACTGTCAATAATGGCAGATTAGCAATAGTCGATGCCACATTGACACTAGCCGTTAACAGTGGGAGAAACGAGGTACGGGGGGAATGGGACATTCTATTCCTTGTCTATAAATAATTTCTCTGTCAATCTAAAATGGCTCAAAAATCACTTTTAAAAAAACCTCTGGATTCATCCAACTGTTAAACTCTTGCTCTTGATGAGCTATAGGCCAGTTACATGTTATAAATGAGAACTTAGAGTATCAGTTTATGGCCTTGTAGCAATAGCCCATTTTCTGAGCACTTGTGTCGGCCGGGTACTCTGCTAAGTACTGTAGATAGCTTCTCACCCAGGATCTCCATAGCAACACGTAATAGGCCGTCAGCACCGCCACGGTACAGACAAGGAAAGTGAGGCATGGAGGGCTCAAGAAGTGGTCTGTGAGTGTGGAGGAGCCCAGACTCAAAGTCAGGTCTGTGGATGCCCACTCCCAATGCTCCATGCTCTTTCTTGCCTCCAGACTTGTAGTTTTACACAGTGGTATTTCATTTAAAAAAAGGTTTTATACATATATATTTGATATCTGAAAAATCAGCCTGAAATAGGGAAATAGGAGGAGAGGTCCTCGGCAGTTTTCCAGTGGAGGAGGGATCAGGTCAGAGTCGGCTTTGGAGTGAACTGCTGGCAGCTGCAGAGGGAAGGGTGGGCCAGCAGAGGCACTGAACCCCGACTGCTGAGACTTCACAACACTGTCTCTAACCAAGGAGAAGCAACCAGAGAGAAAGAACTTCCCTAAAAGGATAAAGAAAAGCCCTTGTGTCCAGCCAATCAAACCCCGGGCATGGCTGAACTCCTAGGGGCCTGCCTCGGCACTGCCCATCCGCCTTCACATAGAGGACCTGACGGTGCAGGGAAAATAACCACCGCCCAGCAATGGAGCAGACTGGCCAGGGCCCCTGCCAGGGAGTGGCCGGCTCTCTGTTCGCTGTGCGGAGGCCTGTAGGCTGTGCACTGAAGACTGAGGAAAGGCGGATGGAGGAACTTTGGGCAGGACCCAATCCTGTCTCCCTGCCATCCTTGAGCCTGGTTACCCAGCTGGAGGCGCGGCCTTGAGTGTTTTATCAAGCTCTCTGTTGTTTCCCCTGCCCTCCAGGATCAATGAAAAGCAGGGCTCATCTCACCAGTGAGCTGAAGAGCTGAACACCTAGAGGCACAGTGACATTTGGTACCCCTAGAGGCTACAAAAAACACTAGCATATCTCCTAGATGACCCATTCCCAAAGCACCAATGTTGTCTTACGGAGTGGGGCACATAGTGGTGCCAATGAATAGTGATTAAAGAGATACACATATTCATGGGTCAAAGGTCACACTGCAGTGTACTCAACTGGAGTTTAGACTGATAGACTGAGATTCCTTGTGTTCCTTTCTTCTTGTTGCTGCAACAAACTGCCACATACTAGTGGCTGAAAACAATATGGGTTTATAATCTCTCAAGCCTGGCAGCTACAAATTGAAATGAGTGTGTGTTACCAGGATAAAAAATCAACATGTTGGCTGAGCTGCATTCCCTTGTGGAGGCTGGAGAGGACCCACCTGCAGTGGCCGCCTGCATTTCTGGTTCTTAGCCACTGACTCCATGTAGTAATATTGCTTCTCTGATCCTCTTCCAGGGTCACAGTTCCCTCTTGCATATTTAAGGATCCTTGTCATTCCACTGAACTCACGTAACTAATTGGAACACTTTCCCTACTTTAAATCTGCTGATTTGCACTCTTAATTCTCTTTTTATCTCAAACATTTTTTTTTAAAGATTTATTTACTTGTGCATACAGAACTGGGGTACATGCCAGAGGTGCAGGGGCAGTGAGAGGATTCATCAGAGACAGAGTGGGGAGCAGAACGGGCACACTGATGAAGTACACTGCTGAGGGCGGGTCAGGAGAGGTCTGCCGCGCCATGTGGGTCACTTCTGTAGTGGGAATCAAACTCATGCTGAAGTGGCTTTAGCTCCTTAGTGCTGTGCCTTAACATGCTGGACCACCAGGGAGGGCCCTAAAACATAAAAGGTTCTAGGGTTTAGGTCATAGACATTGATGGGTTTCTATCAAAAATACCTTCTAATGTCAAACTATAGGAGATAGTTTTTCCTCCAAAATATGAAAATAATCATACTGATCAAACTCCTCTATGAGACAGGGACACACAGGAAGCATCTTCCTATATTATGTTACTTAATTGTCACTAATGTTCAATGAGGCAGACACTCTTTAATGCCCCAAATGAGGTCATTTGCCTGCAAAATCCTTTCATAGCTTCCAATATGCCCTCGGGAATAACAGCCTTCTCCAGGCCCTGTGAGGGCTGAGGAATTGAGTCTCCCTGCCCAATCTCCTGCCAGCCTCCCTCGAACTCCCTATTTCAGGTCCTTGAATTCCAGGAGTTATACCTGCTGCCCTCTTCCCAGGGTCCCACATCATCATGTGGTTGGCTCTGCATCACTGTTAGGATTTCAGCTCAAATGCGCCCTCTCCAGGGAAGCTTTCTGTAGCCACTGCATCTGAAGTGACCACCTCCCACCAAGTCATTGCCACCTAAAATACCATTATTTCTCTCACTGTAGTTGGTCTATAAAATCAGAGACCTCATCTATGCTATTCACTACTCTTTCTCCAACTCCTAAAACAGGACTTGGCACATAGTGGGCACTCGGTAAAATTTTGTGAAGGCACATAGTAGGCACTCCATACATTTAGTACATGAATGAATCTGAGTTATCTAAATGAGGAAGCCATGTGATCGCCAAGCTCACAGAGCCAGGACACAGGACACGCCCTACATCCAAGCCTCTCAAGGAGTCATTTTCCCAACTCCCCACCAGAGAGACTGTCCAGCTGGGAGGTACAGGATGAAAACACAGGGTCCTGCTCTTAAGTGGCTCCTGCTGGGTGGGGTGGAGTGGAGTGAAACGGCAACATGGTCCTGCTGGCCGGGCTGCCATGTCCCAATCAGGGGGCACAAAAATACGGTCTGAATGCTTGACCAGGAGAGCTACACACAAGGAGAGGTCAAGGTCACTGCAAACCAAGAATTCCTAATCAAGTTGGAGAAACCAATCTAAAACACGAAACCATCAGATACGCCAGGAAGCACATAACCCAGGGTTCACTGCTGTGGCAGGAAGGGCTGCCAGGCTAGAAGAGAGCTCAGTGTGGGCTGCAGTAGGTGGGTTTAACCAGTGCCCGACTGGGAGAGGCAGACAGGAACGCACAAGCAAGGCACCAGTGTTGCTGGACATGTGTGGAAGACCATCCGCTCACTGAAGGTGGCCATTAGGAGGCAGAGAAAATAAAGCCAAGCTGGAAACAGACTGGAGAGCTTGAACACTGGGCTGAGGAATTTATAACCTTCCTAATGATAGGGAGGTTTCTGAGCAAGAGAAAAACCTGTTTTAAGAACACTTATTTCAGCAGTGGAGGGCAGAGTGGACCGCAGGGTTGGGAGATCTGTTCTCTACTAGGAGTAGGTGCCCAAAAGGTCCCGGCCATCAATCACAATGAAGACACGCGCTGGACCTCAAGTCCCTTTGCTGAGCACCTTTTAAGAGGATGCAGGGAGAAGCCAACATTTGCACATCCGGAGTGGGTCAAACTATTTTCTTCAAGGTGTTGACCACCTGGGAGGGTGAATATAGCAACGACTAAGACAAGAAAGAAATGGAGGTAGTGTCCTGTAAATGGGTCCAAGCAATACCCTCGCCCCTTAACCCCCAAGGTAAACATGTAGTCTTCAGATTTCAGAAATCATTTGAAAAGTTGTTAAAAATTTTTTTTATTCACCTTTTTTTTTTTTTTTTAAGATTTACTTACTAGTGCATACAGAACTGGGGTACAGGCCAGAGGCTCAGGGGCAGTGAGAGGCTTCACCAGAGAGAGTGGAGAATGGAACAGGCAGATCGGTGAAGTACACTGCTGAGGGGAGCAGCGAGCGGGTCAGGAGAGGTCTGCCATGCCATGTGGTCACCTCCAGGGCTGGCGGGAATAGAACTCATGCGGAAGTGGCTTTAGATTCTCAGTGCTGTGCTTTAACCTGCTATGCCACCAGGGAGGGCCATACCCAGCATGTTTTAAAGGAAATACTTAAAACTATCTCTTCATGGTTATCACCTTTGTGCTTCCACTCCAAAGAATAACATTTCTCTGGATTTTTCCCTAGCATTAGTTCTACCTACAGTGACTACAGTGGAAAATGATTCCTATGTACTATTTTCCCTGAGATCTCAGGCAAATTTGAGACTTCAGAAATAAACCTTCCCAAAAAAAGTGGTTCCAACCTCCAAAGGCCTTGATTTTTCTGTATCTAATGACCAGATATACACCTTATAAGCATCAGAATTCTCAGTCCACTGTCTTGTCATTTCTGAGAAACCTAAACAGATGGCACCATGTTTTTCTATGGGCAATGGCAACAGCAGATTTGGAGTGCCATTATTTTAATGTGTGACAGGGGAGGCAACTGCATAATGGATTCCAGAGACTGAAATCCCAAGCAAGCTAACCACATTGAAGAACTCTTTAAAAATTCCCTGCAGGGCCTCAGGAGAAGAGCACCAGCAAGCCAGCAATAATCAGAAGAATGTTTTAACAATGGCACCAGTATTGAAGACTTTTGTTTTCTCTCATCATACTCCTTCCTGCCCTGGCCATAGGTGAGAAAAATAGAAGGAGGAACTAGAAAAAGTCAAGACCCACCAGAGCTTCTCCCTTCCCCCTGTGCCACTGGAGGGGCCTGAGTCCACCTTGCAGACGGGTCAGAAGAAAGAAGACTCTGGAACTGTATGGAGAATGAAGTTTTCATTCAGATTGGATTAGACCTTCATCCCCCCCCCCCGAAATTGTTTTAATTACATAGTTGTTAAATATCAAGTTTTTAAGAAATGTTTGGATGCTATAGAAAAATGTTCTTGCTAGGTGAAGTGGAAAAAAAAAACACCTCAAAGCACAACACTGAGGTACATCGTATGTGATGTTCAGTTTTCTTTGTAATACTAGTCTGGCTGATAGTTTGTATAATTAGTCATGTAAACTCTAGATGTTGCTGTGAAAGTCTCTTGTAGCTGTGGTGAACATCTATAGCCAGTTGAATTTAAGTGGAGGACATTGCCTTCTGTGATGTGGGTGGACCTCATTCAATCAGCTGAAGGCCTTTAGAGCTTTTGCTCTTACAAAGTGAAATTTCCGGCCCTCCCTGGTGGCACAGCGGGTTAAAGCACAGCACTGAGAAGCTAAATCACTTCCTCATGAGTTCGATTCCCGCCTGCCCCTAGAGGTGACCACATGGCGTGGCAGACCTCTCCTGACCC
>NW_004567116.1:31083394-31092123 GCF_000260355.1 Condylura cristata
AAAAAAAAAAAAAAAAGTGAAATTTCCCAGAGAAGGAGGAATTCTACCTCAAGACTTCAGCATGAATTCCTGCTGGAGATTCCAGCGTATTGACCTGCCTAAGGTTTTAGACTGGCCAGCTCCCACATGAGCCAAACCTTACACTGAATCTTTTTATATACATGCAAGTATGTATAGATCTTAACATATATGTGCACAAAGATCTGTATGGGCCTCTTCATGTGTCTATACATACACGTACATATGTGAATGCTTCCCCTAAGGGTTCTGCTTTTCTGAACAACCTTGACTAATACACAGTACGATTCCAATTGTGTAAAGACAAAGCTAAAAACATTTATATGTATAAATTACATTGAAAAAAGTTTGGGTCTCATAACTGAATATACAGCTTGATTTAAGCTTATTACTAAAATACTGGCTGAGTGTACAAAAAGAAAACATTCAAATGTGAACAGTCAAAAAGACTACTTTAATGTTTTGTCTCTATAGTTAGTACTGGCATTTCCTCCCCAAGTACATTGTTACTTTTGCAATCAGGGAAAACGTAATTACAATCTGATCTGGATTCAACAAAGCAATGTTAACGTCCACTGCAAGCTGCCTACACTCTCAGGCAACCTGAAGACAATGCCTTTCCCTACCTGCTCACCTGTGACTCAAGTCTTGGCCTTCTCTGTAGACCTGTCCCAGTCCCACCTCCTTTGTGTCCCATTGTGCCTCCTACCCTTTCATGCTTGCCCAGAGGAAGAAGGCATTAGACAGACAGGGCTTCATCACTCCTACTTTATAAAGGAGGAAACTGAGGCTAAGAGACTGGATGCTGTTTGTACATAGATACCCAGCTGGTAGTTGACATAGCTGAAATTCCTTCCTTTGTAAACCGTAAAACTAAGCACATGTGAGTGATTTTCATTAATCTTCCCATATGGACCGTGTGAGAACCATGTCAATTGCATTACAGGGCCTTCACTAGGCCTTCCAGAGTCTTCTTCAGTCTTCAGACAATGGCTCATTAAAAACCAAAAAAGAAGAGGATGGCCAGGGTTAGGTGTCAGGACCAAAGAGGCTCTGGGCTCTGCCAGTGGTCCCCAACATCCACCCTCCTGGTGGCTCCACAGCTGCAAACGAGCAGGGCCACCCACACTGTGCCAAAAGGTCCAGATTCACTCTCAGCGGCCTCTCCAGACCCAACCTAATTAGTGGCACAGGTCCTGGCCAGCTGCCATCCGTGAGCCCACAGAGGGACAGCCTCACTGCAGAAGATGTAGGAAGACAAAAGCAACCCCAGGCTGGCAGCTTCAAGGCCTTGGATAGGGCTCCATCACCAGGAGCTTTCTTTCCCCCTTCCCTTCACCTGCTATCCAGACTGAGCATGTATCCCTTTAGTACTGGACCCTTTCCCTAGGACCCTGGCACCTTCCTTGATATCCCCCAGAGAACTGCCTGCTCTTCTAGCATCCCTATAACAACAGGTTGATCTCCCTAAATCCTGGGCAATTCACCCCAATCACTGGTGTCCCAGAATAATCTGATCTAACCTGCTACCCCAAGACCCAGTGGTATCCAGGCTGGTTGAATACCCCGTGTTTGCTGAGCCAATGAATAAACCCACTATGCACAGGCCGTAAGTGAGGTCCTGGCAAGACTCCTATGTAAGCACTGCCCAATGATTAAAAAAAGAGCCATAATAAATGGTGAGGCAGCGCCTAGCGTGCATGCTTTTATGAAATGCTAAAAGATCCCTGGAATAAATTGGAAATATGGTACCAGTCAACTCAGGTTTCTAGACATGGCTTCCTCCATAACTAATAAAGTGTAAATTCGGCCTGCTCTGTCACAGAAGATAGTGCTCTTGGTAGGAGAAGATTTAGGAAAGAAAAAAAATAAATAAAAGGCTTTCCTCTCTGAAAGCTGTTTGGATGAATATGTTTTCATTGCCAAATGCACAAGCTGTAAGGTATAAGTAGAGGCCATCCCACCTCTCCCAGCTAAGCAGTGACAGAAAGCCTAAGTCAGCAAGCCAGGTCAGTTAGAATTTTGAAGCCAAATGAACTCTAGCTCTGAGAGGTATGTAGTGGGAAGAATATATATTTAAGTAACTAAACTTTAACTCCTTTACTATACTTTCCAAAACGTTGCTTAGTTTAGGAAAATCACATGAAATAGATACATGTACTTGGTTTTGAAAATAAAGAAACGGACTTACTTGCTTTGCTTATGTAAATATTGTTTCTCCTCATCCTTCCTACATAAATGTTGAACACACACTTCAAGTATTTGGCTTAATATTGTCTGGGCCCCACCGCATCAGAACTCCCCAGACATGCAGAGAAAATGCTCGGTGCCCTAGGTGGGCACTAGGAAGACAGGGAGTACCTGTCTCCCTCTGTGAAAGCCTCCAGGAATCAGCCCCCTGGGGTGCTGGGCAGGGCCCCATTACTGGCCAAGGGAATGTCCAGGGCACATGATACCCATCCCAGTGATATCAAGGCCAAGGATTGAGGCTGCTGTGGGAAAAATGAAAGAAGCAAGAGAATTCCTTTTTCTTCTCACCATAATGGTTAATAAAAAAAAGGTGATAGGGGGTGAGGGGTAAGGGTACAGGCAGTCAAGTAGAAGGCAGAATGGAATTAGAGCTTTATTATGGCATCTTGGGGGAATGGAGAGGAAGTGGGGAGGAGGACTGAAAAAAGTAGACAGGGCTTATAGCTGCCCCCCCTGGCCTCTGTGAGGAGGTAGGCAGTTGAGACATGTGCTCAGGTTGATGACATGTTCTTTAACAGAAAGGTTTAATGAATGGGCAGAGCTAACCACAGGTTATAGAGAAGGATTGAGAAATGCTTTCTAAATTATGCCAAGCACATAACAGAAAGTTACCATAAGCATCAGAAAGTGTGTTCAGATTTCTGGGATTGATTTGAGGTTCAGAGTGGGGACTCAACAACTGAATCACAAAATCAGAGAGGTATTAAACTACAAATACAAAGCCACACCCAAGAGGAAAATTAGCTCCTTCTTGGGTCTATGTGAACATTACTTGACATCTCTTTGAAACACTTGGCTTCACACTGACCGAGATGTGCCAAGCACTGTTTTATGTGCTTGACATGTAGGAACTCATTATCCTCCTTGCAGGGTGAGTACTAGGCATCTCCCCTTTGCAGAAAAGGCTAAAGATCTCTGATGCTAAATAAAATTTTTAACTTTTTCTAAAAGTTATACAGATAGTAAGCAAGAGCAATCCCGTAGAATTGCTTGTGATCAAGAGAAAAATTAGAAATTAATTGCACAGTACCCATCAAAATTAGTTGACATCTACTGAGACTTTATGAGTGAGTAGTGCTTTCCCTTTGCCACTTTCTACCATGGTTTGGTTTGGCCAATGGATGAGGTCAGGATGTTTACTCTCTGGCTCACTCTCTGCCAGGCTATGAGTTGGCAGTGACTATTTCATTCTTCTCTTAAAGCTACAACTTTCATCCCAGCTGTAGGCCAATACCCCAGCTCCTAAAGGTCTTTGTAATTGTTCTTGTGGTTGTCAGCCCTGGAGTGCAATTCCATCCCTGGTTTTCTTCAACCCCACCCACAACCTCTGTAAAGGTCTCCATCATTACTCTCTCAGGAGACTATGCCCACCATTCCCCACCAAGACCTCACCAGATACATAAGGTTCTCAGCATTTTAATTCCTATGTCAACTTTAGTGTTGAAGTTATTTTCCTTACTCTACAGCTGGGAAACTTGCAAACTCTGATGGGTTGACTTACTGCCCAAGTCACATAGGTGATAAAGTCTGAGTTTGATGTAGGCTTTCCTACTCTCCTTAAAGACCATGCACTCAGCCCCTCTGACAGAAATGAAGTGAAAGGTCATCACTTATGGGCTTTCTTGATGGTTTCTTTTAGTAAGAGAAAGAAACATCTTTAGTTTATCAGACTGACCTGTGCTCACCATGTCCTGTTCCCCAAAGGTTTCTGGTGTACCAAAGGTTTGGAGCGGCTGTACACTATGTCTCATGTTGCCCCTGGCTTTGGAAATTCAGATGGAATATTAAGCTTTGATAGCAAGAAAATCTACTTTAACCAGCTTTCCCCAGACTAATTTGAAAACAGTGTATTTGGTTTTGTTGGTAGATGCTAACAAACAGCTTTCTTAAATATAAAATTAGATAACTTTTATTCTAAATTGACTTAACATACACATAGTTTAACTGGCTCTAACTATTTGCCGATCTAGTGAACATAGGTTCCAATGAGGGTCTTGTGTGTTGCTTAAAATTAACAGCCAACCTAAGGAAAGGAAGACTTCTAAAGATGGGACCAACCAGCACTGGAGCAGCCCAGTTCCAATACCAACTCTGCACTCACTGTCAGCATGCTTTGAAATCACTGTCTTATTAATAAACACCTCTCCTCATGTTAATAAATTGTAAGCACGTCCACAACAAATCCCTGTACGGGAACTATAGGTCAACATTTAGTGCCAGACTCTAGCCCAAACCACACCATCATCTCCTCAGGCTTTACTTTGCCCACACTGTTAATAGAGCACACTGTACAGAAATGGCAAATAACCTAAAATCATCTAGATTTGAAAAAGTCTTCCTACTCTTCCCATAATTCACAAAAATATGTCAAATTCCAATGGATCAGTAGTTTACAAACTATAAGCTAGACCCCAATCATACAAACAAAAAAGAAAGAAAAAGAAAAAATATAACAAAAAATCATGAGAAATATTCAGGATCTCTATTTGGATTACTCATAAAATATCATAATTTGGTTGCCTGATTGAAAAGAGAAACTCATTTCTTAAAGTTCTAAAAGCTGGAAAATGAAGTCGCCAGCTCGTTGTGTCTGCCGACAGCCTGTTTCCTGGTTCAAAGCCAGCACCCTCACTGTGACTTCCCGGCGGAAGGGGTAAGGAAGCTCTCTGAAGTCTCTCTCATAAAGTCATCAATCCCAGATTACCTCTCAAAGGTCCTAGATTTCAACATATGAATTTGGGGGGAGGGGTGTTTGGGGATAGATGTAAACTTTTCAGGCCATAGCAGTCACACACTTGTGTTTTTGATGCATAGTATTTGGCATGAGTCATGAGTTTTCTGAAGATGAGGACCATAAAGAGTTTAATCTTTAATGACATAAGAGTGATATTCCATCTGGAAGATGTTACAGAGATTTCCAACTTAATGCCTTAATGGTGGAGCCTAGGTAGGTTCCCAGTTATTTACCATGATAAAAATACAAAAACCCTTCATTAGGACCATGAAGTCATATAAAAGTACAACCCCCCCCCCCACCTCGCCCTCCAGCAGTAGGGAAAAGAGGAAGAATTTAGACAAAGATGTTATACATCAATACATTGAGTTTGTGTGGATTTACTTGGCTTACAATCTGATATAGTTTGAAATCTGTGCAAAGTACTAAAATTTTACTCCAGTGCCCAGCTATGTATAAAGCAAATGAGAAATTATAAGTGGAAATACAGTGGAAAACATTTCACTATGTTCCAAATAAAAAAAAATGAATTCCTGTTAATTAAACAGAATAATGAAAGCAGAAAACATAGTTAAACAGGTCTCTTAAACTACTACTAGAAGCATATATTGGAGTATACATATTAGAAAATAAATTGGTAATACCCATCCAGACATTTAAAAGGCTGCGTATATATTGAGCCAGTTATTTCATTCTAGGAAATCTACTCTATGGAAATCATATTAAAAGATAGAAAAATATTTATACTAAAACTGCCTGCCTTTGTATTTTTAATGGCAAATAACTGGGAACCTACCGAGGCTCCACCATTAAGGTGTTAAGTTGGAAATCTCTGCAACATCTTCCAGATGGAATATCACTCTTATGTCATTAAAGATTAAACCCAAGAATTCTTTATAGTAACAATGTAATGACACTGTAGTGAGGGAAAAAAGAAACATGTAGAGACTAAAGATAAGCACCAAAAGAAAAATATTGGAAATAAATCTGCTAAAATATAAACAGTGTTTGTCTGGGTCCATACTACTTAAAAGAGTGTCATGCACAGATCAGCCCCAGGCTGTGATAAGTTACCTCCGACCAGGAGAGGGTAAGAGGATACTTTACAGTATGCACTTGAGGCGACTTGCACTTTGACAGTGCTGTCATGTCCTGCAAATAGTCCAGTTGAGCAGAGTCTAGTCTTGCTTGTGTGCAGTCAAACTCGGGTGGACCGCTCCCCATTACACGTGGGGGGGGGGTCACTCACAGTAGGACATCACAGTCCACAAAAGTCTGGAAATTCAAGAACTGGCCCTTGTTCTAGATCACTGGTCTAGGTGATATTACTGTAGATAATAATTTCATCGTCCCTGTTTTCCAATTTTTTATTAAGTCTAGAGCACTTACTAAAAAAGGAAAGGGCGTGTGTGTTTATTAAATGTAAACAAAAAGGTAGAACTTTATCACTCAACAGCTATATCTTTGGCAAAGTTTCCTAGAGGATTATATAGACACAAAGAGAGGCAGGTTGAAAACGGTTAGGGAAATAGATTTCGGAGCCCACAAGCTAGGTTTGAATCCAGGTTCCTTTATTTTCTAATTATGGGTAGGTGGCTTGATCTCAATCTGCATTGGTTTATCCCTGCATTAAACGAGAATAGCCTTTTTAGGCTACTTATATGATTTGGCAGGATTAAATGACGAAAGATGCATCAAGTTTAGGAACATAAGCTCTCTAAATGTTCGTATTATCACAAATCATAGGTCAGAGTGAAAGTCCATAATTCCCATTTTTTATCTGCAAAATGAGTGAAGAGGGAAGAGAAGTGGAAGATACAGTAACAACACCAAGTCATATGAGTGTGCCAATCTGTGATGAGCACTTGTCATGAAGCAGATTAATTTTTAACAGGCTTGGAGGCTGGGACTTAGTTCTTTTCATCCCCATTTTGTACATGGAAAAATTGAGGTTAAAAAAAAAAAAAAAGTTGTTTGCCCCAGTCACCAGGCTATTAGACTGTCTCCCGCCAAGATTTCTGGGCTAGGCTCAGGGCATGGGTCCCCAGAGGCTAAACCAGGAGACTCATAAAAGTGCAAATGCACTATGCCCTGCTCCCAGGGGGAACCAGGGTCACCCACCTATTCAAAAGACACAGCAGAAAGAAAAATTGGGGACTTGTTTCCAGACAGTCCCCTCACCCAGCCAGCAAACAGCCACTGGGCTTCCTCCCAGCCTGGTAAGGGTGTTGCTCTCAGGGAGTGAACTAAGCAGCTCTTGGAATGTAACAGGAGGATGTAGGGGCCTGTGAGTCATTCTGCTCCCCTCCTTGTTGAAGCCCTGGGAGTCATTTATCTTAGTCACTGGGTTTTCTGCTTCTGGTGGCAGGGGGCTGGTGGATCAGTCATCCCTAAAAGGAAGTGAGTCTGTTAACAATGCTCATCTCGCCCTCCCAAAGGGACTGAGCAGAAGGAAGAACACTGGCAGCACCCAGCTGTTTCCAGAACTGGAGGAATGCGAGGAGCCAGGGAGGCCTACCCTGGCCTGTGGGACATTCAGCAAGCTGCAGGTTTAGACATCTGCATGGCCTGTGGGTTCTCTTCTGTGACTCTCTGCTGTGAGAAATCTACGCCCTCTGTACCAAAGAGCATCTGTTCCAAAGAGTGTGAAATCTACAAATGTTTACTTGAAGTTAAAGGGCAGAAATATAAGTCCTGCCCTCAGAAAAGAGAGGCAGGAGGCCTAGTAGAGAAGACAATTAAGAGCATACAATATTTTTAACTTGAAATCCAGCACATTCTGCACTAAATGCTGAGGACAGGAGCCTGACCCCTTCATGTCTTAAAATTTGGAAAGGCATTTTCAATAAAATGGAGCCCAGCCTAACTTTCCTTTTCTATCCTTGCTTTTCAACCCTAAATTTTTAACCAGAAATAATTTTAAAATCGGGCAGGTGATTTTCTTCCCTTTTGGAAAGCAATTTTGTAATATACAACCCAATTCACACTTGACAAAATTTTGACTTAGGAATTCCACCTCCAAGAACATATTGCACAGGTAAACAAGGTACAGAATGTCTTGCTGGCAAGCAAGTTTACTGCAGCACTGTTTGGGGTAGCAAAATCTTACGAAAAAAACAAACGCTCACTGACAGGGAACTGGTTAGATATGCCTGGCACATCCACACAACGCACAAAATTGTTTTTAAAATGAGGTAAAACCTCACTTTTAAATACTCACGATACTTACTATGAAAGATATTTCAGGCAAATTTGAAAGATAGAAACTGCTGAGCATCGTAACGGCATTCCAACAGAACATTCAGACCCTGCACAGTCATTGCTATACACTACTGCTACACTACACCATTGTATACATATAGTTTACTATCATAGTACTGCTTGCACTACATTCCAAAACCTCAGAACGGGAATGTAGAAGGGGCTCCTAATTTTTCAGTTTATATTTCTGACCTCCTTGAATTTTTTTTAAATCAATTTTTAAGCTAGTCTCATAAAAATAGAAGAGATATTATCAACTGGAGAAACATAAGCACTATCGCCCCTGAGGTGAGAAAGGCCACAGCTCTTTCTCTATGGCTTTGACAGTAGCTGGCAAGGCTCAAGATCATGATATGGCTATTGAGGGGCAGGCATTTTTTTTTAAATAAAAACAAACAAAACTATATGCATTTTAGGGCCCTTCCTGGTGGCGCAGCAGGTTAAAGCACAGCCTGAGAAGTTAATG
>NW_004567116.1:31092679-31101355 GCF_000260355.1 Condylura cristata
ACAAAAGACAAGATTTCATTTTTTGAAATAGATCTCTCTCTATAATCAGGGGAATACTAAGCTAGCTTTCTCTCACTCTCCACATTCATAACATTCTGTGTGTGTGTGTGTGTGTGTGTGTATTATTGCCTTTATCCAATCATCTGTCCAGGAGCATTTATGCTGTTTCCATGTCTTAGCTATTGTGAATAATTGTTGCTATGACACAGGGGCACATATATCTTTTCGAATTAGCACTTTGGTATATTTTGGGTAAATACTGATACATAGGAGTGAGATCTCCAGACCCTGTGGTATTTCTATTTTCAAATTTATTTTAGGAAATCACCATACAGTTCCCATAGAGGCACCAATTTACTTTCTTACCAACAGTGAAAGACAGTTTCTTTCTAAAGAACTTTCACCAGCACTAAAGGTATTAGGTTATTCTTACTGGTGTGAGGTTATGATTTTGTGGTTTTAATTCTCATTTCCCTAATAACAAGAGAATTGGGAATTTTTTTTCATGTTCGGGCCCCAATTAAATGCTTTGCACGTTCCAGTTGCTCTGACTTTCCTGACAGCTCCATGAGGCAGGTATCTTGCAGATGAGGGAGCTGGGCTCAGTGGGAATGAGGCCTTGTGCCTGCGCATAGAGCAGTGAGGAGGGACAGCAGGCAGTCAGAGGCCCCAGCCAGAGACTTCCTACTAGTTGCCTCTCAATGAATGAAAAACTGCCAACATCTGTAAGACTAGAAAAGCCACAAACTATGAAAGTTACTATTGTACTTTATTCACAATATTTATAAAGAAATAGAATTTGTAAAATTCTATTATAGGTAAGTAAAAAAATACAAATTATTCACTATGTTAGAGGTGGGGAAAGCACTGGACTTTCGGATGAAGAAATGGATTCAAAGCCCTGTCGACCACTAAGTAGCCAAGAGCCTATCCGCTTACCGTTTTGAGCCTCAGTTTCCTCATTTGTAAAATGGAGATCACAGGACACAGAGGGGGTTACTGTAAGGACTATATATGAAAGCCCCTAGGTGTCTGACATTTTGTATCTGTGTAAAAACAGGACTAGATACTGAGGCTGCAATAAATTATGCTCAGTGTATTGCCAAGCCCACCACATTTTTTGTTTGTTTTTTTTTCAGCTTGCTGTGGTTTAAAAGTAAGCTGCAAAACAAATAAATAAATAAAAATAAGCTGCAAAACTTATATTCACATACACTCCCAACAATCTGAGGTGGAAATCAGGGTTTTAATTGTTCTGATCCAGTCTCTAGTGGATTGATTTAGGGCATTTAATATCATCTCCAAATGCCAGGCTTAATTTGCATTGGGTCGAAAGCTGGGCTGCTCAGTGCTGGCTGTTGATTTTAGGCAAGGACTTGGGAGGGCCCATGGCCCACCTTCCTCCTGGCCTGTGGCCAGCCGAGAGGCAGCTTCACCTGGGACTCAGAACAGGCTGGCCAAGGCGGCAGAGCCTTTGATGGATTGTCCCTGTTTAATTAAAGTGCAGCTGGGGCCTGGGGCAGCACTGCACCTTCAGCCAGCAACTGGGCATGGGCTGTGCCACCAGCCCGTGCAGGGCCATTGGCCCAGGGCAGAGCCCCAACCTTGGCCTGGCACCCCCCCTCACCCAGGAAACCTGTGCTTCTGCCTTTTAGAGACCCCCAGGCTAACCTTCAGAAGGCCAGTTCTCACTACAGGCTGCGTCCAGGTGTATCTCAGCCAGAATTCAAAACCCACCAGCAACTCTTGGGGGTCCCAAAGACCTGCTTCACAGCAGGCATTCTGTGTTTGGAGACCACCCCGCTTACGCTGCTTACCATCTGGGGGTGGGGGGTTGGCTAGAGGGACTCCATTCATTAAAGCCTTCTTAAATTATAATTATTATGGAAGGCTTCAGGCTCACCTCAAGGTAAATGTGCCCAGGACACAGCATTCACAGTCATCCCTGCACAAGCAAGGGCACGCAGGCCACCTCCATCCCACTGCACGCACAGCAAACCCTGGCCACTCTGTCCTGTCACCCACACCTACTTCAGTACGTAGCTGGAAAAGATAAAGCACTTTTTTCTCAAAACCACACCACCATTTTTCCTATCCTCTAAGTGCACAAGGATACCGAGTGTTATCAAATCTCCAGGCAGTGTTTGACATTTTCTGATTGTCTCATAAGTGACTCGTAGATGCTGATTTGTTTGAAGAGGTCAGTGGCATTTAAAAAACATATTTATGGGCCCTCCCAGGTGGCGCAGCAAGTTAAAACACAGCACTAAGAAGCTAAAGCCACTTCAGCATGAGTTCAATACCAGGCCCCAGAGGTGACCCACACCTCTCCTGACCTACCTGCTGCTCTCCTCAGCAGTGTACTTCATCAGTTGGCCTGTTCTGCTCCCTACTCTGTCTCTGGTGAATTCTCTCACCTCGCCTGCACCTCTGACCTGTACCCCAGTTCTGTATGCATAAAATAAATAAATCTTATATATATATCAACTTTATTGAGATAAATTCATCTACTTAAAATGGTATAATTCATTGGTTTTTAATATAGTCACAGGATTCCCACAAGGTTTTGTCCAGGTTTTGAAACATCTCTGGTGGCTTTGATTTGCTCACCTTCTCTCTTTCTCCTCAATTACCCACCTAGGGCTGTGGCTTCCTTTGAGGGTATTCCAAGCCCAGAGACACCTCTTACTTGTATGGCCTGGGTCAACCATCCAAACTCTAACCTATAGTTTCATCACCTGGAAAATGGAAGTAATGACAATTCCTTTGCTCATGGGGTCATGTGAGGATTAAGCAAAACAGAGCATGGAAAGTGCATAGAAGTGCCAGGTACGGGCAAACATTAGTTCTTGTTATTCCTTTCTGATAGCATTTTGATGGAAGTCCAAGGCACTAAGAGAGCAAGTCGCTGGAGCCAGACCCCCCAGGTGCAAACCCATGTCTTCCACTTACTTGCAAAGGGAAAATAATGCAAGAATTTGCCAAAATTTATTTTCTTTTCCTCTGAGCAGACAAGTAAACTTTGTTTCTTGGTCTCTATTTTACTTAAGTGTGGCCCCAAAACTAAGTTCTAGCCAGTGATAAGTGGATAGAAGTGATCTGCAGCTTGAATACTCCTGGTGCTGAATGACCATGTGCTGGGCAGTCAATCAAGAAGGATGCAGCTAGGTTCTGCTATTAGCTAGAAATAAACTTTTTGTTATGTTGCGCATTAGAATAGTTGAGGTTTATTTGTTACAGCAGCTAGCGTTACCTTAACTGATACACTAGCTTTGACTCTGAGCAAAGTATCTGGCTTCTCTAGGCTTCACTTCATATGTAAGGGATGCTAATAATACCTATTTCAAGAGGTTGTTAAGAAGATCAAATGAGCATTGTGTGTGATAATGCAAAGCATCTCCTACACTGTCTGGCCCATACCACCACCATCTAAGTGCTTGCTCCTGATTTACTTCTGTTAGTAGTAGTAGCAGCAGCAGTAGTATTGCAAAAGCAACAGTATACCGTCAAAATTTTCCACAAAACACTTAAATTACAAATTTTAAATCTTTTCTGGTATCCCCTTGGTATGATTTTTTTTTTTGCTTATTTACCGCTTTGGATTCAAATTTTATCTCAGCCAAATAATTTCCAATTTAAGATTGAAAGCTAATGGTCTAACAGGATTATGACAGTTTGCTTTCATAGGAACTATTTCACAAATACAGTCATTCTGCAAGATAAAATGAACTTAATACATGAAGCAGTCTCCAGTAGTTCCAGTCGATGTTCAAAAATGGCAGATTAGACTTCCTCCATGGGTACGGTACTTGGTTAGCAACCAGATCCTTTAATGCTCAAAATGGAGGAGATGAGCACTGAACTGTGGGACTTAGAAAACAATCCCAAAAAAGAAATACAAATGGCGGAAAGACCCATGAGAAGCTGCACAGCACTACTAACCTTCAGGGAAATGCTAATGAGAACCACAACAAGATATACTTCAGACACACTGGGATGGCTATAGTGAAAAAGACAGAACAAGAAGTGTTGGCGAGGAGATGGAGAAACTGTGCCCCCCCCCCAACACTGCCGGTGGGGAAGTGAAACCACGAAGCCTTTGGAAAAGGCTTTGGAAAACAGTCTGGCAGTTTTTCAAAATGACCCAGCAATGCCACATCTCGCTTTTTAACAAAAGAAAATGAAAACAGATCCATACAAAAGCCTGTACATGAAAAATCATGGTCACATATTTCATTAAAACCCATGAGTATAAATACTCCAGATGTCCATCAACTGAATGGATAAAGGAACAGTGGTGTAGCCATGAGCCTATTTTCCAGTCATAAAATGATGTACTGATACTGGGGAAAGTCAGTTATAAAAGACCACATATTGCATGATCCTATTTATATGAAATGTCCAGAATAATCAAATCTAGTGAGCCAGAATATAAATCACTGTTTACTTGCAGTAAGAGAAGGGGAAGAGGGTGAAGGAGGTTTGATTGCTAATGAATACAGGGTTTCTTTTGGGGTACATGTGATGTTCTCAAAGTGATTGTGTCTAAAGTTGCGCAACAACTGACTCTACTAAAAACCAATGAATTATAACGTTCAAATGGGTGAATTGTATCTCAGTAAAGTTGCAGTGTGTGTGTGTATACATACACACACACACAAACACACACATATATATAAATATAAACACCTTCCTCCCGCTGGCTCAGACCACCTCTCCTCTGGACTTACTGTCACTTTCATCAGAAGCCTTTGGGAACGACACATTGTCAAAACCCAGTTCCTCTCTAAGTGCAAGTGGCAGTGTCCTGACACACACATGCTCATGAGTTGGGAACTCAAGTAAGCAGTCCTGGCTGGAAGTGTAGCTTGGGAAGTGACCAACACACTGAGGTAGGAGATAAAATAGTCATTGATGCTCCTGTGAAAACTGGTACCAAATGTCTGACCCCAAAGATACATTAGGATTGGTAATTTGGTGCTTTTTCCCCCTACACGTGAGGATAAGTCCACGAATCACACTTCTTAGACCAACAGGACTGAAACGGCCAGGTACCTGGGAACTCACATTACTTAAATTGATGTCAAATCATTTGAAAGGTTGACATGTAGTTCTTACAATTTGAATGACAATTGCTATCTATCCGATTCATGGTCTTGGGCTCTTGTTTCCCACCTACTCCAACACCAATTTAAACAATTCTGAACTTTGATCTCCAAGACACAATGTCTCAGATCTACTGAAGTGTCAGGTCCCAATTGTGCTAACATCCGCCCCTGGCAGGGCCATTACAAGGTGTGAAAACTGGATGCCCATCACCCCAGCCAAGTTCAGCATTGAGACCATCAAAAGGAACAGATCAATCTGTCCTCCATAGTCATCATGGGAGCCTGGTAATTTACAGTAATGACAGGCATGGAGGAAATGCAGGTGGAGGGATCATTCTGTTCTCTAGGCATCGGGGTGTGCTGGAGGAGCTGCTCAGGCCACCTCGAGAGGCCTCGCTTGCTGCCCTCACCCCAGAGGCAGTTGCTCCTCCTTTCAAGGGGCTATTTCAGGACTTGCTTGTATCCTCAGAGTTGCTCTGAAAATTGAATTGTTACCAAACAGCATCAAAACTGCCAGTCCCTGCTGTTCCTGCACTGTCGCTGTTAACTACAGGTCATCTGCAGGTTCCTGTCCCAACAGGGCTGGGAGCCAGGGAAAGCTCAGCCTCATGGCAAATAGGAAAATCCCTCCCCACTGAGAAGAAAGTTTATTTCCAAGCCCAGAGGGTTAGGGGTATGGTGAATAAGGCAAGCCCTGGTCCTTTGAGTACTGACAGCCTTTCCTCTAGGGGTATTATAGGTAGTGTTAGCCCCAACCCTGCCTGCTCTGAATAGGCTCTGCCATCTGCTGCATCAAGACAAACATGTAAGACCTTTAATGTCAAGGAACTTTAAAACAATAGAGTGCAATACAGAAAAGACAAAGAATATAATTTCTAAATCGAACACCCAAAGTTAACCATCCCCTCATGGGTAAAATTGTACCCAAAAGGGATTGACCCAAAGCAAGGCCTGAAAACCCATCACAAGACTAAAGGACCTTCCAGCAGAGAAGGGCCTTCCACAGAAAAGGGTCAGAAATGGCGACACAAGTCTGGGAGGAAAAGAGCAAACTCAAAATCAGGATAAATGCTGCTGTAGACAACCTTCCCGCAGGTCTCTCACCTACATCTGTTTCAACCAGTACAGGGCCTAAAACAAGAGCTGCTTCACATGTCTCTCTGCTCCCTGTGCCTCCCTCAGGTCTCTTTCTGGCTCTCCATCCTGCTTAAATCTTCCTCAGTCTCCTCTCCAGATTCTTCTCCTCCCTACTCAGCTCTACCCTCCATTTGGATGGGGCAGAGAACCTTGAACCTCCCCTTTCCTGGGGACCACCACATTACAGGGGGACAGCGAGGCTGTGTCCTCACATAGGACATATACTGCCCCTGTCCCTCACCTACCCAGTTAGAATCCTGATTTGCCTGCTAATTCCTACCAGTTACAATCCTTAGGCCCCTGAAGCTGAGGCCTCGCCTGAATATGGATGAGTCCTGGTGACTAAGAATCTCTGTACCCTGATACCTGAGTGCCCACCTCAACTGACCTGGAATGGCCTGCCCCCTAAACTTGGTCATTGAAATTAAAGACGCAACCCCCTTCCCAAACTCTCATTTTCCCAGCATGCCCCACAGTCAAAGCCAAGTTGGTCAAGACAAAAAAAGCTTCAGAATAATTGTTTTAAATTGAAAATTCAATGTAGTATTATCGCAGATTAATTATGCTACTGGAGAATGTCTACTGGAAAGAACAAGTGTAGAGCCTGCTCCACTGAGCCTCCTGGTACACGGGGGAGCTCTTAACACCTAGGTTTATGGCACTGAGGGAGCAGAAACAGTGCAAGATGAAAATAATGTCCGGTTGTTATTTCCCATAACATAAGAGAGGGTGTTGGTCAAATGTTGGCAAGGATGTGGAGAAAAAGGAACTCTCCTGCACTGCTGCTGGGAATGCAAACTAGTACAACCACTATGGAAAACTGTTTGGAGGCTTCTCAAACTGCTAAAAATGAAGCTACCATAAGACCCAGCAATCCCACTCCTGGGTATCTACCCAAAAGACACAATAGCACTGATTCAAAAATACATGTGCACCCCCATGTTTACTGCTGCTTAGTTTACAATAGAAAAGACATGTAAACAGCCCAAATGCCCAAAAGTAGGTGACTTGGTTAAAAAGATGTGGTACATATACACAATGGAATATTACTTTGCAATCAAAAAAGATAAACACATGTCGTTTGCAGTAACATGGATGGAGCTGGAAAAGATCATGCTTAGTGAAATAAGCCACAAAGAAAAGGAAAAGTACCGGATGGATTCACTCATAGCAGTAGTATAAAGGACCAGGGGAGAAAATAATAAAAATGAACAACTAAATACCAGAGACATTTTATGGGGGTGGAGTGGGAAATGAGATCAAAAACAGTGGGGGGAGGGAAGTGCACTCAACTATGGTGATGGCAAATGGGTGATTTGGTGATGAGAAGCCCACAGGGATTACAATTGAGATGGGAAAAGGCACAAAATGATGTAAAACTAAACTATATATATGAGGATGTTGGCTCTGGATTTGACAGAAGATAAGGGAATAAGTGAAGGGCCTGGGGTATGATTCAACCATGAATACCCTAAACACATCATCCCCAGGGAGGGTGTCTGCCTTCGTGAGTGACTCTCCAGAAATTCTCCCCGAGGTGCTGGGTGTGATCATTATATGTTCCAACTGGCTCAGGTCCATCTTTATAAGATGAGACACCTGACTACTGACAACTAATGCAAGTTGAGGAAACTGAGCCCCTGGGGCATCAGCCCAGCCCACGCTGTCAAATTCCAACTAAAAACTTAGAAGGCTCCCAAAATCCTGTCTTTCTACACTTGCAAATATTTGTAGTTACCCAATTGTGGGGCAATTTCAAAAATTCAGTTTCTAGGAAGTCGGCAGATGATAAGGAAAGGACAGATTACTTGACCAAGCCTCCACTGAATCCCACATGGAACCAGAGTGGTAATAACTGAGTAGGACACAGGGTCCCAGGTGCCCAGGGCACTGGTGAAGAAAGTCCACTGTGGTGGCTGCTAGAAGAGCAGCTCAAAAAGGGATGAATGGGTGGCCACTAGAGAATGTTCCAATGAAGACCTGCCTGTAGGCTTACTCTGAACATACTGCTGGTTGGGCTGGACATTCGCTCTCTCCCGACCCATCTCTGCTTTCCTCCACCCCATGCCACCCACTACACTCTACATGACCTACCCTGCCAGCCAAAAACAAACAGAAGCTTTCAGCCTGACAATATTCGCTTTACTTTCATATACCTACCCAGACCCCAAATCAGTCATATTTCTGTGGTTATCAATTATAAACTATTGATGTTAAGCAAACCAATTATCACCCTTTGAGCCTGTAATTGAACTCCTGAGGCTCCATGCAAAGGAAATTGCTTTAAATAAGGAGAAAAAGATTAAGACAGTTTTATTTCTAGAAGAAAAGGAAAAAAAAAAAAAAGAGAGGTCCAAAGAAATGGTTAAGTAAACAATAGGGGCATTCACTTAGCTTGGGGATATTTTATGCCCCTATAAAAAGTGTATTT
>NW_004567116.1:31102255-31111970 GCF_000260355.1 Condylura cristata
GTTAGGAAGGAGCACTGCTAGCTGCAGCCACTTGGTATGAGTTTGATCCCCACCCCAGAGCTGACCCCCATGGCCCGCCAGACCTCTCCTGACCTGCCCGCTGCACCCCTCAGCAGTGTACTTCGTCTATCTGCCTGTTCTGCTCCCTACTCTGTCTCTAGTGAATCCTCTCATGGTCCCTGTGACTCTGGCCTGTACCCCAGTTCTGTATGCATAAATAAATCTTTTCAACAATTTCTAAAGACAAAAAAAAATATGAAATCTTACCATATGCAATATGAATGGACCTTGAAGGGATTATATGCTAAGTGAAAATAAGTCAGAAAGAAAAATAAATATAGAATGATTTCATGCCCCTGAGTAATACAAACTAACAAAGCAAACTCGGATGAAAATGAAAGCAAACTTGGATTCTGGTAACAGAAGGATGGTGACCACAGGGGAACAAGGTGGGGACATGGAACAGGTAGAGGGAGTCAGTTGATTGGCAACTGGGTATTGGGTGATGAGTGTGGTGTGACACAAACTGTTTGAGATAAGAAATCTATACAGTGTTTAATTAAAATAATTGAAAAAGAATATTTATGTATATACACATGGTATATACTCAGTTATAAAAATGAAATAAAATACATATAATGAAGTAGAAAGCAAAAGACAAAATTCTAAATGATTGCCTTGGGGAGTTGAAACTCTGCATGATTGTTTTCTTTCCATTTTCCCATAAATCCCCTAAGTATAGGTTAATTTTATAACAGGGAAAAAACCTTTTATTGAAAACTATCAGCTGCAAAGTGATTTATTGTTCTTTCCAACAAAAAAGGATACAGTTCTTAAGAAAATTTCTACTTAAACTGATTATAGTCACTGCTTCCACCTGTGACTTAGTATTTCTAAGAACGGTTGGGACAATGATGGCACTAGTGATAAAGTTGGTCACTTAAGGTTTTGGCAAGCTGATATGTTGCCGTCACACAGTATCATCCCTTAGTGAATGTGAGAAAAACAAGATTTGAAGTGGCTCCTACAGTGATATGCCACCAGACAAACATCTGTCCCAGGCCTGAAATGAACCATTAACTGAACAGGTGGGAGGCCATGCTCAGCAAAGGTAAGGCACGGAACGGAGCCTTGTTCTCCTGGAGGTGGCTTCTTTGTCTTGGCCAGGGGAATAGTGATGGAGCTATCTTGCCAACCAGCAGTCACAGTGGCCCTGCCTTGGGCACGTTTCCAGCTCCACACTCAGTGTGTAAATGAAGCTGGGCAAGAAGGAATAGGCTTGGAATAGGAGAGTGGGGGAAGGATGTGAGGGACAAGACAAAACTTTGGAGAATTAAAGGAAATTCTGAATGTCTTCTAGCATTTTGGTCTGCATGTTGCTCATCTCCCCCAAACCTTTAGTTTGTCTGCCAACTAATGGGACCAAGGGACATTGTCTTCACATGCATAGACACATCTACATGTGCACACACACAGGCATGCGCACAGGGCTGAGTGGAAGCCTGGATATGTTCAGGGGAGAAGACGACTTGCCGCCCCAGGCTAGGGCAGAGTTTGAAGTAACAGGCTCTCCCTGGGGTGGGGGTTGGGGGGGATGAGACGCCAGTGAGGATTCTGGCAGCTGGTTAAGGACCATTCTGCAGAGCAGCTGTTTAGTGCTGTGCCAGGCACCAGGGATGCAACTAGGAGCAGAACATACACAAGTCCTGCCCGCCTGGGGACGACCCGGACGACAGGGAGGGGATGAGGGATCTCTACCGTGGGTGCACTGGTCCCCAGGCCAGGCTCTCATTCGGTTTTCCTACTGATGACACTCTGCAGGACATCTGGAAAACTCCACAGAATGCTTACCTCTTTTTTGAAAGCATTTTTAGTTTATCTTTCAAAGTGTTCAAGAAGTATTTTGTTACTGAATTGTCGAGCTTTCCCCCAATGTGTTTGTTCTCTTTTCCATGACAGTGAGCAGAGATTTTAGATGCTTACAAATGTTTACAGGAGAATTTCATCTCTTCTGCCCTAATGGCTAAAACGTAATTATGAACTGTGCTTGTTAACCAAATAGAGATATTCCATGAGACAAGGAGACTGAGTCCTAATATGGAGGTGTCCTTGGGCCAGGGCCCACTTATCCTGGTTTCTATCTCTGCCTCCCGACACAGAGGTGCCTTCATTAGTAGAGGAAAGAAAGAGGTCTTTGTGGTGATGTCATTCCCAGACCACCCTACATAGACAATAAAACTGAATTTGAAAGAAGCCTGGTGAAATGGAAGCTCAGAAGTCATAGAACACTGAGCTGCGGGGGCCCTAGAAGGTTATTTATCTTAATCCCCTGATGTTTGATGGGTAAGGGGAAAGAGACTTGTCTAAGATTACTCAACCAGTTATTGGTGGGCTATTTTCACCAAGGTGAACATGGGGAAATTCATTCCACAGAAGTCCCAACATCATTAGGTGTTGAATACTATGCCAGGCAGGAGGGCTCGCCACAGTGCCCTGCATATCCACGGATGGCTGCGATGCAGTGTGCTGCAGCAGAGGTGTGGGCAGGGCGTGGTGGCACAGAAAGAGGGAAGCATCTCCCTCCTCTTGGGGGAGCACTGGAAAACATCATGCAGAAGGGGAGAGCTGAGCTGGGCCTTAACAACTGAACGGGAGTTTGTTCTAGAAAGGGAAGAAGTTGGCTCCTGAAATATGGAATAACATGCACAAGAGTAAAAACATCTAAAAGAACATGATGTGTTTAGGAAATAACAATGTTTTGTCATGGTTTCTTGAAAGAGAAAGAAAAGTGTAGACCAAAAAGGTAGACTAATGACCAACTATGAAGGGCTTGAATGCCATGCTGGGTTGTCTTGTGGAGATGTTCTCTCTTAAAACAAAGAATAGTAGGGTAGGGTGGACAGAATGCAGAAAGGACCAAAAATGCGATCAGAGAGGTGGAATACTGCTATTTCAGGCAGAAAATAAACACTGATGTAAGGCACTTAGGAGGCCTGGATTAATGATATTTAGACGGTACAATCAGTAGGACTTCGTAAGAAATAATGGGATGTAGGAGAAGAAACGGGGCTGAAAGGATGCAACACTGCCCCGGCCATATCCAGCCTACTATCTATTTTTGTACAACTCAAATGCTAAGAACCATCTTCACATTCTTAAGTGATTGAAAGGGAGCAAAGGAAGAGCAGTTGTGATACATGACACTTGGGTGAACTTTAAATTTGAGTTGAAAATAAAGTCTTATTGGAATGTAGCCACACCATCAATTCAACTATGTTCTGTGGCAGCTAGGGGAGAGCTGAGTGAAGGCCTGAAGGCCAGCCCAGTGTTAGATATTTACGATCTGGCCCATTAAGAAAACATTGCTGAGCTCTGAAACAGAGGCCTGAAACATTTTGACCTTAGGTAGCTCCTGGGATGGTGGAAGAGTTGCAGATTGCTGAGTAATATTCCACTGTTTATATGAACACCAACTAACAACTATAAACCAGAGACATTCTAGGGGGGAGGAGAGGGGAACAGGATCAAAACTGGGGTGGAGGAACACACGGGACTATGGTGATGGCACATGGGTGACGTGGTGGACTCACGGGGATTACAACCGAGTTAAAAAAAAAAAAGTACAAGATGAAGAATGATATAAATATATATAATAAAATAATAGAAGCAGATTTGAGCAAGTGGACCAAGAATGATTCTAAGTGGACCAAGAATGATTCCACTGAGGGTATGCTGAGCTTGAGGATCCAATGACACTTCCAGGACATGGTTAAAGCTCTCAATGGAGATTTGGGAGTCATCAAGAATCATCACTGGGTAAATGGTCTTTGAAGCCATGAAACAGGGCAAAGCAGGGGAGTAAAAATCCCAGGAAATGCTGCCGAAAGTTAAATAGACAAGAGGGGATCTAAAAAATGATGTAAGAAAACAGGAAACAAATGTAGCATGTATAGGTCAAAGGAAGAGAGAATTTTTAAGAATAAGAAAGTAAAATACATCAAGTGCTACCAAAAGCCTATGTGGACTCAGGATTGGAGAGGAGGCAGTGGGTTTTGGAAACCTCAGCCGGTGGAGACAATGGATTTTCCAGTGGCCTCCTATGATTCCACTGCCGGCTTTCCTCCCAGCACACTGTTGACTCCCTGGTTTCTCCTCAGCTCCTCACTTCTAAATGCTGGAAGGGTGCTGGAGTCAACCCTTGTAATTCTTCGGCTTCCAACCATGCTCCTTGCCTTGATGATGCTATTCAGTTTCATGGCTTTAATATAACCACAGGCCAAAGCATTCCAGACCCCTCCCCTGAACGGGACTCCAAAAGCCAACTGTGAACTCAACATCACCACTGGGAAGGTCTACAGACACCTCTAACTGAACAGGTCCAAAGCTCAACCCCTTTAATTTCTCCCCAGATCAGCTCTTCCTGCAGAATTCTTTATCTTTTCAGTTCAATCACAGAACCCTAAAGTCATTTCAGGTCTATTCTCTCATTATCCATCCAATCTTTCAGTAAACCCTCTCTGCTATCATCATCCAACTATACCCTGAAGTCAAACTCAGTCCCTCCACTAGCACTGAGCCCCAGACCACCACCACCTCTCACCTGGACCATTACCTCTTGTTTCTACCCTGCCCCTCAGTCCTTTAACATCACCAGAATGAGCCTGTTAAATTACAGATCCCCAACTATCCAAAAGGAGATTGTTCCTGTTTGGTATGGTTTAGTCAGTTACTTGGGGGGCCTTGCAGTGCTATTACCATTAAATTATATGGGAAAATGTTGAACGCTTCAGACCTTAGAAATAACCGATCAGATCATACCAATCAAGTCAGTCCTACTTTTGATAACAGCAGAAACCTGTATTTCTCTGTGCAAAACCCTTCAAACTTTCCCATCTTACTGAGTGAAAACCTACCTGACAAGGGCCTCCAGTGCCTATGTAACTGCCCTACCCTCTGCTCCAGGCAGTGACCACCTTGCCGGCTCTTTCCATCTCAAGCATCTCTGAATTTCACATTTCTCTCAATCTGCCTGCTTCCTGCAGGTCTTCCTTCAAATGTACCCTTCTCAGCGAGGACTTCACTAGCAATCTTGTAGTTGCCAACCATCCTCATCTTACTAAATTGCTTCCTGTTTCACTTCACTCTAGAACACTACTCTAACAAAATAGATCATTTAATAATTCTTGTTAAGTATGTCTCCCCTGTTAGAATCCAACTTCTAGGAAGACAGGGACTTCTGTCTGTTCCCCCCACCACACACACACACACACCTCACCCCCACCCAACTGCTGCCATATCCCTAGCACCAAGTATAGTGTCTACTACTTGGTAGACACTCAACAAATAACGGGAATAGTGAATTGAAGACGAGGAGATAAGACAATGCTGTGAAGACCTCTGGTGAATAAGAGAAAACCAGCATCAGATTTTTTGCAAATGGAAAAGATTCAAGCATGTCTGAAAACTAGTAGGAAAGAGCAGAATGAAAAATACTAGGGTATGGGAAAAGGCTATGCCAAATCTGAGAGGAGGTAGAAGTGAACAGAGGGGAGAAGGACAAATGCACAGAACAGGATCTGCGAGGAGAGGCGTGGGTGTGGGTGGGGAGAGGCACTGACAAGCTCATGCCGGGTGCAGGTCTGCCCTGCTATTGGGAAGTAGAATGCGCCCATTTGACCCGATCTAGTAGGCTGATTTTTAGGTCTGAGCATGTTATTACATTGATTTCTACAGAGTTTTTGTTGAGCAGTCCCATACCCCCAAAATAACCAATCAAATCATACCAAAGAGGAGCACTCAACCTTTTAAGTAGCTGGGGAACATATACTGGGTGTTTTATATTTTTCTTGGCATGGAAGAACTGGGGTGTAGGCCAGATATCTATGCAGGGTGGTGAGAAGATTCACCAGAGATAGAGTGGGGAACAGAACAGGTTGATCTACTGAAATACACTGCTGAGTGGTGGGGAGCAGAGGGCGAGACAGGAGAGGTCTGCTGAGATGCTTTATCTCAAGGCCCGAGGTAGAGCTTGTGTGGTGAGGTTTTTTTTTTTTTTTTTTTTAAAGATTTATTTATTTATTCGTACAGAACTGGGGTACAGGCCAGAGATGCAGAGGGTGAGAGGATTCACCAGAGACAGAGTGGGGTACAGAACAGGCAGATTGACGAAGTACACTGCTGAGGGGAGCAGCGGGCGGGTCAGGAGAGGTCTGCCGCGCCATGTGGATCTCCTCCGGGACAGGCGGGGATCGAACTCATGAGGAAGTGGCTTAAGCTTCTTTGTGCTGTGCTTTAACCCGCTGCGCCACCAGGGAGGGCCGTGTGGTGAGGTTTTAAAGGAGAGGTTTTAAAGGAGACACTTTAGATAATGGGATAAAATTAATGAGAAAGAATTTCTCAACAGTGCAGAATTGGGGCTTTCCCCCATCAACCCTAGACAGCCAGTGAAAACCAAGATGGAAAGGGACTAATATTGCTATAAGAATTATGTTAAAGCCCTCATTGGATACTTTCAGGCCTGGACACAACATGCTACTCTGAAGTGTAGCACTTCTCTAAAGGGGCAAATGATAGAGGGAGGATCGTTGCTGTTGACCTAGTTTGGGGTGCCTTCTACTGACAATTTAAGAGGGGTCCCTGGAATGGGCAGGTGTGAGGACAGATATGAAGGTACAAAGTGGTCTCAGAAGCTCAGGGAGGATATATACCATGTGATGAGGACTAGAAACACGAAAGGGATCCACATAGAAAAAGGAGTCACTTAACACTCACACTGGAGCATGGGCCCAAGTACTTTCCAATGATGAAATATTGGAAATAAGTGTATCTAAAAAAGATCCCTTATTTCCGAAGGAATTAAGTGGGGCTGCTTGGTCTCCATGAAGTTATGGACTATTGGGCTCTTCACAGAAACTACAGTCCTCTGCAATCTATAATAAATTTAAAAATTTTTATCCTTATAAATTTTAAGGACTAGCTAACTTAGGCTGCAACTGTTAACAGCTACCATTATTTGTGCCATGTGTATCAAATACTTTACGTCCTTTACGCTGTACAACCTCCACATAGGAAGGAGTTTTACTCCCATTTTCCCAATGAAAAACCAGACTTTGAAGGATGAGGGAACTTGTCCTGTCACAGCAGTAATAAGGGGTCAAACCTGAAATCAAACCCAAATGCATCTGGCCCTAAAGGCTTACTTTCAACCTCTATCCTCCTTGCCATGCTGATGCTTCTTTTTCTTATGAAAACACAGGAGTGGTGATAGTGTGTTTCTATGAAACGTGGGTTAATTCTATGAGGTATGTAGTATTATTAGGAAGACATTTTTATACCAAGTCATCAACCTAAACATCTTAGCATGCATTGTGCTTTTCCAATCTATGTCCTGCAGAGGGACACAAGAGGGAACAAATGAATGAATGAGAGGCCTTAAACTCAGGAGAATTCTATGCTGAAGCACGGAGGAGTGGTGGACATACCAACGTCCCTGACCTCGAGGAACCAAAAGAGTGGGAGGGTCTAGAACACTGCGGGGAAAGTAAAAGGAGGAGTTTCTGCAAAGCAGAGCGCAGGATCCAGAGCAAGCGCTATTCTTGTCACTGAAGTGATGGGCAGGGGCCCCTTGACAGGTGAAGCCTGCGTTACTGAGACACAGCATATAATCGCTGACAACAGGTCATGTCAGACCAAGCCATTACCTTCTTTGACTGGGTTTCTGGAGCTACCACACACCATAGCATGCAGCTGTAAGCCATGAGGACAACTCCCTTAGAAGAAGCACGTGTTCTTCCTTTACCCTTTTCCATCCCCTATAGTTACTAGGCTGAATGACAGAATCAGGATTTAACAATTAAGGCTACCAAGGATAAAAAGATCTCGTGCTTGGTTTCAAAAACCCAATTGAGTAAATCAGATAGAGATGGGGGGTGTTTTAGGGGCAACAAACAAAGTGTCTTTGAGTAAGCTGATAGCAGGCTCAATGAGAATGACAGTGTGATGAAGCTGGCACATGAAGAAAAGCAGTCTCAGCTGCATTAATAAAACATGAGGTCTATGTTTGAACAAAGGCAGTCACGGCCCTGTTCTAACCTGGTTTGGCTAAAAAGGACTGTTACTGTGCTCTGTTAGCTGTTCTCCACTTCGCCCCACTCTCCACTATGACCTAGCCTCTGTACTGCCTACGGCAGCACCCAGGTCCCCTACCCTGACCACTTCACACTGAATCCAGTCAATGAGAAGCACAAGAGACAGACAGTGGGCAAGCAGGCTCTTGTGCTACAGTCTCCCTGTTTGAGCTCCACCTTTCTGACAGCAGCCGTGTCCTCTACAGTTCCGGGTCCTGTCTGTTGCTAGTCCCCAAGTGCCTCAGCATTCCCTTCAGGGTTCCCCTTAACCCTACCCACACCCCCATAAACTGGCCCTTCATGAAGTTGTTTCAAAAGACCAAGTTCATAGGCTGTTTCCTGCAGGGCCTCACACTGACACTGAAGAGCCATAAAGCCATTTCTCTGAGGATCAGTTGGTAGAACAATGTGTTTGGGTGAATGAAAGGACAACTCCAGGAAACAGGCTACTTCACTGGGAAAAGGTAAAGGGTCACTATCACACTTCTATGAAAAGGCTGGTCCACAGCGAGCCCAAGTCTGTACTTCAGAGTAAACTTTCTAAAGAGCTGGAAAAGGGGCAGGTGAGCTCTCCTAATAAGCCATGAGTTTCCGAAGTTTTGAGATGTGCAGAGGCCCATATCATGAAGGCCACAGGAACAGCTGACAGGAAAGTCTAGAAATAGACTTTCCCAGGCAGGAAACTTTATGACTTGCTACCAACTACACACAATACAGGCAATGCTTTAGAAATAACCAAACTGAAGGAAATCAATTTTAGGGATGAGTTTGGCTCTTGACTTTAATAAAGAGAACAGGACTCTGTGTCCAGTCTGTTCATTCTCAGTATTGAAATTCTTTGTTACAACCTAAGATAAGAACATATAACTTAGTTTACATTTCAGCATCAAAAGAAGTTGTTCCCAAACCACTGAGCCATTGATGAAAAACATTTTTCCCCAAGTAATCTGTATCTACACATATATCTCTATTGCTACTTCGGAACTGTCACTTCATTTTGCAAACCAAGAGCCAGGAAGTGTATTGTGCCTTTGGGACACAATATTTACATACAATCTGTCCCTGGAAAAAAAATAAAGTAAGATAACCTCAGTTCACACTGGTGAGAAAATCTTTTTGGCAAGTCCTCAACAGCTGACACCCAGAAAGGTCAAAGTGCATGATGCTAAGTGTGTGCCCGACTCGACAAGAGTTTATCACTTATTACTGCCTAACGGCAACACAGTCAGCTGTTTACTCATTCATTCAACAAACATCTGAGATTTGCTCCTTTCTAGGGCCTACTGGGCCCTGCCGGGGAACAAAAGATCCAGACGCTGCAATCAGAGGTGGTCAGCAGGTCTGGGAAAGGCCTGATTTCAAAGACCAATGAATGCGAACAGTGAGACTGCGGCGCCCAAGAACTTGTCCCAAAAACTCCAGGAACGCCAGCCTTGGGGCACGGAAAAGGCGGGACTCGGGCCTACAGGAGGCCGCCTGGGCCTCAGCCCTCTGGCCACGCGGCGCCATCTGCGACCCAATACGGGACGAGCCGGATCACTGGCCCCGCATTCCCAGCCGCCGCCGACTAGGCAGCAGCCCCTGCGGCG
>NW_004567116.1:31112145-31205539 GCF_000260355.1 Condylura cristata
CCCCGGTCCCCGCCGCTCGCTCGGCCCCGCTACACTCACCCTCCTTTGCTTTCTTCCTCCGGGCCAGCGTCCCTCCGAGTTTCCCCAAGAAGGAGTCATCTTTCTTCCGGGACGGGGGCGACTTGGGAGTGGGGGACTTAGGGACAGAGGGCGACTTCTGCGGAGAGGTGGCCATGGCGGGGAGCGGGGAGCGGACAGCCGCGGGCCTGTCGGACGCGGAGCTGGAGCTGGGCGGACGCGGCGGGACTGAGGCTGCGGCTTTCCAAACGGAAGCGGAATTATTCCAAGCATTTGAGGCAGCTCACGCTCGCCTTTCCCTTCCCTCTCTCCCTCCCTCGCGCCGCCCTCTGCGAGGAGCTGTGCGCTTCGGCCCGCGCCCGGGACAGGCCTGCGCCCCGCGCCCCTGGGCCGCCCAGAGCAAGGGAGGGTGCCCCAAATCTGCCTCTCCAAGGACGTGAGGCCTCCGTGTGTACGTGTGTCTGTGACCCTGAACCTCCACCTAGAAGCCTTCCCTTCTTCTGACTGCACAGACAGATCCTGGCACTAACGGGGAGCCCGCATTGCTGAACCTCACTCACCTGCTATTCTGTCTCTTGGCGTCTGCCTGGCTGCTAAGCGAGAAGCGTTCGCTTAACCTACATTTGTACCTGTGCAATTATTAGATGCATCTGTGTTCCCACGAAAGCAATTGAACCAGTTCAGGGCACAGTGCAGAGGCTTTTTATTAGGAATACCCCTGTATCTAACAGCTCAATGGCTTATACAAAGATTACAAATAGTGGTAACATATATGGAAGGTACAGCTCTGAGTTCTTGTTAAAAATCCCCCATACCTAATGGACCAGGAGAGAAAATAATAAGAATAATGAACAGTCATATACCAGAGACATTTTGTGGGGGTGGAGTGGGGAATGGGACCAAAAAGGGGGGAGGGGGTAGGAGGGAAGTGCAAGGGACTATGGTGATGGCACAGGGGTGACTCTGATGGGAAACCCACGGGGATTACAATTGAGGTGAAAAAAAAATGTACAAAATGATGTAAAAATAAACTATTATATTATAAAAAAAAAATCCCCCATACCCTCTCTCCAACCCCACCCCACATTAACCCATACCCGTCCCCCCCCCCCAAAAAAGGTTCTCGGGTCTAAATAAAAGTAACAGAGCGATACAAATGTTTCTAGGGCTGGTACTAGAAATGATTAAAAGGGAATTTTAATGTGCGTGTCCACTTGAAATTCTCTTGAGTCTTCCCTCTCCTCCTCCCCACTCCACCTTGTCAGTTGTGTTTCCACCAACTACTACCGGCTGACCCTGGATGATCACCTGACCCAGAGGGTACTAATGCTTCACTGGAGAGCAGCCAAAGAGTCTCAGCCAAAATGCTGAAGGAAACTAGAGTCACTGTTGCCAGTAGTTGAGAATTTAGTGATGATCATGTGGACTGGGAGCTGGGGTGTCCATTTTGAGCTACAGACATACTGATGAGTAGAGAAACAAAAGAAGGCAGCAAAGAAGAGAGCTCTGAAGCCATGTGGTCTGAGTACTGAAAAGCCCGCCCAGTAGCTGCCTGGACCTGAATCTCTTCCCAGTGCCCACTTGAGTTCCAGGGAGCCAGCTGGGCTTCTGTCCTACGACACAGCTCCTAAAGCCTCTCAATACCCATCTGTCTTTACTTGAGCTAATCAGCTAACTGACAAGCAACAATTCCTGAGAAAAATTTAACAAGCAAGATAGTCAATAGACTCTCAACAGAGCATTTGTTCATTTTATCTTTGCTTAAGAGTCATAATTTTACCTTTGAGTGAATTATACTTTACAAAGGTATGGTGCCTCCTTCCTAATAGAAAAGAAAAAAGTAATAATGCCAGCTAGAATTTTCACCCAGGAGCAGGCAATATTACAGTGACCACCCTGATAAATCTTAGCGAGAAGCTAAATAGAATTGTGTTTTGCTTACATCATGCACTCTTGTTCAGAATATTGGATATACAAGGACACTTCCAAAGTCTGATCTCTAACCCTGGGAACTCTTGTCAGGGAATCATGAGACATGCAGTTTGCAGTTCACACTTCAGTAGTTATGTGATATTGGGCAAGTTTACTCCTTTTTCTGAGTATTTCTTTTCTACAAAATGAAGTGGTGCAGTAGAATAATAGTTCTTATTGCTGATTATGCATCACAATCTCTTTGGGGTTGTTACAGACATTCCTAGTTTCCATCTCTAGCAATTCTGGTTTAGAACATCTGATGGGTATTTATTTAAATTTTTTTCAATGACAATATCAGGTGATTTTGATGTAAATCATACACCTAAAACCACTTCTAGCTCCAACATGCTATTCTTCATCAGTTATTGATATCTATATACAAACATAGGTTCTATATATAATGTGGTCAAAGTTATACATGGAGATCTCTTAAATTGCTCATGCATACTTTTGCATGTACAACTCTCTTCAGCAATTTTTATTCATACAAAAATTTGAAATTTGAAAGGCCTTATGCAAGAATACAGGAGAAGCAAAGGAAAAGACTTGATCGTTGAATTCTGGCTACCAGGAAATAGCAAAATAAGCAAAGCCTAGTTCACCAGGCAACAAGAACAACTGCCTTCACAAAATCTTAGTAGCATCTTATACTGGGGAGGGCAATGTGGAGATATTTAAAAGGGTTTTAGAATTGGATTTAAAGCAGGTCTTTCTATGGGGGTGATGCAAGATAAATTGGGGTCTGTGATATAATATTTTAGAATAGGAAGAGGCTTGCTGAGTTTGGGAGTAATCTTTTTAATATTATTTATTGAAAAGTGAAAAACATGTTATATTATTGAAAACATAGTTTTATGTTCATTTCAGTGGGATATGTGGGCATGTTCCTGAAACTGAAACAAAACAAAAATTAGCTGCGACTTCTTTCTATGTAAGATTTTTTGTTTGAATGGATGTTATATTGATAATGACAGGAAATTAGTAAATTCCTGTTAATCTAGACAGTAACCTATAGGTGTGAGTTCCAGGGTCTTAATAGAATGCAGATGTCTTGTTATTAAGACTTTGTGCCTCTATTACCAGTCTCTTGAAAGACCAAGGAGGATGGGTTAGATAAATAAGTGCTACTCAAAGAGTAGTCTAAAGTACTGATCTGCAAATCGTTTTTAAAATGGCCCCAATACTATAAATGTGGACACTGAGAGTGTTTGGAAACTTTTCAAGCAATTTAGCAATCCATTTCTCTATTTGTTTAATCTACTAATAAAAAGAGGAAGCTTTTTTAATCTTTTTATTTTTCCAATATGTTTTCAAATTTTGTCTTACAAAGCTACTGCTATATCAGGATTGATTGTTCCCATAGATCATCTGAAAAGGACAGTTCTTTGAATGGCTCTGGTTTACTTGCAGAGTTTGTATATTTTCTTCTGAGATTAAACTTTGATAGTCTTTATAGATATGAATTAGTCTGTCTTTTTTTTGTTTGTTTTGGAAAATTAAATGAAATAATATATGGGAAAGTGCTTCTCACCGGGCCTGGTGTATAAGAACAATGAATCTAAATCTCTCTCTGTTTTTTAAAGATTTATTTATTTATCATACAAAACTGGGGTACAGGCCAGGTGTGCAGGGGCAGTGAGAGAATCACCAGAGAAGAGCAGGGAGCAGAATAGGCTGACAAAGTACACTGCTGAGGGGAGCAGTGGGTGGGTCAGGAGAGATCTGCTGCCCTATGTGGATCACCTCTGGGGCGGGGATCGAACTCATGCAGAAGTGGCTTTAGCTTCTTAGTGCTGTTCTTTTTAACCCACTGTGCCAGAGAGTTAAAGAAGGGCCCCAAAATCTCTTTTAGTCAGGGAGTCATACATACAGCACACTGTCCTTTGATAAGATTCAGATTCACCTCCTCCTAGTCTATAATGGTGCTGACAATTTTGGCTCCACCAATCATTCCCCTCTCCTGTGTGGTCATCGGTTTCATCTTATGTAAGGGTTGGCTAATAAGGACATCTCATAAGTTAAATGTATGTTGCTATGAGACTCTATCAGATCTATGGGTCTGCCTGTCTTTCAAAGCCAGACTGTACTGGAGAGTACAAACCCAGGTTCCTTTCACTGGCTCAGTAGCTAAGTGACCTTGAGCATACTCCTGCCATCTCTATGCTTTCACTTCTATCATCACTCAAGCAAAGCCACAGCAGTACTAATAAAGCCGAACACCCCATATAACTTTTAATCAACAACTTCAATTCTAGATATACTCCCCAGAATGAGTACATTTGTGCACTCAGATGTGTTCTAGAAAGTTCATGCCAGCTCCATTCAAATGCTTCTTAGCAGTGAAGTCAGTAAATAGTGATGTTCACACAATAGGCTATTATACACATTATACTATAATGTGAGATGAACAATTTGCAGTTACATGCAGCAATAGAAATGTATCTCACAATATGATGTGTAAAAAACCCAAACACAAAAACAACATATACCATATTCTATTCATATAAAACTTAAAAATAGGCTAAAGTGGGCCCTCCCTGGTGGCGCAGCAGGTGAAAGCACAGCACTAAGAAGTTAAAGCCACTTCAGCATGAGTTTAATCCTTGCCCCGGAGGTGACCACATGGCGTGGCAGACCTCTCCTGACCTACCTGCTGCTCCCCTTAGCAATGTACTTCGACGATCTGCCTGTTCTGCTCCCCACTCTGTCTCTGGTGAATCCCATTGCCCCTGAGCCTCTGGCCTGTACCCCAGTTCTGTATGCATAAATAAATAAGTCTTTTTAAAAAATTATAAATTTATCACAAAATAATTTAAAAAATGAAACTAGGGACCACATGCCGTTATCCCCATTGTTTCCTTCACCAACAACCTGGTTGGCATCCATCACTCAAAAACCCATAGGTTAGTTCTGGCCCATACCTTCCCTTAGACAATCATGTTTCTACCTAATATATACTGCTCTCAGCCACCCAGCAGGGTTCCTATCTTGAGCCTGCCATCTTCACTCAGGAATTCCAACAGTCTAGCTTTGTGATTCATAATGCAGGATTGTATATGTTGAAGGGTGTCGGTTCAAATCACATCTAGGCAGCCAAATATTGGTATAATCTTGTGCAAGTTACTTAACCACTCCATGCCTCAGTGTTCTAATCATAATGAAAACAAAGAAATACTTGCCTCAAAATGTTGTTGGGAGGACTAAGACAGATGGAACAAAATTACTGTTCAGCTCAGGGCATAGCAGATTACAAATCTTAGCTAAACGAAATTGGTTATTCATATCTTGCTTGAGATTCATAGATGATATTATCATTACCTACATTTTACAGATGAGTAACTTGAAATTTGGAGAGATTAAATAACTTGCTTTAGATTATATTACCAGTAGCTGAGAAGATAATACTAAAGCCCTTAGGATCTGGCTTTCTAAATGGCCACAAAAGTCACAATTTTTAGCTAGGATTATGGCTTCTCAGAATAAAGACTATATTTTCTAGAAGGATACATTCATATGACTAAAAGTTTATGTGAGTTTCTAGAAATCTCCCTAACAAATATGTGGGACTATGTGCTGGCTCTGATTTAGCTACTGTGCTTCTTGTATCATCAGACTATGTAACAAAAGCTACCTACCCACTCCCAGAACACTGGAGAAACTGAGGGAAAAAAGGTAAAACAAATCTGCTTGAGAAAGTTAGTAAAAATCATAAGCTCAAAGTGTTGGAGAAGGAAACATGGAAAGATGAGCAATTCCCGGGGACTACTTTTCCCCTTTGGGGTATCTGCCACTATCAGAGGAAGCATCTGAGAAGTTGAGAGGTTGAACTGGCAGCTGTCAGCCTAAGCAGACAAAAACTCAGGCTATCATACTCATGGAGGGTTGGGGGAAGCGCCCCATAAAGCTTTGGTTTGGGTTTCTCCATGGGAGTAAACCAAGAGGAAATAGGACATTCTTAGTAAAATTCACCACTGAGAAAAATTGTGAATAACAGAACCCAAACAAAAGGAAATATGAGAGTGAATGACAGAAGGAAAGTCATCCCACATAATGACTCTGGTACCACTGGGAGGAATAAGGGACGAATACATGGGTGAATATAAAAGAATATTAATTGCATAAAATAGTAATAATAATGTCTAACAGGGCTTAAAATATATAAATCAAATTAAAATGCACTTAAACAAAATTGCGAGGGAATAAAGGAAGTTAAGGCTTAGTCTGGGAAGAAGTAATATTTATATTGTACTATAATAATTCAGCGACTTGTGATATAACTTCTAGGGTAGCTGTTGAAAGAACAGCAAAAAACTAACTGCAACTAATAAAATAATGAGGAGAAAGTTGGAGTCTGTGTGCTCCATTCCAATATTGATCATCTGTGTCTACATACTTAAGGCAACTTACCTTTTGTATCCTGTTCTTTTTTATTTCGCTGTGCTGCTTTTTTATCATACAAGTTAAAAACCCAGGATGGAGATAAACCTAAGCATCTCAAATCAAGATAATGTGAAACTCCCAAGGAAAGCAACTTTCAGTAGGATGTACTCTTCACATTTCTCAAATATGAACGCTCTGTTGGCAGTTGAATGCTGTCCCCTAAAAAAGATACGTGGGAGCCCTCCCTGGTTGCACAGTGGTTTAAAGCACAGCACTAAGAAGCCAAAGCCACTTCAGCATGAGTTCAATCCCCGCCTGCCCCAGAGGTGATCCACATGGTGCGGCAAACCTCTCCTGACCTTCCCGCTGCTCCCCTCAGCAGTGTACTTCGTCAGTCAGCCTGTTCTGCTCCCCACTCTGTTTCTGGTGACTCCTCTCACCATCCCTGCACCTCTGACTTGTACTCTAGTTCTGTATGTATGCATAAATAAATAAATCTTAAAAAAAAAAAAAGATACATGGAAGTCCTACCTCCTGTGACCATAGAATGTGACCTTATTTGGGGACATTGCAGAGGTAATTATGTGCAAATAGTAGGTGTGGTCACACTAGCATAGGGTGGGCACAGAGTTTTAGAAGAGCCAGTGTCCTGAAGACAAGCAAAAAACTTGTAGACCTGCACACAGGAAAGCTGATAAAGGCACACCTGAAGAAGGGGGCCCCTGGAGGGCTGGGCTACCAGCAGCTGGAAAGGGAAGCAAAGACCCACCTCCAGGGTGGGGGGGTTGGGTGCACTGCCCCAGGCACCTTCATTTTGGACTTCTAGACTCCAAAACTGTGAGAGAATACATTTCTGTTGCTTTGCTTTCAAGCCCCCTCCCCCCATTTATGGTACTTTATTACAGCAGCCCTAGAAAACTAATAGACCTTTGAAGGGACAAAAAGGAGGCCCCTGCAGATTATGAGGAAGGCTTAACAAAGCACCTGGAGCCCAATCAATAATCAGGATTATTTGACCACATCAAAGAAGCAGGGGTTGGGGCTTGGGGATGAAGTTGGAGTCTCTTGGGGAAATTTTGTGGTCACAGAAAGTGAGGGATGCTCTCCATATGGAAAGAATGTGTACAAGAGCTGACTGGAGTGAATGTCATAAGTGACAATTCTTACTGCTTGTCCCCCCTTGGAAACTCTGGGACATAAGCAGTGGCCTTTGATGGCCCAGCAGCCAATGGACATGCCCTTCATGGGTCCTCCTTGTCTGGACAGCCCAGAAGGCAGTGCTGTTGTGGGGAACTGAGGACTCCTCTTGGTGGGAGAAGACATATGGCAGAGGAAGCTTGAAAACTCTGGCCTCGGGGTGTCACAGTGGGTTGAGATCAGGGATGTTTCTGAAGGTCCCACAGAGTGCTGCCCCTCAAAAGATTCTCTTGTCCAGGCAGGATGGGATGTGTTCCAAGGTCTTTGAGACAGGTGACCTGTCTACCTCCACTTCTAGACCTAATAATGAAGTGTAAACAGTAGTTAGAGGAATGATCTGACCGGAGCATGCTGGCTCAGAGCCAGCCACAGGTGAAGCTCTAAAACCAGTGGCTCTGACTGGAGTCACCTAGCAGAGGAATGTAGAACACTAGACAGTCCACAGCTGGGCGAATCTTTAAAGGAGAGAAAGGTAAGGTTGTTAACCACTTCAGCCCAGCCAAGCAAGAATATCTGGAGCCCATTGATTCTCTTGTTGTGTGGTCCATGTCCAGGCCACTGGGGCTACTCTTAAGAGTCTCCCAGGCCTCTTCCATGTCAGTGTGATCAGAAGTTTCCTTTGTGACAGTTACAAGCCTTCTTCCGGCTACACCCACCTCTAGACCCGTGTGACATGGAAAAGTGATGGTCTCTGCTTCCATCTTTACTGGGGAGATAAGAAGTCTATTTATACTTCGGATGTTCCCTTTCAAGCAGGAAGTTTAGAAGTATTGCATCTAACAGTGAGATGGAACCAAAAACCCGATGGTGTTTTCAGGTTGTACTTGAAGAATCACTGTTCAAGGGGGCCTGCAAAAGGCTGAACAATAGGTCAGCAGAAGTCAGTTCAGTGGAAGGGCCCGAAAGGAAAATGACAACACTCTGAGAATTGTGCTTCCTGGCCTGGTTTTTGCTTCTGCCTTCTCTGTGGAAAGTCCCCATTCTTATCTATTCTCATGAGATTGGAAGTGTTGTATTCTGTTTCTGCTGTTTGGCTTAAGATGACTCAAGACCATTCTGATGACAAAGTTTCATCTAGCTATTCCCATGAAAATGGAGCCTATGTCCAGCAGACTGACTTCTATAAGGAGGGGGGAAAGAGAGAGAACCATACCCACTTCATCGATGAAGACCCTGAAGCACATCTGAATTTGTTCATTGTCATCCAGTGAGCAGTGACAGAATCAGACCCCTGGACTAGTAACTCTCAGCTTCGGTTACTCTGTTTAGTGTGATTATCTTTTTTTCTCTTTGTTTTCATATCATGTATGGTTTGGAGGCTACCTGCCCCTCCCCCTCACGCCCCCCATACACACAAGTAAGCTTCCTGAAAACTCTTACCACACAGTCTGTTACTGGGGGATGGGAAAGTGCTAATTCCTCTGTCATAGGTGTCTTTGGAGCTGCTGCCAGTGCCAGGTTGTTTCTGTCACACAAAAGCAACTTTCCAGGGACTCTTTCCCACTTTCCTCCTCCCAATTCCCCCCCACTCCCAACACTGTGCTCTCTTCCTAAGAGCCTACAAAAGCCACCTCCCTCTGTTGCTCCCGGCCAAATGCTCCCTGGCTCACCTTGATCTCCTCTCCTTGGCCCTGTGTTCTTGCTTCTCTACGCACTGGGTTTGAATTTGGACATAAAAGCCCTGGAGTCCATGGTACTGTTTCAGGGCACATGATCACCCAGGAAAAACAGGGTGTGTCTTCCTTGAGTATCATGGCTATTGAGAGAGATGTGTGAGTGGTGGTGGAGGCCAAGTCACTTAACTGTTCTAAATACCTCTTTTCATATTCAAGTATATTATAGATGAGCATAGGAGGAAATACAAAGCACTTCAAAACTTTGGCTTCTACCCCCAGATTTCCCGAGTAGGGTTAGCCACCGGTGTGTGAGGGAGGCAATGGAAACCAATCTAGACGAAGAAGGAGGGCCAGGCAAGCACAAAGTTCAAGTCTGGGGGTGTGGGCTCTAGAGGCTGAGATCCCCGGGTCCAGTCTCTGCTTCACCCCTATCTACCTGGGCCACCAGATAGGCTCCTGAGTCTCTATGTCTGTGTCATGTCATCTCACAGTGGGGTCACGTTCACCTTGAGGATTTGCTTTCAGGATGAGGTGGAGGAACTCACAAACAACAGATTCCAGCCTGGCAGGGGAGGTGAAATGAATTCACAGTATCCATACCATCTTCAGGGAGAGACCTTCTCTGAGGAGGGCTGGGACAGCTTTAGGGTTTGTTCTTTGTTGTTTAATTTCTAGAAATGGGCTGGGAGAGAGGGTGGTGTGAAATCGTCAAGCGTGTCCTCAAGGCTGAGGGATGGTGAGTTATAGCCACTAAAGTCTGTGTGAGCAGGTCAGAGGAGCCCAGAAGCTGCTTCTGAAAGAGCAAGCCCACAGCACCAGAAAAAGGCCACCCTCTGTCCACAAATGGCTCTCCACTGCAGTTTCCAGTTGATATGTTTTTTTTAAGATTTATTTATTTGTGCATACAGAACTGGGGTACAGGCCAGAGGGTCAGGGGCTGTGAGAGGATTTACCAGAGACAAAGAGGGGAGCAGAACAGGCAGATTGACGAAGTACACCGCTGAGGGGAGCAGCAGGCGGGTCAGGAGAGGTCTGCCATGGCATGTGGGTCACCTCCAGGGCAGGGATGGAACTCATGCTGAAGTGGCTTTAGCTTTTTAGTGCTGTGCTTTAACCCACTAAGCCACTAGGGAGGGCCTGCATTTCCAGTTAATATTTAATGGAAAAAGGGATCACTTCAAATATTCCACCAGCAGATAAAACTCTAAACAATGGAGAAAACTCGGGAAGGCAGGGGCTGACCATTGTATTAATATGCTGCGGCAATTCTGGCTTCTGTGCCTCATTTCACAAAGGCTCATGTGCTGGCCTTAAGAACCAGGGCCCTTCTTGGTGGCACACTACGTTAAGGCACAGCACTATGAAGCTGTCCACGGCCACTGCAGCAGGAATCCATCCCCCGCCAGGGAGGTGACCCACATGGCGCAGCAGACCTCACACTGCTCCCCTCAGGAGTGTGTTTCAATCTGCCTGTTCTGCCCCTACTCTGTCTGGTGAATCCTCTCACCACTTACACCCCTCCCCCGCCCCACACACCTCTAGTCTGTATCTCAGTTCTTGCATGCTTAAATAAATAAATCTTAAAAAAAAAGAACAGCAGAGCAGGTCTTAGGAGTGGAAATTGAAGGAAGAGGCCAGCTCTAGTCAGAAAAGGGATGGGGAGGTTCCTGCTGTGTGTGTGAAATCTAAAGACAGGTTGTCCCAGGTAAGAGGGAAAGAGAAGGGAGTTGAAATGAGGCTAGGCCCCGGGCCTCCCCCTCCCCCTGCCTTGAGAATAGCTTTCTTTGTTGAGAGAATACACCTGAGGTGAGTGTTCACTCCTCCCATTCGAATCCAGTTTGCTGGTCAGGTAAGTCCTTCCAGGTGCTGCAGCAGGACTAAAGCCACCAACGTTCACTCACAGACTCTCACATGAAATCCAAGCTTTGCTCAGGTCCTTTGGCTGAAAAGAAATAAATGAAATGGACGCTGCTCTCAGAGGTGCCAGGCCAAGCCCATATGAAAATGTTTTGATTCTTTTGACACAAAACCATTTATTTTGGGGTCATTTTAGTATTTATAGCCATGCACATGTAACACATTTCAATCTGTATGAATAGTTCCCAATTGTTGGAGCAAATTAATCTTTTACAAGCCACTCAGCAGTGAGGTTAGAAGATAAACAGGTGAAATAGCACACGCTCTCCTGTGCGTGAACCTTCTTATTACGATAAACTCCTACATTTGAGCTCCCCGCGTCCCACGCCTGCCACTCTCTCCATCACGGTGGCAGCCCAAGCTGCCCCCTGCCACCTCTGCCCTGCTGAGGCAGTTCTCTGATCAACCACCTGGGTGGGACAGGCTGCCATTTTCAGTTTGGAAGGAAAAACCTGTAAATCTGCTTCCTGGGAAGACAGACATTGCTGAATTGTCATTTGCCTCCAGAACCCAGAAAACATCAATTTCATTGCAGCTCATCAGAGTTGGAAACACCTGCCACTTCCTTTCTCAGCTGTAATTAACATGCTGCATCTCAGCATTGATTGATTCCAAGCAGCCTAGCATTGCCGAGCCAAGGTTTAAATGAAACAGTACAACCTGATATTATTTTTCACAGTTTTAGAAACACAGACTTATTTTTATTGCTTGAGAAGCACCACAATTGTGGGGGATGGAAGGCTTTATGTTTGACAAAAATGTGAGTAGAGTAGGCTGATGAGTATAATAAAGTAGTATTTTAACTTTGTATCTATTTGGAAGTGGTACATGTTTATCTTTGTATTTGTGGGAGGAGTAGAGGACAAATATTCTATCTGCATCTCAGCACCTAGCTCAGGCGTGCAGAAACCCCTTGGCATTCAGAACTGCTTGCTAAACAGTCAACACGTGAATGGTTTGGGAGAATATGTTTAAGACATTTCTCGTAATATTACTCCCGTAAAATTCTGAATTTATAACTATTATGAGCTCCTTGGTTTAACTTAAGACTTTGTGTGGGATTAACTGGGAGAAATGATCCGAGGCTACGGCTCTCTGTCCCAAATACCTAAATTTTTCACTGTTGATCACAAGTGTCCTTTTATGGTCCATAAAGCATCAGTCTGTTTGAATCATAAGCCTACTCATTCTGCATGCAAAAGGCTACCTTCAAAATGTACAACATTTTACATTTTGAGTTTCTCATAGATGAATGTGAAGAAGGAATAGATTCATTTAAATAGTTCAATAGATACAATATTTATGGTCTAATTTTAGAAATGATCATGGGAATAGTTTTATGTGCTGGTAAAACTGAAAGCCAATATAAGCAGAAGACTTAAATATGAAGTTTGTTTTACCTTGGTTAAAGAAGACTCAGCTTTAAGCCACAGAACATAGTCTTTGGAAGAGAAAGTGAACAAATTGCTTTTTTGTCTATTAACAGAATACTAGGGCCAAGAACCATCCTCTTTCTTGATCCTCTTGGGAGAATCTTTATTTTCGATGGAAAGAACACATTAAAATAAGTGGCAATTAATTCTTTTGCACAAAACAACTCAGACACAATACACTTGGGCTTTTTCTGTTAAATGTACGCAAATATCAAATAATGTATTTTTATATGACAAAAAAGATTAAATTTGAATATTTGTACATATCCTAGAATGAAAATCGAAGTTAGAGAACTTTTTCTTAAAAAGGGTTAACACTCCTGATGGTTGAAAATATTATTCTATCAACATAAATCTTTAATACTATATAACACCAAACATCTGGGTTATTTGTATATTAAATAGCTTATATACCAATGTTTTAATGTTACTAGGTCTTCTCCGAATTATAACACAGGGAAGCCAGAATTATAAGGAAATCATGTTAGCAATTTCTACCAAAAATACAAATAAATAAAAAAATAGTTAAATAGCTGTAAGTAGAACAGTTTTCATAGACCGATCAATCGATAGATGCCTGCATGCATTTCCTAACAATAGAATTCAGGCATCAGAAGACCTGATTCTTAAAAAAGACAAAAAAAGAATGCAAAAGGAGAAAGAACTACAATCTTGTGAACTGGGTACACCTTGGAAAGGAGGCCTGTGGATATGACCCCCACAGGCTGGCTGACTGGAAATCCAGTTACACTTACACTTCTAATTTCTGGCCTTTCAGTCGGCTAAACTTCGGTATCTAGTCAGAGCCGACTTTTGCAAAGCAGCTTTCGTTTAGTGACACATTGAACACTTGTAGAAACAAGAGCAGTCAAATACTTAACAAAGTATTCTTCAGTCTCCTTGTCAAAAACTGACTGAATCGTCAAAGAAACCAGTTGAGGGGAAGCAAATACTTTATGATAAGAGATCACCATAGAACATCTTTTCCTCTGATTTCCCATAAGAACTGTAAAAACATCCCAGGGGTTCCATGTCAGTGCAGGGGTTCCATCTTCGAGCTTTCTTCCACATAGAACATGACCTCAAATATGCAGGGTTTGCTAATGGAGTGATAGCACTCAGCTCTATCTTGACATCAGAGCTGGTTTTGTCCTTGTCCCATAGAATCCCTGGGACCCCTTAATTGAGTGTCAGAGAAAGTTCTGTTTAGACCCAAGGTGAGCAGCCTGGGGTAGCCTTCCTCACAGTATTATACAGTGTGTTCATTTCTAGCAGCAGCACCAACCTCACCAATATTTTATCAACAAATAAAAGAGTTTCTCTTTTTGCCATGACCAACAGTTCCATAAAAGCACTTCAAAATTATTTTCTTAAAACCATTCCCATTATGTTCCAGAAGCCATAGGGAGAGGGCTCCGAGAACAAAAAGCTTTTTGAAGCCAACAGTTTTGGGTGAAAATTAACCATCCTGCTGGTAAGAAGTTAAGGTCCTTCTTTCTTCTCTTCTTTAAAAAATATAATTAAGGCTCAAATGTTCTATTAAACTCTCATTGCTTCTGCATATTATATTAAGGCTTAAACATACACCTGGTAAATTAAATTCATCCTGGATTGAATTAACACCTGCTATTTGAATTATTTGCTTTATGTAATCAGTAATCTCAAGGTTTCTCCTCTTTGTCAGTAAACACCATTTAAATATTAACCTAATCTTTAAACTGCGGCTGCTTCTTTCTGACATTTGGAAACTGGTCATCCATGCAAAAAAAGCAAATATGGCTATATTAATAAAAAGTCAGGTTCTTAAAAATCTTAAGATGTGTAACTCAATGAATTGGGAAGATAAATGCTAAAGCAGCAGGAGAGTCACTTTCTAGGGAAACCGATGTTGGTTATCTGTCCAGGTCACCTCCAGTCTCAGAAACCTGCGTTGTTACCTGCTGATTCCAAAAGTCTTTGCATTTTCTTTAGAAATTCTGGCAAGATCTTGGAACCTATGAGACAATTTTAATTTTGTAAAAAACACTAGAGTATAGAATAGCTTAAATTCCAGATATGAAAAATCCTGCAAAAGGAGAAGTGTGGAGGGACACTTGACCCAGGGGCTCCCCAGATGACTACCACGGAGGCCCCTGCACAGCTCAGGTCCTGCTCAGCCTGCAGCCCCTGGAGAATATGAAGCTTTCAAAGTGCTGGTCTTCAGCCTTTTCTTTGATGCGTTGTTCCTCCAAAGAATCTACGAGTTTGTCCCTTTGCTCAATCACTTGCATCATCTTGGAGAATATTTCTTGTTCCTCATTTAGATCATTCTCATCTTTTTGGCTCTCTAAAAAGAAGACAGAGAAACATTGACCCTCAGGTAAGAGGCGGCCCCAAGAGAACTCCTGGCATGGGTATCCTGAATTGTTCTGGAGTTGCTCTGCCCTTTAAATTCCATGGTGAGAACAAGGAAATGAATTTAACACAGGGTGACCACCCTCAAAGGCACAGGTAGAAGGTGGGTGCTTTGTGCAACTGTCAGCTCAGGTTTCATCTTGAGAATATTTGAACAGTGATGGGAAAACCCCTTTGTGAGACAAGAAGTTCATTCATACCAAGTCCCAACCTCCCCTCCCTGCCAAAAAGAAACCAACAACGCACACACAAAAGCTATTTCTCAAAAAAAAATATCGAAACTAAAGCAAAGAAATCTGTGAGACAGGTTTTGAAGCAGACCATCGGCAGCAGTGACTAGTTATGTCCACAGTGAGGACCCTTTCTTTATCCGTGGCTAAGGATAAATTGCAGCCCTTTGACTAGAGACTAGGCAGAAGCTCCAAGGCTATGACTGGTCAACAGGAGCCCGTGACTAGATTTTCTTGCTGCCTTTCAGGAACTTGTTCCTAACTGACTCCAGGCATCTGATTGCCTGGTGGAGGTAAGACTGTTCAAGGAAGGTGAAAAGTAAGAAACAGGTAGTCAGGGCTTCCTGACACTCTGAGTAGGATTTTAAAGATAGATTGAAGTCTTGTCAACCAGGTTATACACTTAAGAGAGAGCTTTCTAAATTTCCCCTTTTTAAATTTTAAATTCCAGTTAGCACACGGGGGCTAAGCAGCGAGCTGATCCTGCGGCAGAAAAGATACCACCATCTCTCACATCAGGCTCAGTTCTGCGGATGCAGACAGGACGGTGGACTGAGAAGCAAGAGAGCCTTGAAGCCAACCCATTCCCTTTGCGCCTTGTGTTTTACGGGAGTGAGAGGAAAGAGGCAAGAGAAGCAGAGGGTTCTAAGCTCTGGTCACTCCATTCTGGGTCATGGAGCTCCCAAGAAGGCAAGAAATGCCCTATCATTTGATGGGAACACTCGGGCCCAAGGACTCTGACTCTGCTTCCGGCGGAAAGCCAGCTAAAGGGAAGCATTTCATGGTTGGGCTAAGATGATCTGAGCGTGGCCCCCGATTCTGATCCTCTGTGTGTGCCATGGCCATGGCCTGTCTCTAAGCTGTCCACCTGTCCCAGAGCTGTCAAAGGGCTCGCCAGGGGCTCTCCTACCATGAGGTGTGAAGTGGCCCCACAGTGGATACTGCCTGGTATGCTATGTGGCTAAGCAGAATGGAGGATGTGCTAGGTGAGACCTAGTGAGCCAGGAATTTCACTGTGCTCCACGCTTGGGAGAAAATGGCCAGGCTGTGGTTTCTGCCAGCAGGGGTCAGATGAGGATGTTGGTGGTGATGATGGTGACAATGATCCTACACAATGAGTCAAAGCAATCCAGATTCCTAATGTCACCTCTGGGTGACATAAGTCTGCCTCTCCCCATTACCTGGCAGCTAGCTCAGGAGAAAAGGCAGAAGGAAGGGAGGCCATTTGCAAGATTGAACATTTACATCCTGAAGAGACTGAGCATTTCCTGCAGGGACTGTTTAAATGATTGCATCAGACTAAGTTTACCAGAGAGGGATAGTTTATTCTTTTGCCTACTAACTAGTAGGATGAAGTTTTTGTGGAAGACAAACTTAAAATGAAAAATTTAATTTTTCCCCCAAGTACCCTTGAGAGGGGTGATAAAATGTATGACCTTTGCTCTTAACAAGAACTAAAAGAAAATTCAAAGTTGACTGACAGTCTTTGGGGTATTTATTCCACCATTCTGAAAAAGACATTTTATTATTAAATGATTTGTCAGATGTATAAATCTGACATTAGTTATACACTATGGTTTGTTCATTTAATTTCCATTATCAATATAAATTAGAATCCTTGTTTATAACCCATGTAGAAAAATAACTCTCTCAATGTCATTTTGTCATCAATAGACCCATCTGAGCCCCTTTCTACAAATCAAAAAAATATATATATAGCACTGTTATTTTTCCTTTGCAGCTCTTGAAGATTTTGTCAGAAAGAGAATTTTATTGCTACAAGGAAACATTTTATAAATCACCACTATATGGAAAAGAACAGGGGAGCCTGGGGCCTTCGAGAGTGGTTACTATGTCAGGCCTTGCATTTCCTTGAACATACTTTTAAAGTTCTCTGAGACCCAGTTTCCTAGTCTGTTCAATAAGTTAAGCTAAGGAACAGCGTTCACAATGTTGATGTGTTAGATTTGCCAAATGTGTGGTCTCTATCAGGGAACCACACAGGTAGGTGCAACGTTGGCTCATGAGGTTTAAAGAAATGATTTCACTGGTTCTTTCAGATCTGGATCTACATGTAGGAAGGGCCGCCTGGTTCTGCAAACATGCAAAAACGGAACAGTGCATGTGCCTCGCAATCAGGAGTCAAAGAATGTGTAGATCAGTATCTGGTGTCAGTTGAGTCTATTTCTACTACGTGGTGGGAATAACGTGTTGCTCCAGTCTAGCCCATGTCCGGAAGGAATGATTCTTGGACCATCCCTAGTGCCTGGTAGAAGTAGGCATGCTTTCCCGAGCTCCCAAAGTCGCATGCCCTGGTCTACCAGTACTCTAACTGGTCTAAGTATTGTGCTGCCCATAAGATTGTGCAGGAGGGGTGTTTTTTCCTATATACCTGTCCATGTGAGATTCTCAGCAGAGATTTGTAAAATGAATGGCTAAGTGAATGGATATGTGAAGAAATGAATTTATTACTTTTTGCACTTGGGATGCAGAACACTGCTCTCATTACCAGGAGAGGAAGATAGCTGGGGCCTTGCTGTGCTGGAGGTGGGCACAGGCAGGCTGGCTCTACACTCTGACTGCCAGTCTGGTTGCGTGAGGCAAGGAGACCACGCCATGCTCCCATTTCAGCATCTTCTGCTCAAGAGTCTTTCTGTGGAAAAATGTCTTTAACAAGGGCCCAAAATACATCATTATACTCACCCTCCTTGAGCATTTTCTCTCTTAATTTCTGTTCCAGTCGGCTTTGATGATCTTCTAGTTCTAGTTCTTGGGCCCTGGGGATGAGAAGATGTTCAAATTTTGTAAGTAGAAGATTTGTGTAGACATAAGGGTGAACAGCTTCCTTGATAGTAGTTACTACATTCTTTTTTCCTTATCAATAATGACATCTTGAAGTATCTCTAAGCAGAAGGAGATGCTGTCGGCAGGGTCCCTGGAGTCAGGGAGAAAACAATCTAACGTTTGGAAGGACAGAACAAGAAATGCAATGTCACAGGAACCAAAAATAAAGGGAAGTTTTGAGCAGTCATGCATGTTTACTCTGCAAAGACATTAAAGAAGATGAGGACTGAGAATCTGGATTCGAAATAGTAGGGCCTTCCTTTCCAGCTCCCCACCCTGGGGTCTATATGTGTTGAGGTCCTATATCCTGTTGTTGCTGTCTGCATTTTTATGCTTCTACTACTGCTTGCGTCGAGGCTTCTGCCTTGCTTAATATCTGCTTTTTCTTGTTGACACTGGACTTCTGCTGGCCTGCTGTGGTAGCCAATGAAGGTGCCCTGCCTCTTTAAGGAGAACATTCTGGGAAGAGTGTCTGGAGCTGACCACTTTGCAGAATCCATCTCAATGTCATGCTAAAGCCAGGCTGTTTCCTGGCAGACCCACCGATGACTGAACACAGTGGCGTAAGTCTCAGGGAGGCCCTTCTTGCCCAGCTTTGAACTCTGCAGGCCATCAGTGCCTCAGTGCCCCCTGTGGCCTGGCTGAGACTTTCTCAGGCTTAACCGCAGTTTCAGGTTCCTCCTGAGAATCCCCCTTGCTCCAGTGTCCTTCCACAGGTATCAGAAAAGCTGTGGTGCTGAAGCCTTAGCTCTTAGTCCTCCCCTTCCCCTGCACCCTTCCCACGAGTTTCCCACCCAAAATCCCTTGTACTTCTAATTCTGTCTTGGTATCTGCTTCCCAAAGGGCCTGAATTGACATACCAATCTAAGACACGTCTCCTTCACCATTTTGCCAATCTAAAATCTATCCTTTAGCAGAGCATCTAACTGTCTATGTCTACCGTCTAGGACCCAGCTCTCCTCTTTGGCTCTTTTGGAAGAGAAAGCTTGCTCTGAGGGGCACAACCAGGGGGCCACAGTCACTGAGCAGAAGGTAAACTCAGGTAAGCTTCCCAGTTCTGCGCCTCCACGTTTCCTTATGCCGTCATGCTACATCCAGCTCTATGTCATGTGTGTCTCTCCTGAAAACCATGAGACTGAGATGGCGCTAAGGGTTTATTCATCTTTATTTCTACAGGACTCAGCTCTAGCACAAAGAATCTGCTTCTGATAATTTTGTTGAATGAACTTTATAATGTAGACCTGGTCTAAAGCAGACAGTAGGGTTGTGTTAAAAGGACCTTTTTGTCAGGTAGATGGGAAAATGACTTAGTTGCTCCAAGTCTCCATTTGTGTATCAACTTAAAAAATAGTGATAGATGAATATATATACTACAGATGACCCCTTCCTTTTGTGTCCATGGAGTTGAGCATAAGGTTTGGCTTCCTCCTCCAGTTTTCCTCTTTATTCATGACCACCCCCTGGGGGAGGGGGCTTTTGGGAAGAAGTGACGAGGTGAGCTCACTTCATACCTTTCCTTTCCTGGCAATAGCTTGCCTGCAGCAAATATGTGCTCTCCCTAACTGTGAGCCTTGTCCTGTCTACTAGAGCAAGATCTCTCATCCTGATTCCTACTGACAGCTTAGACTGGACACTCCTCTGTACAGGGGGCGGGAGAATGTTCTGTGTCCTGTAGAATGCTCGGTAGGACCCTTGGCCTCACAAGTAGCACCTCCCAGCTGTTACAGCAAAAATGTCTCCAGCCATTACTGAACATCCCTGTGGAGGTAAAAATACCCTCAGCTGAGACCCACTAGTTGAGGGTAAAAACTTCATCCCTAAGAAGCAAGTGGGTCTACTATCCTTTGATTAGGCAGGCAAGAATGTCTAGTTCTGGAACTGGGGTAATGCAGGCTGAATGCTGAACTCTCAACCCAAGAAAGTTTTGTCTATGCACTAACCCATGGGCTTTTATTTGAAAAAGAATCTTTGTAGATATAATTAAAGACCTTGAGATGAAAACATTCTGGATTATCCTAGAGGGCCCCAAACCCCATGACAAGTGTGCTTATAAGACACAAAAGAAGAGAACTCAGAGAGAGAGAGAAAGCTGTGAAGGCAGAGACAAAGCATGCCGCAGCCTCCAGGCACGGGAGGCCCAGAGCCACCAGAAGCTGGAGGAAGCAGAAAGGACTCTCCCCTGGAGCCTCCAGAGGACACATCACCCTCTTGACACCTTGATTCTGGAAGACTTCTGTCTTCCAGAACTGGAGACAGTAAATAGCTGTTGCTGAAAATAAGCCGCTCCTGCTCTAGGAAACAATTAGCAAGTCCACTTGGGCTCACATCCTCAACCACGCTAGTCATTATCAGTGATAAAGGTGATATTTTTATGTTCCTGCTATTTACTTGGTTATCTCATTTCCCAGAAATAAGGCAGACCCCAGGCCGAGAAGAAGAGAATTTATTAGACCCAAAGACTCCCCAAATGACCTCTCAGGGTTGGGGTGAAAATGGACAAGGACAACATGAGCCAAAGTACCCAGTAGGATTTGTGGCACTTGGTGGGTTTATGCTTTCCAGAATGGTGACAGGTATAGTGACCTCCTCCACTCTCCCAGAGTGTGCTGAGATCAGGTCTGCTTCTTGATAACCCAACCAGGCGGCAACCTCTCATTCCAAGAAGACAGTCAGACAGAGCTCAGCCCTTCAGCCTGCAGGCAAATCACCAAGCCCTTCCCAAGAGCCACGCTCAGAACTCTGTCACGTGCTTCCCCATTGCAGGTGTGTGACTGTAGGTGGGTCGCCCCGGTCTGGGGGACAGGGATGAATTGGCAATAACTAATCTGAACGCCTTCCAGCTCAAGCCCCATTCCATGAAATCTATTTTAGCCACAGGACTCCACAGAGAAAACAGACAACTGAAGCTTCGCTGCACTAATGCCAGCATGATATGCAAGACATCAAATATCAATTTACCTCAATCACAATTCTGTATGCACAAGGAGAAAAAATTCTGGGACTTCAACCTAGGAGGCAGAGCCGCCCCCTTTTGCTTTTAGGACTCATTGTTATCTGTGTTGCTTTACTTACATGATCAGTAGCTCCGACTCATAGCGCATTAATTTATTCTTCTCCAGAACCAACTTAAACCATTCCTGCAAAAGCTGTGCTTCATCCTGTGTGCCTGAATCTGCTTAAGAAATCAACAGCAAATGGGTTAGATTGGCATTTCTCTCCCCTTGATCAAGCTGCATTGGAGCTGCTTTAGCAGGCCGTGTTTGTAGCAAAAAGGGCTCGGCGGGCGGCAGCCCCCTGATGGCCTGTTGATGCCTTGAGATCACGGACATGACAAATAAAACCCACCTGTGCGTGCTCTGGGGGAGATCTTTTTGGACATTCAGGGCAGGAATACGTCAGCTCCAAGGGCCATACCCTCCGTAATGTCCTGCTATAAATGACCCTTTTTCTCCACCATAAAACTTTTATGTGTTTGCCCATCACACCCTCCATCAGAGAAAACCCTTATTAATAAACTTACCATCTTCTCCTCCTCCTTCCCTCCAAAAACAAACACCTCCTGAGTGCCCAGCTGCGGTGTGACCCCCTTCGTGATTAGGGTGGTCATACCACATTTGGTCATACTGGCGTAGTAATGGGATTTTAGGGTTTTGTAGAAAGAAAAACAAAGTGATGAAAAAAAAAGATTTCTCAAGCAGAAAGATATATCCATGTAGTCTCATAGCTTCGATTAAACAGGAGAATCACCATGAAAAAATTGATGCTGCCTTTGGATACTCAGTGTTAGTAGCCAAATATTTAGATGCTAAAACGTTCAGGGCATGTTTGAGAAGTGGCAACTTGGAGGTGGCTTTCTAGTATTTCACAGCCCTTTCTAGGAAAACACAGGCTGTGTTGCCACTGGCAAGTCTACAGAGAGGGAAACAGTGGAGACAGAAGATTATGGGTAACCTTGGGTAAATTTTTTAACCTCTTGGAGACTCTTCTTCACCAGTTAGACAATATGACACACAGAGAATAGAATCATAATAATGAGCTACTGTTTATTCTGCACCAATTATGTGCCTTCTAAGTGGCATCTCTTTTAATCCTTACAACAAACTCTCAGTGGATTTCCTTATTCTTACCACTTAACATACATGCCCAAGCTCAGTGAGTAAGTGGCAGGGCCAAGGCTTGAATTCAAGCAAGCCTTATTCTAAGTCTCTGCTTTTCACTGCTAGTACACCACACCCTCATCCTCCTGACTTCCATCTTCCTTCTCATAGGCACAGAAGGCAAATAACTTGCCCAGAACATAGCAAGTCTTGCATAAAAATTAGTTACTTCTTCTCTTTGTCTCTTTGACTATCTTTTTGATAAAGAAAGTAGGACTCAAGAAAGATTTATATGCAATACCACATATAATAGTGGGCAAAACAACCATGCTATAATGGGAATCATGACTTGGCAGAATTCTCCATTCAACCATTCATTAATATCTACTTATCAGAAAGCTGTCAGGTACTGCCTTCTGGATATGGTGAATGATATGGCTATATATCACCAGAAATGTGAAAGCAGTAAGTCCACAGTGCTGCCCAAAATGGTATTATTATTATTATTTTTAATTAGATGGATGCAAAGAGCTAGAATAAAATAGTACATAGGAAACTTGTCACCATAGCCAAACAGCATAAAACCCCTCTGAAAATGTAGAGAAGAGTGTGTTTTCCTGGTCAGGGAGTGAGATTGGCTATTCTGAGATGACACTGTTTGAACTGAAGAATGAGTAATATTTTGAGAAGAATTGGTGAGGGTGGGTGAGGACATTTCCAAGAAGAGGGAATGTGAACAAAGGCAAACAGGGCATTGGAGACAGAAACTGGGAAGGGGTGGGTGGGTGGGTAAGGCCTGAGAGTATATGGGGTTTGCATCATAGCGGCCCCTGAAGCTTATTCTGAGGCTCTTGTAGGACACAAAGGGACACTAAAGGTGGGTGAGGAGGAGAATGCCCAGTGGAGTTTCATGCAGGAAAGATTAAAGAGGGGAGAGCTGAGGGAAGAAAATAAATTATAATTTATTCCTTAGGTTTCTTGAATGATGAAAGAATTTATGAGTGTTGAGTACCAAGAGCTAGGCACTGTTTGTGGTGCTGAGGCATAAGGATGAAGAAGCATTGGTTCCAGCTCTTTGGGAAATTGGGAGCTGCGGTCCAGTGGGGAAAACCAATACTGCACAGCCAAAGAGCGTTCAAAGTAACTCTTGCTATGGCAACACGAGAGGGAAGCAATTAATTTGGTGTGGAAGAGATGGGGGAAGGCCTTGAGAGGAGACAGCAAATGAGCTCAGTGTGAGTGGGTAGGAGCTTTCCAGGTGGGGGAGGAGGCGAGGAACAAAACATTCTAGGACATCAGTTGTTAAAGGAAAGAATGAAGTACACAGGCCAGAAATCACATATAACAAGATTAAGAGCATATCCTTGCAACTCAGACTATGGATAAATTTGAACTCTTTTGCTTAGCACTGTGTGGGCTTGAATACTTAGAGTAGTCTCCCTGAGACTCAGTCTCCTCATCTGTTATAGAGATGAAGAGGGATTGTGCACACAGCAACCTGGACCCAACCTGGCACATAGCACCAGGTCAATGAAAGGTACTGGTCATGCTTCAAATCATACAATATATGTGACAGAAGAACCCTTAGCCATGTAGGAATTCCCTCGAGCTCCCTCCCTCCAGCTTGTACCCTAACTCTCCCCAAGTAGGTGGAACTCCCAGGCCATCCAAGGAACCCACTGAATGATACCACTTCATGGAAAACTTCTTTCCATTCACTGGCTTTCAATTGCTAGCCACTCAATCAAGTTTTGCCCCTGTCTTTTTACCCCTAAGACCTTTATATATTGAAGACAGGTCTTCCATAGAGTCAACAACTCCAGGTCATTTATTATTTTGTCCTAAGAGGACTTGCCCTCAAATGTAAGGAAGTCTAGAATCAAACAAAATGCTAACAACCCAGAGTGGGGACACCATTGCACCTTCACCCTATGGCCTGGAATTGCAGGGTTCATATCTTTAATGGGCTCTCACTAACTTGCCAACGAATCTGGTCTTTCACACTACTACTCTCTTCAGGTTTGATGACTTCATGAGCTATTTGTGCAACTAATCTTTCTCTTAAGCTAAATGAAAGTTTTATTTGTATCTTGTTAAGTATTTTGTTCCATCAAGATATAAATGTATGATAAAATTTTCTGGTGAATCTTCCCTGGTCCAGGGGACAAAATCATCTTCCATCAGGTTCCATCCTTTAAGCAGGAATTTGATGCCTGAAGGTAGAGCCAGGCTTTTCAAACTCACCGACTACCAAGGAGCCATATAAAGACTTTGGGTACCTGGCCTTTGCATTTTCTTCCTCTGGCATTAGCGTATCTTTAGGTCAGCATAATTTAAACTAAAAGTCCCTCTTGTCAAGAATAATTGCATTCTTAATGTCAATAACTCACTGTTCCCACCTATATAAACTAAATTCAGACTTGTGTTTATTGAATCAGCTTTCATAGAGTAAAATCTGTCAGATGGCTTCCCAGGTGTCAATTTTCACTTTGATTAGCTAACATTTGTCTATTGTTGAGACTTTATTTTCCATTAAAAAGGGGAAATGTTTAAAAATTTTATTCATCTAACACATTTCCCCTAGAGTTGTGATACATGTGGAATTGATAAATGGCAATTCAACTTTACAAAATAATGAAAAATAATATGTCAGATGGGATTGGACCGAGAACACAGCCATCTGACCCACTGGGAAACTTTTCTCAGCCTTTGGGTGAGGCTATTTTATGGACTCTAAATGCACCCAATTATCCAGCCCACACTTCTATACTTCTCTATGAGACTATTACAAGAAACTTTGATAACAAGATAATTTTCCCAAATCAGGCTTTATCATATTAGCCATATCCTTGAGGTAGCATAAACCTTGTAATTCCATTCATTTATTTTTCACAGTCTCTCAGTTAATACTAGTAGTTCTTAAATCACCTTTGAATTTCTAAATATTCATAACTTCTTTCATAATTCCTCTTAAGAATTTTGATAGGGATCAGAATTCATTTTTTTCCATGTGAGGGTAGAAAATACATTCATTTCCAGTTTTTTAGTTCCACATTCTTCATGAGTTTTCAAAGACAGGGTATATCTGCCAGCTATTTCAACACGAGGGGATTAATTTGGGTGATTCAACAAGTTCTGATTGAGTAACGCCACATGCAAACTACTACTTTCTGTATCATCTTTCACTTGGGCTCAGAAATCTGAACTTATTGCTCCCTAGATTTCTCATTCAGGTCTAATTTCCTTTTCTCGATATTTGTATAACATTTCTAGGTTGAGGACCATTTTCCTTAGTAAAGAAAACAGGAAAACTGTGAGTTGAAAATCTTGTCTTTCTTCATCATGTAACACAATACCATCTGGCTCAGCAATGAGCCTATCCTTTTCTTTGTCCTCAATCCAAAAGAAGCAGCTTTAAAGGCACTATTTTGCTGTCTTTAAGAGTACTTTTTGTTGTTGTTTTTCAGATTCAGCCTCTTTGCTGCATTAGACCCACTGTTTCTAACCAAACTTTTATCCTGGATTACATGTCCCTTTTCAACCTGTCCTTAATCTGGTTCATCAGAGAATTCCCTTTGCACCTTCACTGATTTCTACTCATGCTATAAGCAACAGCAAACACAGGTTGAACTGAATCATTCCATTCAACTTTCTATTTTAAATTGAATAATTTGCAAATGTATAGTTTTCCGTTTCTTTTTAAAGAATTTTTCATCAATAATCACAGTCACTTTTGGGGCTCTTCGACCATGAACTCATGCACTGGTTTCTATGGAAACTGCCTTCCCAGAGCATTGGTTATAGGATTATGTCTGGGTCAGCCTTGGGGTGTCCTGAAACCCAGCCGTGTTCTGTGACATTGCTCCACAACTGCCATCACCTCGCCCGTGTGAGACCCTCCTTGTGGGTCCTGATGAAGTTTAGATCAGCATTATCCCTCTTGTAGTTATAATAGAGCAAAGTGGCAAAGGTGATGGGCTTGAGACCAAATGACCACTTACAAATGTGTGACCCTGAGCAAGTAACCACCTGTGCCTCCTCCTGTGAACCTGGCAGTACCTGCCCAGTAATCGGTTACGGGGACTAAACAAGATGATGCAAGTAAAGGGCTTAGCACAATGCTTATCACATAACATTCAGTGAATTCTTCCACTGTACAGTTGGCTGTCATTTCTTCTAGTGTCTAGTTCCACATCTCCATATGGATGGTGTTCACCTTCAAATTTCAGTTAAAGTATAATCCCTCACTTATATGTGTGTAGTTCACTTGAAATTAATAAAAATCTTCAATAATTACTTTTTTTTTTCTTTTGCCCCAGGTAAACGAAAACGTCTATTGCTGGATCATCAGTACTAGTTTTGGGAAGGACTTGAGTCCTCCATTTCCACAGATTGCTTAGCCACATCTGGTCCTGGGGCTGCTGTTGAAACCATACAGCTACTAGATGGGCGTGGCCGGGGTGGGTGTGGGGGGTGGAGTAGACTCTGCTTGTGACCTGTGCAGTTACTTTGCACCACCTTTGCAGTGGCCACCACGGACTCATTCCTCATGTGCTCCTGTGCCCTCATGCCAGGATTTTTCCTATATGAATACACTTGCTCAGCAAACATGAAGTAAGCAAAACTCAACACAAAGCAACCTTTTTATTAATGTAATCATTTAAATTGACCCACTTTTGCCTATATGCGTTCTCAAAATGGCAAAGCAAATTTTGCCACTCCCTGCTGAAACTCTTCAATAAACTCCCCATGATCAAGTTTAAGCCACAACGTAGTCTGGTAACATTTAGTTCCATTTTTGTTAGAGTGACCAGAACTTGTTCTCAATGAATAGCATCAGAGAATAAATAAGCAATCTCTAAAGTAATGACTTTAACCATTTTCTCATGTTGGTAATGCTGAATACTCTGTGCAGGTTTTTCAAAGTTGGCTCTTGTTTTGCTGTCTCATTCACAACTATCTTTTGCTTTAAATGTAATTTTCCCCACTTCCTTAGAATCTGTGAAGTTCTAATTTGCCTTTTGCTGCAATTTTGTCAGGGCGCTCAGTATCTTCCCTGATGTTTTGAGGCATGAAATGGACATGAGAGTAAAGAGAGCATGAACTGGCCAGCCGAGTCCCTCAACTGGGCTGCTTGTTCTTGGCTCCTGGGCAACTCTTAGTTCCTCTGCTCACTCCCAGGCCTACTTCATTTAAACCTCTAGCCAGGTCTTCAGTGCCCAGAGCTCTGGGTACTTCAACCTCTCACAAGCTCCTAACATGTGATGCTGATAATAAAGAAAACTGCACTGTGGGTCTGGCTGAATTCAGTCTTGACAAACCCCGAATGCTACAAGCTAACTTCCCATTTCATTTTGGGAGTCAGAGAGTACAGCTGAAATACTGACACAAAAATTCTAGTCTCGCCTTTTAGTTCTGATTTATTTAAACTACATATTTTGGTAAAAGTTTTTTTTTTTTTTGCATTTTAATTTTATTGAAATGGTATTAGACTACATGTAGTCTCCTACATCTTGCTTCTTTCAAAGCCTATATGATTTTTCTAGAGGGTATCTGTGTTGCTCATTGGTTTTCACCTCTGTATACATGATATTCATCTGTACACACCACAGTTAACTCTGCTTCAATTTATTCCCATGCCTACTAATGGATATCTGGGCTGTTCAAGTGGTTAAGCTGTTGCTGCTCTTGGCATTCTGGTATATGTTTTCTGGTCCACCTAGAAAGAGTTTCTCTGGAATATACACTTAGCGATGAAATCGTGAATAGTAAAGGAATACCAGATAGCTTTCCGGAGTCATGATTGTTTCCACTAATGTTGAGGAAGAGCTCACCTGCTTGTCATCAACTATTTAGTGTTATCAGATTTGATAGGTTTTGATAATTTAATAGTTTAAGATCATTTCTTGTTGTAGTCTTCATTTGCATTTTCTTAATTACTAATGAGGTTTTTTTTTCATACATTTATCAGCTATTCAGTAGTCTTCCATGAGATGTGTATTATATCACTTGCCTATTTTTACTTTGGCTTGTTTCTTATTGGTTTGCAAAAATTCTTCACACATTTTGAAATCCTCATTCTTTTCTGGTTATATCTCTAGCAATATATCCTACAAATCAGTGGCTTATCTTTTCATTCCTTTTTACTGTGCCTACTGACTACCAACCTAAAGATGAAAGGATTTCTCTTAACTTTTCAAATTTCATTTTTCATATTAAAATCTTTAATCTCTCTAAATCTGACTGGTTTGTAGCACATAAGCTAAGGCTCAGTCTCATCTTAACCTCATTTAGAACAGCAATTGTCCCGGAGCCACATATTTGCTATGATCGCAGTGCTAATGCTGGTTTACACTAAGTTTTAAACAGGTGAGAAATGTTTGGGTCTTTTTATGTCTCTAGCAAAGTATTAAAATTGATTGCATAGTAGTTATGTACCTTTTGTGTTAGGTTTACTCTGATATGCCTTATGTTTTTACGCAATGTAAGTGATACCTTCTTTGTTATATCATTTCCTACTGCTTATGCTGAGATTTAAAAATATTGTCTACATCACCATGATATAGACTCATTATTTTAAATGATTTTTCTGTGCATTTTTTTAGGTTTTCAACATGGAGAATTCTCTCCTAGGACAACAACAAAAGTTTGCTTGTTCCTTGCTAAACCTGGTATCGTCTTTACCTTGTCTCATTACACTGTCAAGCATCTCCTGTACAGTGCCGAGTGGAAGAGGTGGTGTTGACACCCTTATTTTATAACTTATTTTTAAAGAAATGCTTCTAAACTTTTACCATTTACCAGAGATGTTGACTGTAGGGTCTTAAAACGTTCCATCCTGGGCCCTCCCTGGTGGCGCAGTGGGTTAAAGCACAGCATTGAGAATCTAAAGCCACTTCTTCATGGGTTCGATTCCCGCCTGCCCCGGAGGTGACCACATGGCGTGGCAGACCTCTCCTGACCTGCCCGCTGCTCCCCTCAGCAGTGTACTTCGTCGATCCGCCTGTACTGCTCCCCACTCTGTCTCTGGTGAAGCCTCTCACCCTCCGCATCTCTGGCCTGTACCCCAGTTCTGTATGAATAAATAAATAAATCTTAAAAAAAAAAAAAGTTCCATCCTGTGTGTTACTTTTTGTTAAAAGTTTTTATGCCAAATGAGTGTTGGATTTCATCAAATAATATTTTCTTCTTTTGTTGCAAAGACCATATGGTTTTCCTTTTTAATTGACTAGCATAATGATTGTTAAATCACCCTTAGATTGCCAAAATTTAAAATTAATTTGATTAAATGTTCATTACATCCTTTCATCTTTTGAGTCTTTACTATATCTGTGGTTATGTCTACCCTTTTCATTCCTAATTTATTTATTTCTTCATTTTAATTTAAGGGAATTCCCACTAGACTTTCATTAGTCTTTTCAGAAAACAATATTTGACTTGCGTGGACGTCTCTATTTTATCTTTATTCTGTTTCATTTATTTACATTCATGTGTGTATCATCTTTATGTTAGAATTTTTAACATATATATATATTTTAATCAAGGCAACACTGGTTTGCAACACAACATATATATATATATATATATATATATATATATATCCTTTAGTTTAATTTTGGTTTTTCATTTTCTAATTAAATTGGACACTGAACTCATTAGTTTTCAGCCCTTCTTACCTAAGAAAAGTATTATAGTCAATACTTCTAAGCACCAATTTCACTGCAACCTGTGAGTTTTGATTTACTATTCACATATTTCATGCATGTAAGCTTTTCAAGTTTTTAAAAAACACCCATTTGATTTTTGGAAGGTTTTTTGATTTCCAAATGCATACTTAAAATATATCTTTTGGCTATTGATTCCTAAGTTAATTGCATTATAGTATAGAATGTGCCTGATAATATATAATATAGATTCTCTCAGATTTACTTCCTATATTAATATGACCAATTTTTATAAGTCATCATATGAACTATTACTGAAATATTTAGACTTGCTTCCACTATCTTTCTTTGTGCTTTTAATATTTTTTCCATGCATTTTATTTTCTACTTAAAATTAAGTTGGGATTTTTGTTTAGTTGATTCTTTTTTCTTTTCCTTATGTCTCTTGACTGATTTGGGTGTTCCTTATTTACACATTTAGGTTATTAAACTGAAAATTCAGTAAATACTTATACTACTTGTATAATGTTTAAGCTTAATTAATATCTTAGCCTCCTTTTGAACAATATAAAGAGCCTGGGACACTTTGCCCTAATGCCCCTTTCCCTTTTCTCTACATGTGTTTCAGTCTGGTATTTTAGTTCTATCTTAACAGCTGGCTGAAGTTAAGATAGTGCTGCCTGTTTACTTTCATAGCATTTTCTTGCTTGCTCATTCTCATATGCAATCTTCTATTTCTTTGAATTGAAATGTTTCACAAATAGACATAGTATGTTATATATATAATACTTGGTAGAGTTGAAATTTTGGCCATTTAAACTTGTTGATTTTGCTCATTTTTTGGTGACTCATTTTCTTGTGTTTTGGGTAACGAAAATATATATATATACATATATATATATATTAGTATAGTCCCTCCCTGGTGGTACAGTGGGTTAGAACACAGCACTGCAATCTAGCCACAGCTACTTCAGTGTGGGTTCTGAGGTGACCCACATGGCGTGGCAGACTCTCCTGACCCATCTGCTGCTCCCCTCAGCAGTGTACTTCCTTTATCTGCCTGTTCTGCTCTCCACTCTGTCTCTGGTGAATCCTTTCACCACCCATGTGCCTCTGGCCTGTACCCCAATTCTTATGCTAAAATAAATGTATCTTAATATATGTATATATATGTGTATATATATGTATATGTATATACATATATGTATATGTATATATACATATACACACTCATAGCTTATTGCCCTTAATCTAACTATCCTAAGAGCCTAAAGGGAAGCACAGTTTCTTTCATCGTGGCTCTGAAATTGTTTTCTTAGGGAACGAGACAAGCGACTTAATCTGGGAATCAAGACCCCTGCTCTTTCTTAGGCCCAAGACTTAGGCTCTAAAACTACTGCTCTTCACCCCCAAGGCAACCCTAGATTTCTGTCTTTGTGTTGACTTACTCCCTAAACCATGTAAGTTTCTGCCTCTTTTCTTCTTTTTCTTCTTTTGCTTTTTCTCGGTCCTGAGAAACTTATCTCACTTTCTAGGGAGTAGAAATGCTTTAAAAAGTATGCTTATTGTAGTAAATGGGCTTTTATAGTAATGAGTCCACCATTCTGCTGCTCCACACTTTTTATGAACTCAGTCTGTATCTTTGACTGTGTCAATATTTATTTAATTTTTAATATTTTTCCAGGTTAAATCATTATGACAGGGTTTTTCATAACAAACACTAAAAATGAGACAGGAAAGAAAGTACCCTTCTTTTATACTGGTAATTAAATAACAATTAAATATCATTTTAATTACGATTCAGTATAATTTAATTGTATAACACATAATTGTATTGACTACAATTTAATTATAATTTAACACTATTAAACATTATTTCTTGAAATATTTAATTGTACATTTTAATGTGCTAACTTATGATATAAAATGTATTTCTAATGCTGTCACAGTCATTTGTTTTTTGTATAAAGCAGAGCTCCAGGATTCTTTGAGTCTCAGTGAACTTTGATTCCATACAATGGAAGGAATATGAGGCTTATTTAGGCTGAGAATCTCAATCTCATCTGCACTGTTGCTCCTAAACCTGATGCTTCTGCTACTGTGCTGTGAATAATGAACTCCCTTGCTCTGATGTGCTCAGTTGTACTGGTTACTTTTAGTACCTCTAGAGTTATAGCAAAATAACCCAAGCTTATCCATCAATTTTGGAGTCTTGTTACCCCTGGTCATCCTCTGTGAGACTGGAATTCTTCCTGACAATATCCCATTGTTCTACGTGACAAAATAATATTTTCTATGCTTCCCATTTTGTGGCCACCCTGTAAATAATCAGGCATTCTGGGGCCTCCCTGGTGGCACAGTGGGTTGGTATGCAGCATTGCAAGCTGGCCGCAGCCATTTCAGTGCAAGTCCCTGCCCGGGAGGTGATCCGCATGGCTCCGCAGACCTCCCCTGACCCGCCCACTGCTCCCTTCAGCAATATGCTTCATGGATCTGCCTGTTCTGCTCCCCACTCTGTCTCTGGTGAATCCTCTCACTGCCCCTGCGCCTCTGGCCTGTACCCCAGTTCTGTATGCATAAAAAAATCTTAAAAAAAAAAACTCAATCAGAACAATCCTACCAAATGACCATATTTATAAAAAAAATACAAAATAATCAGGCTCTCCTAGGGTCACAGAAGGTTCTCAACCCCTCCCCTGTTCTGCTGACCCTGAAGGCACAGTACCCAGCCCCTGTTGTGGCTGACAAGCAGTAGCAGCCTCGGACTCATGGCCTTTCAGTAAATGCAGAGAACAAATAATTATGGAAAGTTACCTAAAGAGCATTCATTCCATGAAATCTATTCCCAAATTATGGCAGGCTGTCAGAGAGGCGGCCTTCAGAACCACAGAGTTTTGTTCTCATTGTTGAACTATTTTATTGTGCTTTTTTTTTTCTTCTTTGTTTTTGGTAATAGTATGAGTTTACATTGAACATCTCATATGAACCAGACAAGGGAAATTCATATATTATACACATTTATAGAAACTAGCTTAACTATTGCAGGAAGTGTAGTTACAAATTAATGTGAATAAATGACCAACTCAATAAATATAACCTGAGACATCACTGACCCTCCAGCTGTGTTCTATAACAATAGCAATATAAACATGGAGAAGGATTTAATTCTTTGAAACACCTATTATATTCTAGACTTTCCAAAAAGTGCTTTACTATTACTGTTCCATTTGGTTTTTTTCTTCACCCCCTCCTCTTACTACCAATTTACAGATAAGAATTTTTTTGGCAAGGAGGTAAGTAATTGTATAATCATCACACTGGCATTCAAAGTCAGATGTATCTAACTCCAGATGAATTACAGAATTGTGCCAAAGCAAATCAAGTTCCTCGCCTTAGTCAGAAATTTTGTAGTCTTTCCTGGCCATTCCCTCTGAAGGCAGAGGGATTCAGACTCAGGAATGTCAGATTCTAATCACTGTATGTTTTCAGGACACCATGTTGTCACGTTACCCAGGAAATTATTATTCCTCCTGTTTCTCAGCAGTACTACACATGCAAACGAGAGTAGAGGCCAATCTACTTCCCTCTTCCTAGCGAGACTTTGAGCATTCTCTTGTCATACAATGTGCTCATGCTGCCACCTGCTGGCAGCCTCGAATACCTGCCCTTTGTAAATGTAAACTCTTCTATCTTGGTGTAGGAGAAGCCAAGGAGTAGCTTAAAAAAGGGGGGGGTGGAGGATGTGGGGATGCGGAGGGAGCCCAATGCAGACATGTAATTAGCAAGCCTTCCCCAACGTTTGTAAGGCTGTACGGGGTGACTAAGTCACACCTTCCCTGGAGACAAATCTCTTCTCTATTTGACGGTGTTCTCAGTTTTCATCAGATTTCATCTTTCTTTAGGTATTGAAAGAAAGCTGAGATGGTTATCCAGATCATCTTAATTTGAACTGCGGTCTCTGGCTAAATCAGGGCATTCCATGGCCCCAGCACATAACACCAACCACCAACCACACTGACCAGCCAGCCAGCCAGAAGGAAGAGTGAGGAGGAAGCCAAGTGGCTGTCAAAGCCCACCACAGAGGGTGGGGCCTGGGTAATCAGGTCACTGCAAATCCTGGTCTTTACTCTGGGCAGTGAGGACCACCCCGGAAATCCAATCCCTTTGTCGAGGACATCCAGCCAGACAGCCAGCCAGCCAGCCAGCCATCACACACACACATACACACACAATATACTGACTTGTCATCTGGGGCAGATTGTTAGGTTTTTGCTTTTCTTTGTCTCCCTCTTCTTTGACAACATGGGGAAAAACCCTTCCCGGAGGTGGGGAGCTTATTTCTGACTGTTGGGGAAAAAGAAAGCAGGAATTGTTGTCACGACAATTAGGAGCTCATCAAAGCCTCATTTTGCTCATCAGCCATCACTGCCCTCCGTCCTGCACCCCCGCATGTCCCTTTAATTCAATGCCCGCCTAATGAATAACTCCTAGGAACAAAAGGCCCTTTCAGACTGGCTCACATAATTATTAGAGGAGACTTGCATAACTGTCGCAGACTACTCATGCTTTCAGGCCTGTCTCTAAATTTGGTTATTCACAACCTTTATAGCTCAATATTATTGCCTAACTGTGATCATTTTCTAATTATCTTAATAATACCTATTAAATAATTCCCATTAAATCACTTGAACCAGAGCAGCTCAGGCCAGCTCAAATACAACTTAACCTAATAAGCATTGGTCATTCATTAAGCACCAGGGCAATCTCTTAAAGGGGCTCAATAGGATATTCAGCCACATAGGAATATTATTATTGCACAAATGTTATTACAAGTTAGAGTGTATTAATTCTGATGCCTGGTTTGCAGAGCTTCCACTTGGTTTCCATTGGGGCCAATCGCCGTGACTTGACTCTCTTCCGCGCTAGCCCCTTGTTGACATGCATCTGTCACTTACACAAGGATAGTCAAGGAGGAAAAGGCCCATAAGCCTCACAGGGGAATTAAATTACCACGGACATAAAGGGGATGAATGGGATTCATCTTCAGCTGGGTTAGTACACCTATGCAAACAGCACAAGCTGGCTGGGTTTCTTTAGCTAACTCAAAATAGCCTTTCTTTACATTTCAGGGTGAGGATGATTTTTAGAAGCTTTCAAAATTTGATTTCTATCATTTAATTAGGGTTAATTCATTAAAAGTGTGTGTGTGGAGAGTTAATAATATTTTGTAAAATAATATCAGGTGGCGTTTATTGAATGCTCACAATGTGGTAAGTGCTCTGGAAAACACCGCCTGCCATTACCCTTAATTCTCAAAATGACCAGCCCACATTACCAGAGTATGCACAGTGCTCCCCTAAACTCTGGCACTGTGGGTGCTATTTGCACCTTCTTTATAGAAAGAACTGAGGTGAAGTCATTTTTCCAGAAGCACAGCCGAAAAGCCATGGGCTAGAACTGGAACACAGGGTTCTTTGACGCCCATAACTCTACCCACCACACCACACTGCCTCCTCAGCCAACCGAAACATGCCCTCATTTTGCTGGTTCTCCCATTTCATTTCTCAGGCTCTCAGTGAAATCAGCAGATTCCTAAAGATAAGCACAAGCCTTCCTGCCTGGGAAGATGACCACACATCAAACAAGGGCAGTTCACTGGGCTGCAAATCCCAACAGCAGCTGCAAAGGCAGGTGTCCATGCTCACTTCCGGGAGCAAGGAGAAGTTAGCATTTCTATAAGTAGGCTACTTCTGAGCATTTGGGTTATCTTTGAAAGGAAATATGCGGCATTTTAGTAAGAAAAGGGACACATCAATCAGGTATTCCTTGCCAGGCACTGTGCTAGGATTTGCACTTAAATTATTTCTCATCATACATCCAAGAAGCAGATATGACACTCCCACTTTATAGACCAGGACACTGAGGCACAGAGGGACAAAGTCCAGGACATTGAGGCACAGAGGGACAAAGTCAGACTCCAGTGTTGTCCCAGGGACATGCTTACCAGGAGCCCCTCATTTGGAGGATAGAGGCAGGCTTGGGAACGGCCCTCACAATTTTACATGCTTGACTGTAGGAGTGACAGCCTCCCTAAGTCTGGGTCTGTCCTGCTGGCTGCATCACTCTTGAATAACAGAAATTTATCGAGACTTGAAATCCTGAACTTTAAATGTGTTGTTTAATAAATAATGTGGCGGCTATATCCTCACACACAGATACGTGTGTTCAGAGTTTTGCTTTTCATCCTTTGTATCCAAAATACAGAAGGCTACATATGTCATATTAGAAAGCCAGAGAGTCAATTATCCCCAATCCCAAACTCTAAGGAGCTCTCCAATTCCCTGGCCACACCACTGATGGAAAGTCTCCAGATGCTGGTTTCTTTAGTCATCTTTCACCCAAGAACCCTCTTTGACTCCTCATTTGTCAAGGTATTTCACATTTTTTATATTTGACCTTTGCGAGTGCTGTTCCTTCTGCCTGAACAACCTCATACCGCTTCACTCCTTTAAGAACCTCCGGTTCTTATTTTAGTCACTTACTCTGTCCCGGTGACGTGATAAGACTCACCACACCTCCTCCCAGACCAGTTAGGAAGCTCCTGATTCTCTTCCCATTCCAGCCAGTGCTTCTCCCATACCAGCACTCATCTCCCTGGATTACAGCTGATTCATTTACATGTCAGTGTCCCTCAATGGACCACAACCTTCTCAAAGGCTGTGTTCTCTTAATGCTATACACACATCCAGTACCTGGTAGGCTTTCACCAGATGAATCCTGTTTGGAACTAAGAAGCTAAAGCTACTGGAAGAATAGTACCATTTATTTTGTTGTCCTGTGCCAGGCAATGTGTTAAAATTAAGCTTCATATATCATTTCTTCTTTGGTCTTAAGAGCAGTTCTATAAGATACGAAACCACTATTACCCTTGTTTAAGAAGAGAACATGCAAGGCCCTAGGTCACATAACAAGTAAAGGAAAAACCAATATTTCGGCTCTGAATCGTTACATCATTGCCTTGAATGCCCAAATATTTCATATGAATTCATCCTAATTCTTGACTTTCAAAGCACACCCACCAGTAGAAGAAAGCTGGAGCTGGACAAACCAGAAATTCAGCTACAAGGCCCTGAGCTGGCCAGCACTCCTCAGAACTTCAAGTGAATTCTGAAAGTGTGAGGCTGCTGTGGGTGTATCCCACAGATCCGTGCTCCCAGAGCCGCAGCAGGCGACCAGGTGTCCCTGTTTCTCAATGACAGTTTGACCAACCAGCCCTATTTTCAGAGCACAGACTGAGGCCCAGCCCCCTGCATCATCTCTGCAGGATGTTTACCTGCTTCTCCTCTCAGCGCCTTCTCCAGCCTCACGCCCTGGACCTCGGAAGCCCTCTGCCGCTCCTCCACCTCCTCCAGTTGTCTCTGGATGGCCTGCAACACCAGGATGGCATGTCACCTGGGGACTCTCAACACAAAGTCATGTGTGGGGCTGACTGTGCCACTTCCTTTCCAGGAGGAAGAAGCCCTCGTGATGTTACACCTCTTGGCTGACAGGGTGAGGACCTCCGCATTCCCAAACTACTAGACCTCAGTATTTCCCTTCTAGAATATGAAAACCTTAGGCAAGGACTCTGTAGGGGAGCTCAGTCTGCCCCCAAGTAGACCTCAGCGCAGGCCCCTTTGCTCTCAGCACAGGCTGTGGGCAAGGTGGGCAGTGCACCCCTGGGCTTCCCAGAGCCCAGCCGCTGACTGTGGTTGTGGCCCACAGACTGGAACTGCAGCCACTTCTCAGAGGACGGAACTCCTGACCAACACTGAGCAGGCTCACGTCCACTTCCCCAGGAAAAGCCAGCAGACACCTCCCATGAGTTGAGTTGATTTCACATAAGAGCATGGGCCAGTTCTGGGGCTGGGTGTTCCTTTCTTGGGGTGTGCTGCTCTGCACCTCAGCAACAAACGGTACTTGTTCTTTCATCAGGCCATGAACTGAACACCCACAGGCATTTGCTGCGAGTAGGTTATTAAGACAAGACATGGATGGCTTAATTCATTTAGGGACAACTTCACACCTTCCGAGACTCCCCAGAGTCACCTATTAAGGCCATGGTTAGGAGCGGATTGCATTTACACATCATCCTACTAGCAACTTCTGTCTTGTGTATATTAGAAGAAAAAGCAGGGGAAAGCCTCTCCTAAATACAGTTTTCTCACCCCCACCAATTTTCTCTGCTTTCAAATACCCTGCTACGGAAAGGTATCTCTCCTGGCAGAAGAGACTTTGCATCTGGCCTACCAGGTCTATTTTAGACGCCACTTGGGCAGGCAGAATGTGTGTGTTTCTTCCTTTTCTTTACTCCAGCACTGTCTCACTCTTTTCCTCCTTAACTCAGTCTCTTTCTAAGTCTCTCCTAGATAGGGGGTTATGGTCAAAGCACCTCCAGTTCTCTGAGTAGGCTTGAGTAGGCTCTGGGCCTGGGCTGTCACCTGGCTGGCTGCTCTTGTCCCAGCTAACAATTTGTAAGCCTCAAACATAAAATCTGAAAAATATGGGAATTCTGTTTAAACTGACTTTTAATTTCATGCCCTCTTTTTCTGTCTCTCTTTTAAAGATAATTTTATCTTTATAAGTCCATTTCTTGTTGGCATGGTACAGAATTGCTGAGGATGGAAACAGTGATTATACTACCAATCACTGTGCACTTCAGGCTAGTGGTCATTATGGGCTGAAGTGTACACCCACCCCCCTCCTATGTTGAAGCCCGATGCCCCAATGTGACCATATTTAGATAGGGCCTTTAAGGTAGCAATTAAGGTTCAGTGAAGTCCCAATCCCATGAGACTGATGTCCTTATAGGAAGACACCAGAGCCATGTATGCTCTGGGTACACAGCAAGAAAGCAACTGTTTATATAAGCTAGAAGATGAGGCCACACTAGAAACCTACCTAGAAGGGCCCCTTGATGCTATACTTCTAGCCTCCAGAACAGTGCAAAAGCACCTCTCTGTCTAGGCCATGTAGCCTGTGGTATGTTACTCTGGCAGCTTGCTCTGACTAATACAGCTGTTGTTCCTTAGAAACTAAGGGTGCAAAGTTCAAACATAGAAATGGCTGCCATGGGGCTAGCAGATGAGGACTCAAAAAGCCATTGCCATCCCTCTGTAATCAGCACCCACCATGGAGTGAAAATAAAGAAGGGGAAATTGCTAAGTTAGCCAAACAACTAACAGATTGTGCAGACTTATCTTGCTTTGGAAGAAAAAGTTAAAACGTGCTAAGGAAACCTGTTTCAGAGGTTAAAAGCGGACAAAAGGAAGTTTTGGGAGTGTTCCCTGTCCACTAGGTGAATGGGGGTGGCTCTTCAGTCAGCCACTGTGATGGGTGAGGCAGGCATAGGCTGGAAGGAAGTCTTGCTGTGTCTGCACCTGGTCGAACTTTAGTGTGTACACAGACAGAGATGGCTCTTCCTTCTCTTTTCTCTTCTTTCAAGGAAATCAGTCTTATGGATTAATTTCTATCCCATGCCCAACATACATGGACAGATGAAGGGGACAAGTGGAGAAGGGGAAGGAATTGCACACTGGCAGAATATGAACAGTCGCTCTAAGGTCTTCAGTCCTAAAGCCCAACTACTCTTGGAGGTTGGGTTGTGGCCAGCAGGACAGGGAAAATGCCTTGCCTTTCTGCAGCATTTTGCCTGTCTCTGGTGAAGGTGGGCAGATCAACATGGATCAAAATCTCCCAACAATGAGCCAGGTAACCTGTATCAGAATACTGGACACTTACATTCTCAACTCATCTTGGAAAAAGACTGCTGCTAGTAGTTGTTGGTTTAGCAAGACACTAAAGGAATTTGGGGGCAGGTTGTGTTTTCATAGAGAACAAAATTAGGACCCCTGCTCTGTGGCCGCCTGGGGCCTGGTACCCAAGGCCAGGCAGTGGCTGTTATTCCAGGTGTGTTGCAGGATGCATCTCTGGAGGGCCAGGAGGCTGGGAGTGGACCAGCTCCAGGTTCTGGCACCCCACCAGGGTTAAGTAGGGTTAAGCCAATAGGCACATTCTGGTTAGCCAGAGAGGAGAGACTGACCTTCCTTCAGCCCACCTCCATGCAGACAATCCAACACCATACATGCTTCCAAAGAGATTTGAGATTCCCAGGGCCCCAACCCACTCACTCCTCCCTTGTTTTCTGACCTGAGCTTTATGAAGTCTTTTCAATTCTTCTTGTTTAACCAGTTGTTTTGTTTCCTTTTCCAGTTTCCTCCTCCTTCTAAGTGTCTTACTGTCCTACAAAAATCAATGGAAAAGAAAAAATAGGTCTGAGGAAAATGCAGTTGAGAGTTTCAAAATAGTGTCATGGACTTCTGCCCTCTCCACCCAATGATTTCCAGTCACTGCTGAGCTTCTAGAACCATGATACCCAATAGAAGCTCTGTTCTGGTGGAAGGGTTCTGTATCTGTATTGTTTCAAATGTGGACACCACTAAGCACATGGCCACTTTCAATAAGGCTAGTATGAATAAGAAACGGAATTAAATTTTTTATTTTAATGAATTTACGCAGTCAATTGTGGTCAGTAGGTACCAGATTGGGAACCTGTGTGAAGGGAGTATATATATGGGTGTGTAGGTGGGAGTGACTTTAGATAGCATTGGTTTGGTTTAGTAAAAGGAGAAATAATAGAAGGATTAGAATCTAGGGATTGGAAAGGGTGGCATTTAAAAGAAGAAAGAATTACACTTTATGTAAAGTAGAAGCATGAGGTCATGGGATGATGGAGCTGGGAGAAATGCACATGATAACAATTTACAAGTAAAGCACTTAACAAGGTTAAATTGTCTTTAGGAGAGACAGCATTGCCTAATCAAACTTGGGGATAGAGGAAGGCATCTAAGTAATCCAAGTGAAAGTGTTTGTTGGCTTGAGGCAGGCACAGACCAGCTTCCCTCCCCAGTTTCCATTTGTACATGAGGAACACACCATCAGTCACCAGGGTCTGTGTGTGCTCTGGCTTATCAAACACAGAGCATTCAAATGGAGGAGTCAATGGATGGCTGCATCCTGGTAGTGTCCTTTCCAAGTTTTAGACACCAGAAACAGTTGGTGATCCCTGGTAGTTAAAATTCAGACATTATCTGACTTGATCTGTGTGGCAAGTCTACCCATTTGTTTGACAAATACCTTTGAGTTTCCACTGTACTAATATATATCACACAACCCAAGCATTTATGAAGTGCCTGTGGGAAGCACTGTAGAGATTTAGTCACAGGCATCATCCCCTTTGTTTTTCAAATTACACTTATTTTACAGATAAGAAAAACCAAGTCTCAGAGAAGTTAAACAGCTAGTCCATGACACAATTAGTAATTGACAGAACCAGGAATTAAGCCCAGGTGTCTTGGGTCCAAGAAAATTCCCTTTTTCTCCAGCCCATACCATATTTCCTTGTGCGATCCCTGCTTTAGAAAAAAAGTTTAAGTTTCCCCCTAAATTCAGACCACTTGACACCAGATCAACGATGGCCCCATCCCCTGCATCTTGCTGGCTAGTACTTGCTAGCAAAGCTGCCAGGCTCCAACTGGTTTACCAAGAGCCAGCAAAACAGGATCAAGAAAAGAAAAGTCATTTACTGCTTTTATTAAAAGATGTTGACCTGGGAAAGAAGGTTGCTTTATAGACAAAAGCTCCGGCAGCCTGACCAAGCACAGGCATAGTTCTTACAGCCTCCCTGGGGATGAGGACTCAGAGAGCTAAGGAGAGAGGCTCAAGGCTCAGGACGGAGTGAAAGGACAGAGAAAGGGCGAGATCTGCAGGATGCAGACAATCCACCCACCCAACCCCAGAAGCAGCATTCTTTGGGGGACAGGTGGCTACAGGAAGGGCAAAGCAGGGAGGAGCGTGCTCAGCTTGTCTCTGGTCTCCTGCACTCGCTTGGGCTGACCAGGCCTAGTGTGATATGGCTAAGGACATGCCTGTAAGGGCCAGAAGAGATTTAAAAGACAACCAAGGAAAGCAGATGGGAAAAAATTCCCCTCATTCCTCTATCATGAGGCCTTGGAAAGTCCTAAAGAAGTAACCCCATGGCCAGCTTCCCTCCATGACAGCAAACCATGTCAAAGCTAGGAGAGGTGGACAGCTTCTCCGCTGCAAGCTTTAGTGATGGCGGCCTCTGTTCTGGGCCAGAAGCGGGCAAGGGGCAGTCTGCCAGGCTTGCTCTACAGCACTGTCTGGCTATGTCCATGCAGCACTCCACTCCTTCCCCACAAGTGGGGAGGCTGATGCTGGGGCCTCTGCCTCATCTGAATACAAAATCAACTCAGGTTCACTAAAGGGGATGAGAGGGATAATAAGGAACACCCAGAAATCAACAAAAACAATTCCTTTATATCGAGTACCCGACTATCCACAGACACCCACAGTTAGAAATTAGAAATCCATATGTATTATTCTCTTCTCATTCTCATTCTTTCCTCTTCCTCCTCCTTCTCCCACCACACCCCCCTCCCCCACTGTCATGCCATGTGCCAGCCCCCTCCTGACTTGTTCCAAGCCGGGCCTTGGGGAGCTGGAACCCCTGAGTGACTTGAGAAGATGCCAAAGCTCCTAATGCCAGATATGGAAAAGTTGAGTCTAAGTAAATAAACTTGGTTCTCTCCCTTTCTCCTTGGATCCTCGCTGGTCCAAAAAATAAACACTGCCAGAGCAGTGAGCTGCTTCTCTCTCCACGGGGAGGCATTTGAGGTCCAGCCCTTCAGTTCCCCAGCCCTAGTGAAAATGCCCCCAGCCCCGATGGATAAAGAAACAAAAAATGAGATCTGGTGGGAAAATGCAGGTCTCTGTGTATGTGACAGATACACTTAAAGACAACAATGTGTGCATTTCTTATTCTATGAGCACAGGAATGATTGGAAGTATTCTCCAGGAATATCAGTGTTTGTAAAGCAAAGAGGACTGCCATCTCCCAGCCAGCACACAGCTAGTCCCTTCCACGGTAGGGATGCTCGCATCTAGATGCAAATGCATGGTTCATTTCATATTTCTGATTAGAATAAACATAACATTTTCCATGCACTCTGCCTCTAGTGCTTCTTAAATGAAGCTGCGCTTCCTCCCGGGAAATATGCGTCTGCTTGTTGTGATTTTTTCAATGGTTTGCTTGTTGGACCACATATTAAATCCACTTTAGGAACGGCAGTCACCAAATGGTTTCAAGTAAATGTGCCTGTTGTTTTTTGGGTTGTTTTTTTTTCTCCCCAATCTGAGTCTATGAGCAAGGCAAGCTTCTAAAAGAACAAAAATAAAACAATTATTGGGGTGTTGCAGGTAAAAAAAAAAAAGCAGTTGCTGTCAGATGCAATGAAACGTGATCCTCCTAATGAAACCACCACAGCTGGAGCCCACATTGGGTCTGAAATCTGGATGGTAAACGGCCCCCACAAGCCAAGGCCCTTTTTGGTTTGCCAAGTGTTGTTACCTTTGACCGCAAGCTAGGCTGAGGGTCCAATTCTTCATCTGCAGAAGAGGAGGAGGTTGAAGAGTCAGTCCCTCTCACCTGCATTCTGACGGGGATGTGCCAGGGATCTGAAATGGGAATGGAAAACTCAATGAATTCTTAGCTTCTTTTCTTGCTTCATCCCTATCGCTGCCTTTCCCTCCTCCCCGCTTACCCAATTCCCTTCTCCCCTGCTGGCTCCTCGCTGCACCTGCCATGAGCATGAGGAGGCAGTACCTAAGGGCAACTGAAAATTTGGCCTTCCATGTTAATTACATTTCTGGGTTCCTGCCAAGAGCTTTGCAGCTCTCTTTTCATATTTTTTAAAGAAAGGTATTATGCAGAAATCAATTAATTCCTTAAACACCATTTATATGGTGTGTAGCTTAGAACACATTCAGAGATGAAATCTATTATTAAAATGCATGTTTGAAGTTAGCTGAGTTACCTAAATGCTTGTGTAAGGTTCGTTCTGCAGAGTAATTGAATGCAAAAAAGTCAGAGCCAGCTCTTAAACAAATCGCCCTTCTGCGGCTCACAGCATCTGGCACCCATTTTTACTACATGACATCTGCTCAGTGTAAAAGAGCTGGCGTCAGAATGTCTGGTCATAGAAAAAAAAATCCCAAATGTAATCAGAAGCAAAAGGACTCTAAGCCTAAGGTTTTATCACATAGTCTCATGCAACATAAATATTTCATTAATTATGGCTAAACAAATGCCACTTTTATTTTCCCAACTTGCAGATATTATCACATCATCGAAGTGATGATTCAAATGCCAGGAAAGGCAGTTTAAGATAGAGAGGGCTCAACAATGCAAGGCCCACAGGAGAGCCCAACAGGAGGGACTGTGCCAGCCTCTGAACACGAGGTAGCTGGTCGGAGGCAGCAAAGTGCCCATGTTAACTAGAATCTCTGTGATCTGGCTGGGGACCATGTGTGACAAAGTCTTCCAGGTGCCACAGGAGGCTTTTATTCTTCTCAGCAAGAACATCTGCCCAGACACATCAACCTGCTGCAGGCTTAATGACTAAGACCTGGATTAACCCATTCTGGACACTGACTATCAGAACCAGCGAGGACTCTGGGGTAGGAAAGCTACTAATCTTTACTCTGCTGTGGCAGCTTATATCCAAATAGACATATGTGTTGGGTGGAGAGGAAGGAGGAGAAGAAATTCCAAGCTGGCTAACAGTCTCTCCAGTCTGCCTTTTCCTCCCCCAAATTTTCAACTATTCACCCCAGTGGGAGAGACCAGCTTAAAAAAAATAATAATAATAAGGGTAATTTTCACCTCCAGGAGTATATTTACATATGCTGCTATTCAAAGCAAAATAATGCAAAACATCTATATAATAACACAGCCTCTCTGGGGAGGGAGTTAACTGTTTTCCGCTTTAATTAGCCAGGGGAAGCTCAGGTGAAGACAGAACTAGAGAGCAGGATAATAATGGAAAGAGTCATTGTTAGCGGAGAGCTGAGATTATGTCCCAGTTGTAGTCACTAAATTACCTCTGAGTACTAAGCACATTAGTTGCTTAGTAGTCACTTAGCATGAAAGCTTGGAAAACTAACTTTATTTCCTGAATTTCTGATCCCTCGTTTATTGTGGATGCTTCAATAAATATTGCCAGCAGCTATCTCATTATTATCATTCATCCTAATGAATAATACTGCAATACAAAGTGTCCCCCATTTCCAAAGTGTAGCTTTTATATGACAACTTTTGTAAGCCAAAATGGCATATAGCTAAGAAGCAATTATTCTTAATTTATATAAAAACACTTTTGAGCATTCCCAACCCTCAAAACAACCTACCAAATCATACAAAATAATCCATAAAGCCTAAAATAACACCAACATGTAGTAAAAGCAAAACTGGTATGATAAGCACAGAGACTGTAGAAAGTAGTTTCCAGGGAAGCAATGCAGATGGGACCATCTTCTCAGGGTTCCTGTGACCTCTGTAACGGTTCACTACAATAAACACCCGTAGATGCTACTTGTGCTTTTTTGCCTTTTGTTATAAAAATAGAAATCCTCTTAGGATTCTTTTGATCAATGAAAACAGGTACTAATATAGAGATTTTGTAAAAAAAGAAGTGGCATAATTCAAACTGTCAATAGCTGTGTCTGTAAAACTGGTTTAACTTCAACTTATGGCAGAAGAAGAACCTAAAGTTGAAAATTTTCCAGTAATTCTCTAAAATCCAATATTTCCATTGAATTTCATTTTGAAATTAAGGAGAAAATATTTCTAAATGTTATGCATTTCTTAAGCTTCTGGCAAATTTACATAATGTTAAATCGTTTCCCTGAATCTCTTTCCTTTCACTCTTTCCCATCATAGAAACATTCATTCTAGGAGTTTATTTTAATTTGCAAAGTTTGGAAAAGTTGGCTGCATTGTTCCACTCTGGCTGAGAGTGACTGGTTCCGGGACTGATCTACCACAAAGCACAAGAAGTCTGGACAAAATATATGAAGCAGCTATTTGCAGACACTGGGCAACAGGCAGTACAGGACTGTGACACAGACGAGAGCAGAAGCAAATGAGTAAAGCCCTTCTGTTACAGATGCTTTCTGCCTAGAATCACCTTCCAAATCATAGTGTGGTAAGAAAGAGGACAGCAGATTCGGTGACTGAAAAAGACAAGAGTTCACAGTTTGAGAAGAGTGAAGTAGCTGGAATGTGTGGGGAGGTACTGGAGAAGAGGGAGCTAATTAGAAAAACTATAGATGAACAGAGAAGGGCATGAGGTTGGATAATAGTTGCTAGGAGGTAATAGATAATAGAAGAGTAGGAGGATAAATAAGTTTAAAAACAAGTCTTGGAAGAAACAGTAAGATGTGCACATTAATGGCCTGTCAATATTGTTTACTGCCTATGTAACATTCTCTTATGAAGACATTAAATCTAGGTACGCTATGACTTAATATTTACAAAATGTAGCAGCCAATAAACAATTACTATATATGTAAAAAAGAGGATAATGAATTCTATAATCAAGAGGAAAATCAATCAATAAAAGCAGGGTCAGAAATGACAAAAGTGATAGAATTAAGACAAGGGTTTTAAAATAGCTATTGTAAATTGCTCAATTTAAAAAAAAACATGGGGCCTTCCCTAGTAGTGCAATGAATTAATGTGCAGCACCATGAAGCTACTGCAGCCACTCCAGCACGAGTTGGATCCCCAGCCAGGGAGGTGACCCATATGGCACAGCAGACCTCTCCTGACTCCCCCACTGCTCCCTTCAGCAGTGTTTTTCAGTATATCTGCCTGTTCTGTTCCCCACTCTGTCTGTAGTGAATCTTCTCACCTCCTGCACCTCTGGCCTGTACCCCAGTTCTGTATACATAAATAAATCTTCAAAAAAAAAAAAAAGAAACAAAGAAAACATGAACAGAATAAGGATAGAAGCAAAAGATATATTTTTTAAAAAATGTAATCTACATTGATGAAAAATACAAAATTTGAAATGAAAATTTCATTGGAGAAGCTGGTCAGATTAAATACTACAGAGGAAAATATTCAGGAAAATTAAAAAATCACAATAAAACTAGACAAAATGAAACACAGAGGAATAAACATCAAAAAAAAAAAAAAAAGAATAGAACCTCAGTGACCTGTGGGAAAATATCAAGTATTCTAAAATATACGTGATTAATGCCAGAAGGAGACAGAGAGACAGAAGCATAAAAAGTTGATGCGTTATTGCTGAAAATCCTCCACACTTAGTGAAATTTTAAACCCACAGTTCCAAGAAATAAAACAAGCCACAAGTAGGATAAACACAGAGAAAATCATAACAAGGCTCAAGATAATAAAATTGCCAAAAAGAGATATAGATAAAATCTTAAAAGCAGACAAAGAAAATGTTAACTGATGAATAGAAACAAAGATATTCTCACTGACATGCTAGAAACTAAATAAGTCAAGAGATAATGGAATATTATAAAAATGCTGAAAGAGAAATAATTTGTCAATTTATAATTCCATACCTGGTGAAATGATTTATTCAAAATGAAGCAAAAGTAGAAGTATTAAAAGGAAACAGAAAAGCTATGATAATTCGTCATTTGCACAAAATTTAAAAAGTTCTATAGCAAAAGGAGTAAATGAGATAGAATGAAGTGCTAATGGTTTTTAACTATCTTAAAAGATCATTTACTGTTTAATGTAAAATACTGTGAGATAACATGGGATATATGTATTGGCCCTTGTCCCTACCTCCCATTAATATCTGATCTTTAATCATATTTCCTGATACAAACCTTCTAAAACTTTCCTGGGTGATAGGCACATCTGATCTAATGATGTGACTCTTGGTGGATTCCTAGATGAGGGCTAGTTACTGCCATGATTATAAGTTTGGAATTTTCCCACCTGGCCCTTCATCTACTAGAGAGGTGAGAGGGACTAGAAAATGTGGTGATAATCCATCATATCTACATGGCACCATCTCCATAAAAATCAAGCTTAATTGTTTCCCTGAGGTCTATACAATTCTAGCAAATTACTGAACCCAAGGAGGGAAAGAGGGAGACTCTATTTATAGTTAGTTGGTACAGGCAACAGCCTGTAAGAATAAAGGATTTAAATAAATACTACTAATACACTTGGCTTAACTGTTAAGTATATATAAAAAACAATACCCCAATAAGTAGAGAATATACATTCTTTTTTTTTTTTTTTTAGCATAGAACATTCACTTGATTGATAAGAAGATACAAGTCAAAAGGTAAGTCTGGCTCTACTGGCACCTCACAAAGACACTATCAATAAGGTGTTCTCCAAGCTGAGACTTCAGAGTAGACCAAGGTTCATCCAAGTTGACAAGAATTTCATTCCTTATGGGTGTAGGGCACAAGACCTATTTTCTTGCTGAATATCACTGAAGGTTGATATTTGCTCCTGGAAATCTCCTGTTCACAGTCTCCTTAACAATTATGACAACTTACTTCTTCAAGTTGAGCAAGAACATTTCTTTCTGAGGCTTAAAATTTGAGTTTAGCAAGGGCCCAGACATTATTAAGGGTTCACCAAATTAAGTTGGGTTGATCCAGGATAACTCTCCTTTTTTATTCACTCAAAATCTACTGGGTGGGGCCTCTCTGGTGGCACAGGGGGTTAAAGCACTGCACTAAGAAGCTTAAGCCATTTCCACATGAGTTCGATTCCCGCCTGCCCCGGAGGAGATCCGCATGGCGTGGCAGACCTCTCCTGACCCGCCCACTGCTCCCCTCAGCAGTGTACTTCGTCGATCTGCCTGTTCTGCTCCCCGCTCTGTCTCTGGTGAATCCTCTCACCCTTTGTATCTCTGGCCTGTACCCCAGTTCTGCATGAATAAATAAATAAATCTTTAAAAAAAAATCTATTGGGTTAGGACTAACATATCTCAGCAAAATCCTGTTACTTAATCACCTCGGAAATCCATCATATTCACATTCCCATTATAGTAAAGGGGATGAGATTAGATGAGGCAATACACCAGGGGGCAGGAAGCATGGATCCCTCTTAGAATTCCACTTGTTCTAATTCTGATTGATTCAAAATTTATACAGTAAAACTGCAAAATTAATAAAGTAGAAGTCAGAGTGTAAGTATTTTGTTGTGTGGCAGATATATCTGCAAGGTTTCTGGGTTCTTGTAGATGTCCTATATCCTGATCTCAGCAGTGACTACATAAATGTGCACTTAGCAGAAATTTATTATTTGTGCACTTAATTGTATTTGTGTTATACTACAGGGAAAATGTATGCAAAGATAAAAAAGATAAGTTCTCAGGGTGCCGTCTGTAATTATACATAAGAATAATCAACAGCATAAAAACTATTTGTATAAAATGAGCATTGATAATTTGGGCACAGATAAAGTAATTTCAAGACTGAGGAGTTTATGTATACTATTAATGTAGAACAGTAATTGTAGAAACAAGAAAAATTAAATTTCAGCTGACCCTTACTTAAGTGATTATAAATTTGAATATACATTTGATTAATATATTAATTGATTAAATGATATTAATATTTCATTAATAATATAACATTGCTATAAATTTTATAGAAATATAAAATAATAACAATGACCAATGGTATTTGTTTCCATAATCCAAGGATGGTTCCATATCAGTAAGTCTACTACATAGTTCATAATATTAATCTAAGGAGAAAAGATCATACCATCATTTGAATGATAAAGTGATGCTTGATAAATTCAAAATGTTGTTAAAATACTTTTAATAAAGTAGATAAAGTAATAAGATAGCAATTACCTCAAAATAACAAACTGTAGCTGGTCAACAACTTAAACATCATGCTTAAGTGGAAAAACATTATTCTCATTAATGAGATGCATTCTCATCAAGGTTAGAATATAATAAGGAAATCATTACCACTGCTCTCATTAATATTGATCTGAAGAGTCTGAAAAGCAAAGATACTAAGGAAATGTAATAAATTAGAGGCATGCAACATAAAAGTAAGAGGTAGAATTATCACTATTTGTGGATATTATAATTGTATGTTTAGAAAGGACCCAGATATTATAGTGAAAATCTTTTAAAGCAGAGAAGTCAATAACATGGATAGGTATGAAAGTATGAAGTAACCTTCATATATACAAACAACAGCAGGAAGATAAAACAGAAAAGGTCTCATTTACAATAACAACATAATTTAACATATCTGGTAATAAACTTGAGAATAAATGTGCAAGATCTGTATGGCCTAAAGTTTAGAATACTCCTGAGGGTCACAGAAAAGATAAGAAAGGAAAAAAAGAAAAGGCAATTCATATTACAGGTTTGTAAATTATTGCCAAGTCAGTTTGTAAACTTAACTTAATCTTACGGAAGTATTTCCAGGAGTTCTTTTTTTTTTTTTGCATCTGAAAGATCTATAATTAAGTTCACTTGTCATATTGAAGAAGCAGAAAGAGCCAGGAAAGTTTTGAAAAAGATCAAAACTTAAAATCATTTTCTGACTAGATAATGAAACAAATTAAAGTCTGTAATTATGCAAATAATTAAAGCATCATGGTACCGATATAAAACAGACAACTCAATAGAACAAAAATATGATGCAGAAATCACTCCAGTTACAGAAATTCAATATATGATAAAGGTGACATCTCGCGTAAGAAAGGAAAAATAGATTACTCACTAAATTATTTTAGGATAACCAGGCAGATATATGAAAAAAAAAATTAGGCTAGAACCATAGCTCACATCTTCAGAAGGATAATTTCCTGATCTAAATATTTCAATGTCAAAATCTTTAAAACAAACAAGATTAAAAGTACAAGAAAATTCTTTTATAAACTTGAAAGTTCTTTCTGAACTATGCTATAAAGTCCAGAAACCATAAAATGAAAAATTGCTTATAACTATCATATAAAATAAAAATTTTATATGTCAATACCAACATAAACAAAGAAGCCAGAAAAATACTTGTAATTTGTGTCACAAAAAAAGGCTAACTTTGGCTTTTAAGAAAAAATCCATATCCTTCACTAAGAAAAATACCAACAACTTCACAAAAACTGGACAAGGACAGAAAGAGTAGTTGACAGAAGAGGAAATATACATAACTTTTAACATATAAAATGATGCTCAATCATCTATCAGATTGGCAGAGAATTAAAAAAAAAAAGTTGACTAATACACTGGTCAGTTTAAGTGTAGAAGTGTCACTCCCATACTGGCACTACTTAAAGGGTGAGATTTTTGGTAATGTCTACCAAGGTCCCAATCCAAACGTACACATCCTTCATTACTGCATTTTCATCTTAGGAATTTATCCAGATTCACACATATGCTAAGTTGCCTAAGTTCTTAATTAATTATTGTACCACTGTTTGCAGTATCAAAAGATTTGAAATCCACTTTCCACCACAGAAGAAAGTCTGCATGAATCATGACGCATCTACACATGGAGTACCTTGCAACTATACATCAAAGGAGACAGCTTTTTGTTCTACTGTAGAGTGATGCTATCGTATGTGTAGGAAAGAAATAAATGTAAATTCTCTCTGGAAGAAGAAAGCCTAAGAAACTGATCATGGATGCCAAAAAATAGACAACTGGATCAAGTAGATGTGTTGTACATACATGATGGAATACTACTCACCAAGCAAAAAAACATGCCCTTTGCAGCAACATGGATGGAGTTAGAAGGGATCATGCTCAATGAAATAAGCCATAAGGAAAAAGAAAAATATTGAGTGGCTTCACTTATAGGAGGAGTGTAGGGGAACCAAGTATGAGATTAAGGGGAAAAAACAACAATTAACCCTGCAAGGGTCGGGGAGGAAAAGGGATCAAAACGGGAGATAAGAGCACAAGGAACTATGGTGAAGGTTCATGGGTGAACTGATGGCTGGAATCTTATGGGGTCTATACAATGGTGTAAAAGATACAAATTAAAAAATTTATAAAAAAAGAAAGAAACTGATTATGGAATCTTTGCTGAGAAATAGGCCTGCTGGCCATGGGATAGGGAAGGGGAGAGGACTATCTATTGTGATCTTTTTGATCCACTTATGATGAACCATGTACCACCCAACAGAAGTTAAGCTACACACTAGAGCTTATGATGTTCTGTTTATCCCCAATATGATCTTGTTAATGTAAATAACTCTTTGATAAAAGCAGCAAAGAAGAAAAATAATTTTTTACTTGCAAAGTTCCAAAATAAAGTTTAAAAAAATACAGAAACTTATAAAAAAAATACAGAGAAACAAAGTGGCCCAACAGTAGAGACAGTAGAATGATATTGTTTAAAGCAAGCAAACAAGTATTCACAACAAAAAAAGAAATGATGTGAATGTCTCACTAAACTATTCATAAGGATGTTCACCAAAATTCTGGCGGGGAGGAGAGGAGGTGAGAGGACATATGTTATTAATATTTTCTAGATATTTTCACTTTCTTGGGTGATTTGATTCTTGACTATACTAACTTACTTTGTAATTAGAATTGTAATCAGACTTAAATATATAAAAACAATAGGATCCACTGATACCCAACTATGTTTAAGTTAGTGATAAAAAAATACATTTTGGCCCTCCCTGGTGGCGCAGCGGGTTAAAGTACAGCACTGAGAAGCTAAAGTCACTTCCACATGAGTTCGATCCCCGCCAGCCCCGGAGGTGACCACATGGCGTGGCAGACCTCTCCTGACCCGCCCACTGCTCCCCTCAGCAGTGTACTTCGTCGATCTGCCTGTTCTGCTCCCCACTCTGTCTCTGGTGAAGCCTCTTACCGCCCTGCACCTCTGGCCTTTACCCTGATTCTGTAGGCATAAATAAACAAAAATTTAAAAACACAACAAAACAATACAATTTTAAAGAGGCACTGGTATTGTTTGACTTGTAGAATGCCAAGTCGAGTGTGCTAGAAAAGGTATCTGGTGTGTTTGTGGAGGAAAGTAAACTGGTACCTTTCCCTTGTTGAAACTGAAATTTGTAATTGGCAGTTGGACCCTAATATGTTTCACATATGCTGCTCGCTCCCTTTCCCAAGGCATTTGTCAGTGTAAGTTAAGAATCTTAAAAATATTCACAGCTTTCCTCCAGTAATTCCATTTCTTGGAGCCTATCCTAAAAAAAAAAAAAAAAAACTCAAAGGAAAGAAAAAGTTCTGTGTATAAAATGGTCATTCGGTACTTAATATAAAATAGAAATATATCCACATATAGAATTTGCACAGACATCTAAGTTAAACAGTAAGAAAAGTTCACGACATAGTAACATATTCACTAGATAAAATTTCAACAGCCATTAAATCACCTTCAGGTAGACCTTGTGAATTGGCATTATCTGTGATGTGCTGTTTTCAGAAGATACAGTAGTATCCCTTTATCTGCCATTTCACTTGCCAAAATTATTATGTACACTGAGGTTTTTTTTGAAAGAGGCCATACTCACATAACTTTTCTCACAGCATGTTGTAATAGTTGTTCTATTTTATTATTGCTCATTGTTATTAATCTCTTGTCATGCTTAATTTATAAATTAAATGATCATAGGCATGTCTAGGGACATATATGGTTGACACGGAGCCCATGGATTTGTGGTTTCAGGAAGCCATTGGCTAGGGGTAGGGAGGTGTGTTGTGGGGTGAAAGTCTGGGAATGCAACACCCGCAGACAAGGGTAGGGGCCTACACACAAATTTACGTACAACTTAAATTCATAGAGTAAATTTAAGGACAGTGAATGGGGAAATGGTGGAATTATGGCTGATTTTTTTTTTATCTTTTCAAGACTTTCTAGAACATACCTTGAAATTCATTTTTTTGTCATTTTTTTAAAGATCTATTTATTTGTACAGAACTGGGGTACAGGCCAGAGATGTGGAGGGTGAGAGGCTTCACCAGAGACAGAGTGGGGAGCAGAACAGGCAGATTGAGGAAATACACTGCTGAGGGGAGCAGCAGGCGGGTCAGGAGAGGTCTGCCACGCCATGTGGTCACCTCCGGGACCGGCGGGAATCGAACTCATGCGGAAGTGGCTTTAGCTTCTCAGTGCTCTGCTTTAACCTGCTGCGCCACCTGGGAGGGCCAAAATTCGTTTTTTTCAAAAGTTTCAAATGGAAGTTTTCCTGTTTTCAGCAGAATTGAATTCCAGAAAGAAAACCAAGTAAAAGATACCAGTTCGCTAATCTAAGGATAACTAATGGTCCAGCATGAACTGGTTTTGTTAGGAAGGAGCCACCTACCTGCATCTCTCTCCAGAAAGGGGTGGTCCTTGCACCCTCGGTGGGCGCCTCCCAGGTTCCACCCCTGCTTCTCTGGGGGCTGGGTGTTGTCCAAGGGCACCGTGTTGCCCCCGGGGCTGCTCCAGAGGTCGTTTTGGTACCTGGGTTCCTGGGAGAGACTCTCCCAAGATTTTTCCTTGAGTCTAAAGGATGATGCAAGTGAGATAGTTCTCTTTGGAACCCTGGAGGCCTCTGGGTAGGTTTCTTGCAAACTCACTTTCTCCATGAGAGAGGGGACATCTTCGATTCTGCTGCAGGATGGGGAATTGAAAGCAGACGTCTTGGATCCCCGGTTGGGTAAGCTCTGGGTGTGGAAGGCAAGGTTGGGGAGGCTGGGGCCTAAAGGTTGGTCAGTCCTGGCAGTCGGGGTGCCCCGAGAGAAGAAGGTTGAGGCTCTGCTCAACGCCTCTCTTCCTGGGAAGTGTGGGTCCCAGTCTTTACTGGAACTGGAGTTCCGAAGGCTGAGTGAGCGAGTGCAAGCGTGTGACTGGCTGGTGGGCAAAGTCTTGGATTTGGGCTTGACGGTGGCCTTCCTCCCGCCTTCAGAGATGAACATGGGCTCTAGGGTCCTCCAGAAGGCATCTGCTAGGATCCGCAAGGGGGACTTGGGTACAGGCACTGGTCGCTCCCACGGAACCTGCTCGGCTGGGGTCCCTGCCCTCTCGGGGGTTTCTCTATGGGCTGACTGGGGCTCTTTCACTCCTGGGGGGAACTGTAAGGGGCTGACTGGTTTCAGCACATGGCCTTCTCTGCCATTCTGAGCCACTTTCTGAGAAAACTGTGCTCCAGTTTCAAAGTGCAAGCTCTCAGGGGCTGAGTCATTCCAGTCCAGCAGATTGGTCTTCTGCTCGGGACTGAGGACTAACTTCTTCAAGTTTGACTTCTGCCTCTCTGCTGGTTCTGGCCCATGTGTAGCTCCCCGCCGGGATCTTGCTCTCCAGCCTCCTGAGTCTTCCTGAGTCTCTGCACCCCTGGGAGATAGCTCTTGGTCTGGTAAATGCCTGTTGTTCATAATGGGGTGTGGGACTTTCTGGATGGTTCTGGTGTCCCCAAGAGGGGTCTTTGCTTCCTGATACCATCCAGAAGCCGTCTTTGCAGGATTGGGTGGCCTAGTAATTATGAGGTCATCTTCCCCAGGCCTCACCAGACAGTATTCAGCTTGCTCCAGCACTTGACCATGAGGCATATACAGCGGAATGTCCTTGGGTGCTCCATGAGCTCTGGCTTGCCTCATGGTTCGAGTAGAAACACTGAAATGGTCTCCTGAGACCTGTGAGGGTGGGCTATAAGCTGTTGCCTGGATGGGAAAAGATAATCAAGGACAGAGATTTAGAAATTCCCAGTACTTATTTATATTTACTTAAATGGAGAAAACACTGCTCAGTCATCCACCCCATTCCTCTCTTGAGATCTCAGACACCCAAAGTCAAAAGAACTCTGCCTAGCACAATTTCAAAGGATGGTTCTTCATTCTCAACGGCTGCCTAGGGGCCTGTCAGGATTTATCCAGAGCCCCCATCTCAGCACTGATAAAAGGTCTTTTGGGATTTCGGTTAGGTGTGTGGGAAGCCAGAAAGGAAGGGACAGACATGACAAGCTTGTCAGCTGAGGACAGGCCTGGCTTGTCCCTCATGGGTGGCCAGTCATGTAGGGAGATTCAACCATGGTCCTGTGAATGAGCACATTCTACCCATATGTGGTAAGTGCCCCAACCACCAAGAGTCAGAACTACTTCCTTGGAGACTGTCAAAATAAGGAGAGAGTTGCCCAGAGTGGGAGCTGGGTGGTAGCAGAAGGATGGCCTTATAGACCTTCCCCGCCGTGTGTCAGTGAGAGGAGCCATTTTTAGACTGCAGGAACTTGGCTACTGGTAACAGAAGAACACAGGTGCGTGCTAAAAGGAGTGGCCACACCATGTTAAGAGCTCTGGTGCCTCAGGGGCAGGTTGTGTGGGAGCTCACAGAAGCTTGTGTTTTTTCTGCCATGTATGCCTTACCACCCAGAGCCCTGCACAGGGCCTTGCAGGTAATGGGGACTTGATAAACTACTGATGAGAAGAGTCCAACAGTATTTCTCAGTCACACCATTTTCTGTTCAAGGGGGATGTTGTTCCAAGGTTGTCAGATGTTACCAATGGCACAGAACCCTCCATTCTGCACCCACTATGTGCAATACCTGCTGTGAAGTTACCAAGGGCAGGCCTTATGCCCCAGTGTCTCTGCAGCCCAGTCCACAGCCCCTAAAGTTGCTCAGTGAATGAGTAGTTGTTTCCTTAGTGAGGGCAAGAGCTGAGAAGGAACAGGAAGAGCTTCACAAGAGGGGTACATGATGGCTGGCCTGGGGGGCTCTCGACAGAGCACACCTCCAACAATGACTTTGCACTTGGGAGAGCCTAAGAGTGCCTAGAATCCAGAGGTCAGTCTAGGAGTGAGAGGAATACACACAGCACCCCCTCCCCCTCCAATTTCTGTGCAGGACCCCTAGAGCCACTTACCGGAGGCATGGAGGAGCCAGCCCAAGCAGTCCCCAAGACGCTGGCAGAAGATGGTGGGGAAGACGAAGGAGAAGACAGTGAGGATGAAGAAAGGGAGGGGGAAGCTTCCTTTGGAGATGACATGGCTCTTTTGTTGTATTCTGGCTCTAGATTTGCTGTCAAATCTACCAAGGAAAGAACACATTCTTGATGACAGCGCTGTTATTATCTTACGCAATCATGAAGAGGTGGTTTTAAGTGAAGCTCCAACTCTGTAAATAGAACCTGAGGGGTTGGAGACTGAGTTACAGGCCCCAGTTCCCACAACTCAAGACTTCATGGACAGGGCACAGGAGGGGCAGGCTCCCGTGAGGCTAAGAAGGTCTGGGTATGGAAAGTCCAAGATCCAGCATGTCACATGCTCACGTGATAACAGATCCAGGTGCCCCCAGGGTGTTTCCTGGGAGTGGACATCTCCCTCTAAGCTTTCCCTGAAGCTACTGTGGCCGGGGCCTGGGGATGCCTTAAATCACTTAGTCAAGAAACTATCTAGTCTCTATCCAGGAGTTGCTGGACCACTAGCTGTGGGCATGGTCTATGTCACTGCTAATGAAATGGCACTTCCTTCTTGTGTGTGCCAAGGGGCTCTCAACAAGGTGGCTGATTTGAGATCTTGAAGAGAGCACAAGGGAGGGGAGGGAGGTTACAATGATCATTTGAAGCAATGGAGAGGGACCCTTGCCAAGCTCCTCTTGGTCAAGGAACAAATGCAATGCAGGTGTGTGCTCAGAGTTACTGAGAAAGGAGTGTGGTTGGGCCCTGAGCACATGCCTGAAGCTGACCCATGGGTGCTGAAGCCCATCAGGGCAGCTGCCAGAGAACTACCTGCTGTCCTGGGAGAGCAACCTCTTTCTCTGTGTGTGCATGAAACACCCCCAGCCCTGTGACCTCAAATCTAGAATTCAAGCATTCTGTCTTCATATTGGACCATGTCAGACAATCTGTCCTCAAAAGGAATAAGGAAAATGCCATGCTCCCTTTCAAATTGCCCATTTGGTGTCCAACCCTGAGCCTAGCCAGCTCTTCATGAGCCCACCCGGTACGCAGAGGCTTCTTTTCCCTGGACACGGAGCAGGGCCCTTCCTTGTGTCCAACTAGGAGCTCCTGTCTGCCCTTCTAGCATCTCACTTCTGGCTGCTCAGCTGACCCATTCAGATTTCCCTCCTGGGGGAGGGGATGCAGCCTTCAGATTCTGGAGCCCTTCCTAACTCAGCACAAGCTTCCAGTTTCTCCAGAGCTTTCTACATTTCTCTTCTGGGATCCACCCTGATCAAGCCCCACCCAAAGAAGAGCTCCTTCAGCCCCTCAAGCACAGGGGCGACAGTGGGGGGCTGTCAGCAAGTACTCCATCCGCCTCCGGCACATACAGGCGAGTCAGAGCCTGCATCTGGGCCGGGCTCTGGAAGATGGCCACCACCCACAGACAGCTGCAAGCCCCTGATGGGAAGCCCTTCCGAGTGCTGCAGAGGGAAAAGGTAACTCAGGGAACAGATGTGGGGGTGGGCAGGAAGGAGCTGGGGGTGGGGGGTGAAAGGCCGCTAGCTGCCAGGAGCTGACTTGGGGAAGGCAGCTGGCCAGCAGGCCTGTTATCCGAACCCCATCTCAGCCCACAATGAGATGGCTAAAAAGAGAGCCTAAAAAGGCAAAACTTGGGAGTCTGTTGCCTTGCTTCCTGTCCTCGGCTTGCCAAATTCCTGCCAAATTCCTTCTCCTCCTCTTCCTCGCCCCCTCATTCTCTCTCCTCTTTCTGCCACCTCCTGAATCAAACTCCCAAACGTGTCTCAAAGTCCCCTCAGCTCAACAGACTGCCTTTTTGTTCCCCAAGCAGCTCTGGGGAGCCTTGTGACACAGAGCGGTGGGCCCTTGGCAATTCAGCCTGACAGGGAAGCCTTGGGCCCACGCAGTTCTAAGTCCGAAATGCCCCTCTCTCCTCTAGCCCCACCCCAGCTGGTAAGGGCTCTCCCCCTGTCCATAGTCTTGCAGATGGAACTGGGGAAGAGTGGGGTGCTGAGGGGGAACAAAAGATCTGCATTCAAGGCGGTGCCTGGGAGGGGAAGGTAAGGCCAGAGCAGCAGAGGGAAGACATAAACGTTTCCTGCTGGAGGCTGCCTCTAGTCTTCCCTCAGAGAATGGCAAAGGGGAGCCTCGAACCCCACCTCCTTTATACCCTCCAGCTTCCGGACACTGAGCAAGATATTTAATGCCTCAGTTTCTCATCTGAAAAATGGGAAGTCAAGCACTGCTTCAAGGGAGATAGGAGGAATAAATTGAGGTGCTTGGTGCAGGATATAAAATAAATCATTAACTGTGGGCTTAATGTTAATTCTAACCTCTTCCTTCAATACATACGAGTGGTGTCTGATAAAGACACCGCTGGACCCCACACTGTTCCAAGGCACCCCAGCCAGGAGGTCTCTAACTCGTGGGTCCAGGGACTCCTTGTGCACCAGCTCACACCCCTCCATGCCACCCTTTCTTGTTCTTAAAATCTTCCTATGGCCCTCTCTGGTGGCGTAGTGGGTTAAAGCACAGCACAAAGAAGCTAAAGCCACTGCAGCATGAGCTTGATCCCTGTCCTGGAGGTGACCCACATGGCATAGCAGACCTCTCCTGACCCGCCCACTGCTCCCTTCAGCAGTGTACTTCGTCAGTTCTGTTCCCGGCTCTGTCTCTGGTGGATCCTTTCTCCACCCATGCACCTCTGGCCTGTAACCCAGTTCTATATGAATAAGTAAATAAAGCTATAAAAAAGAGTCTTCCTATGGCCCAACCAGAGCTGTCTGCCCTCTGCAGGACCCTCAGTCATGGGCAATGTGGGTGCTCTGAGTCCCTTTGGGGCAGCTGAGCAGCTGGGGCCTGGACAACAGCCCCTGTTCCCTGGTCAGCTGCCTTTCCTCTGGGCGCTCTGGCAGTGATGACTCTGTCCTTGCTCCTAGCTATGCCAGAGGCCCGAGGGCCAGCAGACAACCCGCCTGGGGCTGGGGCCAGGGGTCCTACCACAGCACCAGCCTTGCCCGGTGGGATCTGCCCTTGAGGAAAATAAAGATGGGCAAAAAGATGGTGACTGTCATCTCTGGGAATTTTTACAAAAACTGGGATTCCAGAATTTGGCACTTAGGGAACTAGCACATTCTTCTACAGTCTTAGATCGCCCCCTAGGGGCAGTGACCTGTCTGCCTCAGCTCAGTCTCCATTTACTCCTGCACTTAGTCCAGACAGCTGGTTTCTTAGTGTTTAGCTTGTCATTCGCTCGTGTGTTCGTTCATTCACTCACTTACTCACTCACTCACTTGACAAGTTAGGACTCAGGCCTTCTCTGAACCCAGCACATGCCTGGCTAGGCAGTAGCCTACAGAGTGATTGAAACTTAAGGCCTCCCTCAAACCAACTTCTGCCAATGCCATCCTGGATCTGAAACAGCCTGGCACTCCCTGGACAGCCAAAGACACTGCTGGGCTCCCTGGTGCACCCCTGCCTGGGCAGGTTAGCAGACTTTTCTCCTGCAGCTTTTCCAGCATTCCTGAGCCCTGCTGTCTGACCCCAAGCTATGAGCCGGCAGAGGGTAAGGTAAACCCCTGCACAGGTGGCTTCAGTAAAGTCAGCTGGAGGCACTGGATGGAATCTTTACCTAAAGGGACCCACCTGTAGAAGCAGAACTCTAGTGACTTGGAGAGGAGCTGCGGACAGGGAGTGAGTGAGAAGACCAGTGGAATAGGCCAGACCCAGGCCTTCAGGAAATATTCACTCCCTTCTTATGCTCACTGCCTGGGGTTGCAAGATGATTCTAGAGTCATTTCAGGTTGTCCCTAGATGTGCAGCCCTGGTCTAGCTCCAGAGGTGCCCATTGTCCCGGCCTGACCAGAGAAAGGGGCCAAGAGTCTGGGGCTGCTGGAGAATGACTCACTGTCTAGGATTAGTATTGACTCAGAAGTTAGGAGTCAACTAGGCTAGTCCATTCCAAATGTAGCAACACTTCTAAAAAAAAACAAACTTGTCTAACCCAAAGCTTTCCTGGGTCCACCTTTCTTACAACAAGTTCGACCAAAGGAGGAGTGGTTGGAGGTTGAAGACAGTGATGACTTGGAATCAGGTGAAGAGCCCCTGCCCTCCTCTAAGCATCTCAGCATCGGGGAGGGAATCCTTACTCTGTGACTATGTGGCACCAGCAACCTGGCCTGAAATGGCCAGACCCCGGATGCTGAGCAAATGGGCACAGCGCCCTCTAGTGGGAGTCCTCTGCCTTAGCACTTACCACTGGCCCTGGTCTCTGGGTGAGTGTGGGTATGGGAGTGTGGGTATGTGTGTGTGCATGTGTGCACACTTGTGTATTCTTTTTGTTCATGATTGCTGAGGTCACTACACTGATCCTTTGACAGCCTCTTCTTCCCCCCACCCCCCAATGTACTGAGTCAAAACAGAGTCCATGGGTCATAGTTTCCTCATCTGTGTCTAAAAAAGCTTGGAACCAATGACTGCTAAAATCCCAGCTACAATGACAGAGTGCCAAGGTTCCATGACTCTGGAGTGGAGCTCTGAGGGGGAAGGGAGGGTCCCAAGTCCCTTGTAAGATGCTTCCCCTGGTCAGCAGCAGAAACAGAGTTAGCCTTGTATTTCTCTCTTGTCCCTCTTTGCAGGAGGCCAGGTCAGAGGGGACATGCAAGAAATGACAACAGCTACTCCTGAGAATTAACCAGAAAACTCCTACCCATTCCACCCCTACCCCAGAGAACTTGTGACTCACTGGACTGGAATTTTCTTCTCCAGCTCTGGTATATGCTGGAAGTTGGCGACTGGACGCTATTGGCCCGTTGTAGAGCTGTGGTGGAGAACACAAAAGGGTAGGGGAGGTGTGGAGGGAGGAAGAGGCTGTTAAACATGCAGAAGAAATAGGACCTTTCTCCTATGGCCCATTTACCAAAAGTCAATCAACTAATGATCATTATGTCACTGAGTCCTTTCCCTCCTTCACTGCAAGTTTCTATTCCCACAACACTCACCTCCAACTTCTCATCTTCCACTCATCTATCAAATAGGAATGACAACCTTCTTAGGGACAGGCAGTGCCCTCTTTCAGAAAATCAAGTGCCTTCATTCTAACACCGCCGTCATTAACAGGTCTGTATGTGTGCATGTTTGTAGATTATGTCCTCACTTAACCACATCTGCAGTTTCTTGGAAACTGCAATGTTTATCAAAACACACACACGGAAACAGGTCCTCGAATTACATCATTTCATTTAGGGTTGCCTGGGGTCGTTTCCTCATCAATATTATAAAGAAGCAATGTTGAAGAAGATGATGTTAGTGGAGGCCTCGAGTACAGAATGCGCATGCCCATATTTGTCCAGGCTTGTAATGCACGCATATGCTGGTTTTCAGCAGAACAGGTCTTCAAAACTTGTCTCATGTCAATAGCCCATGTAACAGATAAAGCTAGAGCGGCTCTGGAATGTGGAAGCCGCAGAAAGCTCTACCCTGTCATCCCCTTCCCCTCTAAGCCCTGACAACCCCTTGGAAACCAATTTTAACTGAATCTCTTGACAGCCCATTGCCATGACCCTATCTCTTGGCTTGGCTCCATTGAAAACACATTTCCAGGATGTAGTGCACTACATAGGGGAGACCCCGGCCGAGCTGGGCCTTGAGAAATAGCTGAACAAAATGAGCAGTATATGCACAAGAAACAGGTCTTGGCCTCATAGGGCATGAGCGTGGAGAACAGGACACACATGGCTGACCCCCATGCAGGGACCTCAGATTCGGCCCCAGGCTGAGGGGCCCTATGCTTTTATCATGGCCAAGACAGAATGGGATGAATCTTCACACCAGTGGGAAGAAGCCTGGGGTGGGGGCAGGGAAGAAAGCCCACAGGGGTGAGTTGGGAATGGGAGGAAGGGGTAGGGAAGGTTGAATGGAGTCAGCCAGCCCAGCCTTCTCTCTCTCTGTGGAGAAGTCCTGGATTTCACTCCCTGAAAGAGGCTGCATCTGGGTGTCACCAGGCTGTGGAGCCGGTATCTCTAACTATCTGGGGGTTACCTTTCCCTAGACAAGATCCTTGGTTTCCTGCCTGCCTTCTATATTTGGTGAAGCTTTCCTCTGGCAGTTCCCAGCCCCACTGGCTTGCTCCTACTGTTAATTCCCTGGGTTTCAGGACTCCTGTGTGAGTAGGTGCATGTTTTCCTGCCTCCCCATGACAGACTGCAAGGTACAGGCAGGCTTCAAGCACACCTCCAACCTGCTGACCGAAGATAATCTCTTAATCACCTAACGGAGACACTTTTCCAGGCCCACAGAGGATGCTTAAAGGTCTTATTGCTTCTATCCAGCTTTTAACTTCCTGCAATGGAACTTACTAGAAATGGCTAAAATGCCAGAGATTGTCCATTGCTGTGGACAGGATGGCCCTGCACAAAGCTTTAGCACAACAGGATCAGTAGGGCAGGTAGTGATGAACTGAGCCAGAGATGTCACATAGTGCAAAGCAGAACTGCTTGCTTTCTCTTAGTTCATATTTTATTTCTATTTGTGTCTTTACTTCAAGAAAATGCTTTTGGAGCTCTTAGTGCCTGACCCACCAGAGAAGATCAGGGCCAAGTCTGTGCCCTATGTGCTGATGATACCATTTATTGTTACAAATTATCATTGTCCTCTATAGGCCACAGGGTCATCCGACTAGCAAATTATTGCCAGAAACAAATGGATAAAAATGAATTTTTCTAAACCAAAATCATCTGGAGGCAAATTGGCCTCCCTACTCTGATTGGTTTATGTCCAGAGATTCAGCACCCTAGATCGATTCACTCAGTTGCATAGGTGTGAGTTTCACAACCACTGCACCCCACAAGCCCTCAACAGCTGCTCTTCTGTGGGACCCACAGAGGACAGGGCTCCCTCCCACTTGGAAGCCCCTGGACACTGAGGCACCATACAGACCCTTGGCCCTGCCCTAGACCCACAGATCTGAGTCCCCAGAGGTGGGAATGTCCGACTCAAACAAGAAGCCTAAGAATGACTGGACTTTGGGGTTTTAGGGGAGCACCTTCTGAGGCCTCGCCAGCCTGGGGCTTACGTTCTCTTTCACACCACCCTTTGGGCATGTTCTACGTCCAAGAACTTTGCGTTTCTTGATGAACTCAGGGAGTTCCAGAACCTTTTTCAAATTGTAGTAAAGTCTCTATAACATAAACAAGCCCATGTTGACCATTTTAAATGTGTAGAGTTCAAGGGCGTTATGTGCATTCATGATTGTGCAATCCTTACCCCTCCCCACCTCTGGGCCTCCTTCCTCATCCCTCTGCACCCATTCAGCATGGCACCCTGCTCCCCGGCACAGAGTATGGTCACTCTAGAAGGCTCATTCAGTTGCCCTTTTTGTATTTGACTTATTTTGTTTCATACATCTTTGAGGCTATCCACGGTCTAGCATGCAACAGAATTTCCTTCCTTTGATTTTAAGGACACATAATTACTGTTTATTACATGATCATAAACTCAACTCTGCAAGCCAGCTAGACTTGGAAGAAGATAAGGAAAATATAGAGCCCAAAGAACTAGAGGGAGAGCACAAAGATTATAGGACATTTCAAGCAGATGGGGCTACAGGAGTGCTCTCCTGAGCTACGGAAGAAATGTTCTGGTGGCTAAGATGAAACAAGTTAACTTTATGAGATCTGTCCACAGTCAACAATGGTGATCCTCTTGCTGGTTTTGCCACTTCTGGACCCAAAGAGTTCCATGGTTTCCACAGTATTCACGCCCTCCTTCACCTAGCCAAAGACCGCCTGGTTCCACTCAACCACCCAGTCTTGCCAGGACAGATGAAAAACCGCGAAGCAGCTGTGTTGGGTCCACCATTCACCATGGACGAGCTGCAGCTCCTGCGTGCTTCAGGATGAAGTTCTTATCACCAACTTTCTCCTCAGAGATGGACCGGCTGCCAGCGCCATTATGGCATGTGAGGACACCACCCTGGCACGTAAATCCTGGAATACTTCCGTGAAAGCAGGACACTTTGTGGCCAGATCCTTCCTCCCCAGTTCTCAGAATATGAAAGGTTTCTTCTGTCTTTTGAACTCTGTCTGCAAAGAGTTCCCGAGAGACGCGGCCCAAGGGCTCCTGGTTGAACAGAGATGTCGGAGAACAAGGTGAGGTTCACCATGGCTGAGTGGCGTGGGATGTCTGGAGGCGCCGGCAGCTTCCACAGTGTCCTTCCTTTTAAAGGATGAATAATATTCCATAGTATATATAAACCACAACGTGTTATCTACCTGCCTGTTACCTATTGATGAACGTATCAGTGGGTTTCCCTTTCTGGGTTTGTGACTGGTACTGTGCGACCATGCAGGTACCAACCAGGAGTGCTTTTAAAAAATGCCCTGATGTTGTCCAACATTCCCTTTGCTTAGCTCTGAGACACTTGTCCAGATGAAAAGTGTGATTAAAGAAACTACATCCGACATTACATGACGTCCATCCTACCTTATCTGGTAAAATGGTGAACTCACCATAACCAGAAGTGCCAACTCTCAGCGCTCTGAGGCCTTAACCTCACAATGGGGTCTGCCTGGTCTTGTCCAAAACCATGATGGATGAAGACGAAACCGGCAGGTGACAGCTGGGAAGTCAGGCAGTCAATCCACGCCTCCGTCTATTCTCTATTTAATTCTAGAACTAAGCTAAATGGTCATGAACGAATGCTGTGGCCACACAGCCTGTTCTCATGATGTGCCTGCCCCAACTCTCCTGGAGAGCGCTGGCCCTGACCCCTGTCATGCCCTCACCTGCCAACCAGGATGCTGTGTGAATCTGGCTCAGGAAAACCACGGCTGCATTTTCTGCGGCAATGTTGTTCAAGACAAGGTCTGGTCCGTCTCTAAATACCATCTATTTGACAAGAGCTGGAAACTTTCTAGACAGTAGAGCAGAAGGAACCACCACACTTTTCCTTGTGAATTATGTTTCTTTGTCCACTTTGGGTGTGAGAAAACTCACAATTAAGTTCATGATCAACTAGAGTAACTGTTTAGGGGTATGACCTGCCTTGTGGTGGCCACACCTCCTGAACTGGGTTTTGTTAGCCTTGATCTTGAGGCTTTGTTTTTCATACATCCAAACATACAATTCTATTTCATGTCTCTTTCATAAGTTGCCTAAGTCCTCCCTCCACCCCGGAAATTGAGGAGAGAGGAGAAATGGAGGGGAAGGATGAGCGGTAGGCAGGATTAGTATCTGTGAAGAGGAAGCTGGAGTCTGGGGACATGGATGGGCATATTTTGGCTAGGCATTGTCCTGAGAGAGGCAGGCTGGGCCCAGGTGGCACAGCACAGAACTCTACTCATTGCATGTATTAAACTTTTCTGGATGGCATCACGGTTGATACTTAACAAAAGTGCTGTGATGACAACGTGTCCTTAAAAGAAGTGTATATGGGAGGGTAAATCCAGAGTCCAGCATTCCGGCCCTAGCCCTGGTCTTCCTGTGACACCATCACTGGTGGGAATTCTTCTCTGGCCACCAGAGGGCGGTGCAGGACAAGCTGAGCCCAGGTGCTCACAGGGCCGCTGAGGTTATTGGATCCCATGGCTGTGCCTTTTCTGTGAGCCTGTTTCTCCCCACCCAGAGGTCACAGCTGCTGTTGACTAAATCAAAACACCCAACTCAAGGCCATCTACGTTAAAAACAAGCTGAGCGGGACCCTCCCTGGTGGCGCAGCGGGTTAAAGCAGAGCACTGAGAAGCTTAAGCCACTTCCGCATGAGTTCGATCCCCGCCTGCCTGCCTGCCCCGGAGGAGATCCACATGGTGTGGCAGACCTCTCCTGACCCGCCCGCTGCTCCCCTCAGCAGTGTACTTCATCGATCTGCCTGTTCTGCTCCCCACTCTGTCTCTGGTGAATCCTCTCACCCTCCGCGTCTCTGGCCTGTACCCCAGTTCTGTACGAATGAATAAATAAATCTTTAAAAAAAAAAAACAAGCTGAGCGGCAGCCAACTATTCTGGTGGGGAAACTTGCAGCCCCTGGCCACATGGCTTACCTGGGGGGGAAAGACCTCAGGAAAGCACTGTCTGTTTGCTCACCTAGCTACTACTTGAAGGTGTGATATGGGAACTGCCCTGGCCATGGTAGGTCCCCAGTGTGTTTACTGTGTAGGTAAAAGTTTTAGCCCATCTCACGAGCCCCCAGCATCCGTACTGGCTGCACGCTGCCCCGCTGCTCCTCTCCCCACCCCGACTTGCGCTACCCAGAGTGCATGTGCTGCAACAGCCACAGAGGCCACCTCCCCTCCCTGTGGGTGAGAGGTGCCAGAGGAGCAGAGGAGAGACAGAGGCAGGAGGAGCCTGATCCAGGAAGATGGTGCTGGATGCTCTTATCTCTGCCTACCTGTGACACAACAGCCAGCTAGGCCCGTCTGCACCTTCCAAAGCTTCTATGGAGAAGATGCCCCGGTCCAGCCCCCTCACCCCTTTTGCACCCCAGTCCCTAAAAGTTCCAACCCCACCACCTCGGGCCTGAGGCTAGACATACTGTCACCTGAGGTCCTCAGGAAGGAAAGCTGGCCTTGTGGGGCCTCTGCTCCTTCCCATTTCCCAGCAACAAGCAAACCTGTCTCCTGCCCAGGCAGGCTCTCTGCTCACCATGGACTGCTTTGGACTCCTCGGGGCACGGTGGAGAGTCTGCCCTGGTGGGGGCCTCCGTCAGGGAGCTGTGCTGGGAGAGCAGCCTCGACTGGGGTGAGGGCTCCCGTGGTAGAGATGAGGGCTCCAGCTGTGGGGGTCTTTCCTCACAGGGCTCTGCACTGGAGGCCTCACTGCCACCACAGACTGACTCTGTGTCAGAGCTGGAAGGAGGAAGGAGAGGGTGAGTGAGGGGCCCTGCAATTCTCCCCCAAACTATACCCTGTCCCTGGCCACCCCCAGGAGGCCACAGCACTCTGGGCAGGGGGAGGGGATTCAGTGCCTAGCCTCAGCTTTGTTCTGAGCTCAACTGCTCCCTCAAATTCATATCCATTTGTAACTCTGTACCTGAGAACCTAACTTCATTTAGATATAGCATCTTTGAAAAGGCAATTGAGTTGAAATGAAGTGATTAAGGTAGCTTCTGATCCGTTCAGACTGGGGCCCTTACAAGAGGAAAAATTCCGGCTACAGACACACAGACAAATATCACATGGACATGAAATGGGCACCTGCAAGCCAAGAAGAGGGACAGACCCTTCCTTCCTGCCCCTCAGAGGAACCAGCTCCGCTGAGACCTTGATGTTGGACTCAGCCTCCAGAGCTGTGAGAAAATAAATCCTGCTGCTGATGCTGGACAGTGAAGCAAGAGGAAAGCCCTCACAACTGGGCACAGGGGTGAGGGCAGAGCGGGAGGAAGAGGCTCAGAGGATGCCCGGTGGTGTGCCCGGGAAGGCCAGACCTCACACCTCCTCCCATCTCTGAGCTTTACTCAAGTGCTCAGGAGTAAAATGGGCTTAGCATGCAGGAGGACCCCTAAGCTTCTCAGGAAGGCTTCCCTTACTCCCGGAATTGGATGGGGAACAGGAAAGAGGACCCAGGAGAGCAAGGGGAGAATGTTTAACCTGGACCTTAAGTGACCAGAAGGTATTCAAGGCCACGGGAGGGGCAGCAGTTGTCTTAGGCAGTGAGGAACCACACGAGCAAACCCTTGGTGGGAAAGCCCATGTAGATGTGTGTATGCACGTGTGTGTCTGTGCATACATGTAATGCATATGTGTATCATACATGTGCGTATATGTATATATGTTAATATTGCTGTGTGTTTGTGTGTGCGCATGTATGTATATGTGTGTGCAGGTGTGTGTGTGTGCAGGTGTGTGTGTGTGTGTAGGTGTGTATGTGTAGATGTGTGCATGGGTTCTCTAAACCCAGCACACTCCTTTCCACTGCTACCCTCATTCCTCTGTGAGCTTCTATGGGCTCTGCCCACAAGCACCCCAAACTGGCTGTGGAATCCCAGGTGTGGTCACCCGTTACCCACAGGGGAGTGCATGGCTCCGCACCTCCCAGTAGGCTTTGCTAACTGTGCTCTGCTCACTCACAGAATGCTCAAATGTCCTGGGGCTCTTGTTTGTTCTCTATAAGGTATTCTTACCCACAGTGCTATTCAGAAAGAACTCTTGATTTTCTCCATGCACCACTATCTTCCTTGAAGCCTTCTTCATTGCAAGCAATTCTAAGAGTGACCATAGCCTTCATCTAGCCACTCAAGTCCACATCTGGGAGTGGCCCTGGAATTCTCTCCCCCTCCCTTCCAGTGTACTGGCAGATACGTCCCCACTGCTCACAGCTCTGGTTCAAGCCTCTCATTCCTCCTACCTGGGCCACAGGCCCCCCCACCCCCGGGCTCCTCACCGCTCCTCCCACCCACCTGTCCCGTCCATTATCCACACCAAGGCTGCTCTTTGAGCATTCTAAACAGGATATTACTCTCTGACTTAAAAATTCTCCAAGAAAACTCCTCTCCTTGTCTTACTGAGCTGACTCCTGCCTTACTTTGTGGTACAATACCTTCCTCTCCTTCCCATCACTGCCTGCCAGCACAGTGGCCTCTGTTCCCTCTGAGACATCAGGCTCCCCTGCACCCCAGGCTGGAGTCCCCCTTTTCCCAGTTGTCTCATGGCTCTCTTTTCTCCTCCATCAATTTTCAGGGAGATCAGCGTATATACTGTTTGCAAAGAATGTTCTCAGTCAACCCCCCCAAGGGCCCCCAGTCCTTTGCAGTGGGATTTTGGGGCACTACCACAGAAGGTGGGCTATTTTCCCGGGTACTGGCCTGTCTTCCTGACTCGCTGTGACTATTTGAACGTGTTGGGAATAGCCCTTTGCAGCAAAGAGCTCAAACGACATTACACAGAACCACGGGTCCCTAGGAATAGGCACAGGCTGCCCGTTGGTAGATGAGACCCACCGCCCAGTATCCTTGGCACACTGGTTGGGAGCTAGCAAGCTCTAGAAGCAGATCCTGCTGTCACAGGCACAGAGCTCCTGAGATCAGAAGAGCTGCCCTGCCGAACCCACCTCACACTGCTGACCCCCAGAACCTGTGTGGCGGGGGTGGGGGGGCTGCTGGAGGTGCCCGCCCTTGCGGTGGTTTGTTGCTGTGCATGCCTGTGGGACAGGTAGTCAGTGCAGGGCCCTCTCCCAAGGAGCTAACTGGTTCCTCTCCATCACACATCCTATTTATTTCTCTACCTGACACACATTTTTTTCCTATCAGCCGTTTACTGGTTTGTGGACTCTCTACTCCAGTTTTTCTTCTTCTTCTTTTTTTTTTTTTTGAAGTGTCATTATTTTATATCCATGTTGGTCTTTTAGTAGTGCAGATCTCCCCCCTCAGGTGTACACCCTGCACAAGCAAGGCCTTTGTGCTATGTTGGTCACTGTCGTGTCCTTAGACTGCCTAGTGGGCACACGGTAGGTGCTGTGGATTGACCCAAGGACGTCGGTGTTTCTGGAGGTGACTGGAGCCTGCACTCCTCGGGGGGCATGCCCAGCTCTCCTCATGCTGGTGGTGGGGATGGCGCTCTGAGCAACCTCCTTGAGAGACCCAGGCTTCCCTGTTTCACTGCCTTGCCTCTAGTCTGGTTTGCCCACTGCCACATATCGCATCTTACTATGACAGGGGACACCTCTCAAGAGCCCTTCCAGCAGCTTCCATGACAATGGCCTTCCGGTGAGAAGACAGTGAAGCCAGAGCCTTTCCATCCTCTGAGAAGACAGCAGGTCTAATACTTACAGGGCTCTTTTTGTGCTGGACATTGCCCTGTGTGTGAATTCTTTGATCCTGTGCCACAGGTACTGGGCTTGCCCCTATTTTACAAACAAGGAAGAGAATGCAGAAAAGCCACCTTGCAAGTAGGGACAAGAAGACCAGCGCCTCAATGCTGTCCCCCAACTCCCATCCTGCAGCTGCACGTACCTGCTGTTGTCACTGGTGACCAGGACGCACACAGCTAGCACATCCTGCCCAACCATGTCCTCCCCGGGGCCGATCCTCACTGAGGTCCACTCGGAGGGCAGGGGAGAGGTGACTCCGCCGTCCACATCACCAGGCTCCAGCTCAGAGATGCTCTTAGGCTTCTTAGGGGAGGTTGGCTGATCTGCTGAGAGGAGAAGAGGGTCTAGAAGAGATGGTGGGAAGGGGAGGTCCTGCAGAGGACCTTCTTCCCCTCCAGAGGCTTTGGCAGGAGGCGGGCAGGGCAGGGCAGCAGGCTCGGGTCTTCTCGGACACTTACCCCACCAGATGTCCTGCACTGAGGGCAGGACATACCCTCATCCCATTTAATCCCAAAATGGGTCACGAGATGTTCAGAGGGTCCCATCAGCTTCTGAACTACTCTTGTCAAAATCACGATGTCCAACGTGTTGCTAAGTCCAGCAGAAACTCAGGTTTCATCTTACTGACCTATCAGCAGTTGACCCAGCTGACACCCCTCTAGCGAGAAAGAGCCCTGCTCTCCACTTTCTGGACAGCAAAGCCCTGCTGCTTGCTCCTCCCAACCCGCTACATCCACACATATCCCCATCTGGCAAAAGGCAACTGAGTCTCCAGGTCAGACCTGTCAGGGCATGTTTGACTTGTCTAGTTTTTTCTCTTTCCATGCAGAACAAATTATGTTGGCTCTACCTTCCAAATACACCAGGAACCCGGACACCGCTCCCCACCTTCTCTCCCCCCCCCCAGCCCAGCCACCGCCATCTCTTGCTGACTGCGCTGTCCCTCCTGCCGTGCCCTCCTCCCCCAGTCTAGTCTCAACACAACCAAGTGACGTCATCACTACATAAGTCACACCACGCCAACCCTCTGTTCAACATCCCCAAATCACCCTGGGACCGGACCACGTGACCTCCTTGCTGCGCCTCCAGCCCCCCCCCCGCCTCCTCCCACCCCCGCTATTGCCTGACAGCCAGGTCTGCTCACTCACTGTCTCCACATCCCTGGGAAGTGTCACCTTCTCCAGCAGGGCTACCCTGAGCACCCTGTGTAAATGACAACCCACACCCCGAGTGTTCTCCATCCCCCTTTATTTTTTTCATAGTTCACTTTCAAATGAACTATATGTTTTCTGATTGTGTACATTATCTCATCCCCATGGCTAGGCTGTATGGAGTGATTTGTCGGTTCTGTGGCTAGATTTGTGCCTGGCACACAGAAGATGCTCAATCAGCATCTGCTCAACAATGAGGGAATGAATGAATAGTGAATGAGCAAGCAAAGCAGGCAGCCTGAGCCCCCCCAAGCTTCCTCTTGGCCACTAACTAGCTGGGTGACCCCTTCTCTGGCTGCAGTGGAGCAGGAGTGTCCTTTCTCCTTTGTAAGGCAGACATCTCACTTAAACTGGGCACCTTCTCATCTCGGGGGACCCTCACCCCATTAACAGCCTTACCTCCATTTCATTGTCCTTATCTTTTTTATCTACTGAATCTTTTCCATCAATTTTTAGATATGCTGAAGCCTCTTCTTGTAGCATCGGGCAACTCCACACTGACCAAAGAATCTACTTTTAACCTCCATCCCTTACGCTCAGCCAAATCTGTTTTCTTGCTCCTCCCCAGCCAGTCTCCTTGGGTAGGTCTTGCTGCCCTTACGTTCTCCACCTCCGCACCACCCACTGCTCGCCCCTCGATCCCCGTAATCCTGCTGTGCCGCTACTTGTCTTCAGCTGCTCCTGACCAAGTTCCCAGTGACCTTCTCATTAGTAAACTCCCTTCCCAGCCCCTACCACCCACCCTCCCTTGCTCCTGACGCCTCCTCTCCCTCCCTCCCTGGCTGCTCCCTCTCAGACACCCAGTCTTGTGCCCCACCCCTGGAGCTGATACTCCCCTGCATCTACGCGTGCCCTCTTACCTTTTCACTCCACACATTCTTTCTGGGAGATGGTATCTCCTTCCTGACTACATTTACCATCTGTGAGATAACTCAAGAACATTTGATATTTTTATGTCAAATGCCTTACATTTTGAAATACTGTACAGGTCCTATAACACAAGGCTTCATGTCCTGCATGCAGGCTGCCAGTCTGCAGCCTCTGAGGTATGGAGGGCCAGCCTGGGGGTACATCTGCAGTGTTCAAATGTCTAACACAATGCTATTTAACCTCTCCCACCTTCTAGGAAAAGCATTATTATTCCCATATTGCTGCTGAGAAAACAGGACCACCGAGAGGTCAAGGCACCAGTATTCAGTCGTATGTTTTGTCAGGGGAAGGAGACTAGTCTATGTGTCTGTAAGCAGAACAGAACCACAAATGGATGCCAGCATGCGTGGCCTTCATGCTGGGAATTTGGGCTGGAATATCCCTAGCTCATCACTCCCTCCCCATACAGAGGTGGACTTTGTCCGGGGACCCTGTAGTCCTTCCCACCAGAGTGGGAGGGGTGTGCTTCCCTGCCTCACTGGTATGCTTTAGCCAGTGGGAATTAGCAGGCATGACATGGAGGGATAGCTTTCCATGCCTTGCAGTCTGGCTTGCCCAGCACATTCCTACCAGTTCTCTATGAGAGAAGCTTGTCCTAGAGAGCTGCCCTCCTTCAGCCTAGGTCCCCGACTAGGTCTGGGACAGATCAGAAGCTCACCTGCAGCCTGGAGCCCAGCTCGGCCAATCCCATGAGGGTCCAGTCCACCTGTAGGCCTGCAGCCCCAGGCAGAGCCAACCAGTGAACCCCCACACCCCCAAGCAGTAGATGCTGCAAGACGCTGAGGGTTGGGAGTTACTCAGGACAGCGCAGCCCCACTGTCTGCTCCTCCCAGCCCGCTACATCCACACATATCCCCATTCTGGCAAAAGGCAACTGTGTCTCCAGGCCAAACCCTGTCTTGACACCCTTGACTTGTCCAATTTTTTGTCTTTCTATGCAGAGCAAATTAGGGCCTCTCTTTGCCGGGCCTAGCCCTCAAGGAAAACCCCAGTGGTCTGCTTTTCTTCTCCTTCCAGAGAGTTCCACCTTGCCAGCAGAGTTGAGGGTGGCACAAAATTAGGGCTCAGGCTGGCTTCCCAGGCTTGTGGAAATGGGATACAAGGATGACTGAGGGACCCTCAGTACCACAGGGCCAAGACCAGCATCTCTTACAGCAGAACCCAGACATTGGTGGGGGGGGGTACTGGGAGCACTGGAGTGTGGGGGTTTTGGGGGAGAGACTGCATGTAAAAGAAGCTAGAGCTTACTGTACCCCCCTACATAAACATACACTAAAGGCCCCAAAGGGACATTTCCACCCTTCCTTCTGCCCTCAGGCCCATGCCATAGGCCATAGCTGAGTCACTGTGGGATCAGTGCCACCTATGGAGAAAATTTTCCCTCTCTAGCTTCCACTTCTAGATATTCCCTACAGACACCTGGCCATAAATACGCTCCAGCACTAGCCATGGAAGTAATGTAAATGCAATAGCAAAAGGACTCAGTATCGAGTGGTCACATGCTCGCACACCATCACCTCTAAGCGGACAGGCTGTGCCCAATGTCATCATGAAAGCAGCAACCTCACACGTGAGATTCTGAGAGATCAAAACCCCTAATGTCTAAAATTCAAAAACGACACAATCAGGAATATCAAAATCTCACGTGTTGAAATCCTGAAAGCCAAAAGGCAGAAGTGAAAACACGTTGAAAAATACAAGAAATCTTCTCTGCCAAATTATTCAGTGGTGATTTCCGCCCCTTCACACATAGCTCGCTTCAGAAAACACCTGCCGGAGAATGAAAAGAGTTCAACAAGCTCAGTGACCTTCTGCACCAAAGGCACCTGTTGATACAGAGGTTACGCCAGGGTTACTGACACACTACCTGGTGGACTCTTGGTTAGGGATTGGCCGTTGAAGGAGAATGACTTCTTATATTCCACTAAATCTTAAAGAGTGTGTGTGCACAGCCCTCAGTTGGGATAATGGCTGGAACTTTCAAAACTACCCCCTCTGTTTTCTATCAGCTCTATAAAATTCAGGTCTCTGTTGGATTCAAAAATTCTGAAACTTATCTGCCCATGTATGTATTAATGACAGGAATAGGTAAATAGCACTTTGTATTAATGACAGGAATAGGTAATAACACTTTATAAATGGTTATTTGTAAGTTTGGTGGACATGACTGAAGAAAATGGATTTCAACTGAATCCACAAGTCATCAAGTCATAGAGAATTGGAATTAGGTGAGAGCAAGGCTTCTAAAAGTGAATTTCAAGATATTACTGAGGAAGTTTGGCTTTTCCATTGAGCACAGTGCATTTGGTGGAAAATGATGAGCGGGTCTGTCGTGCAATAGAGTGATGATGAAAACTTCAGTTTAAAAATGTGTCATTTGGGCCCCCCCTGGTGGCGCAGAGGGTTAAAGCACAGCACTGAGAAGCTAAAGCCACTTCCGCATGAGTTCGATTCCCGCCTGCCCCGGAGGAGACCACATGGAGCAGCAGACCTCTCCTGACCCACCCATTGCTCCCCTCAGCAGTGTACTTCGTCGATCTGCCTGTTCTGTTCCCCACTCTGCCTCTGGTGAAGCCTCTCGCTGCCCCTGAGCCTCTGGCCTGTACCCCAGTTCTGTATGCACAAATAAATAAAAAAAAATGTGTCATTTGTTTATATTAGCGTTCCTCTTGACTGATGAAACTCTAGAAGTTTATTATGAAAAAAATGCCAATTTGCCTGCAGCCTCATTTTCTAAAAAAACCCCAAAACCCCAGCAGAACTGATAGAAAATGATGTGAATGTAAGATGCTTATGTGACACACTGCTGTACTGGTTCTGCCAAACTTGTGGTGTGAGTGTCAGTGCACACAGCATGGCTTTGCACACTCAAAGCAGAAGCAAAGAACAGAAGATAGGAGCTTAAGTGCATATCATGGAGGTGTATGCCAAATCACAGGAGAATTTCAAAAGAGCAGTAACTTAAGTGTATTCTCCAAGGGGAGCTATGCCCTAAAATTATAAAAAATAAAAAATTAGGAGCTCTCCCTTTAAGAAGTAGGGTTCTACAGGACCTCCCTGGTGATGCAAAGGGTTGGGAAGCAGCATTGCAGGCTGGCCACAGCCTATTCAGTGCGAGTTCGATCCCCAGCCCTGGAGGTGACCACATGGTGCAGCAGACCTCTCCTGACCCGCCCGCTGCTCCCCTCAGCAGTGTACTTCATCTGTCTGCCTGATCTGCTCCTCACTCTGTCTCTGGTGAAGACTCTCACCCCGTCTATACCCCAGTTCTATATGAATAAATAAATCTTTAAAAAATAATAAAAAAGATATAGGGCTCTATAATATAGTTACTATTGGCCAATCCTTATGGGCTACCTATGAGCAATTGCCCATAACCTATCTTTGACAGATACTTTTTTTATTAGATTGAATTTTCCTATTAGTTTGTTATTTATTTTTCCCCCCACTAGTCTTTCAAATCATCAGCAATATATTTCACAATGTGCTATGCTTAAGTGTTCTACCTTGGCATCATTTCCAGTATTAAAGATATAAATTAGAGAAATCTAATTGCTTTATGCATTTTTTCAATTTTGACTCCATGGAAGTGCATTTTCACCACACTGTGTGCAGCACTGTGCATGTGTATAAATAAGCTGAAACCTCTCTGCTAAATCAAGAGATGTCCTTTTTGTGCCTCTGCCTTCGGGAAATAAAATTTCCTAATGGTATTTTACCATAAAAGTGGCCTACAAAGTGGCATATCGTGTTTTCATGTTTCTTGATATAAATTATATTAACAGATTTTTTTACATGTAAACAAGTACCTTTAAAGAAATTTTTAAAGATTCTCCCCCCATTATGTTCTTGAGGGTGATTTCTGTAATCTTAGACTTCACAGATTTTGATCTTTTAAGATCTCAACATCTGGGATGATGGCATTTGGGATATGACCCAGAGCTGGGTTGGAGAAGCTGGAGTCCGGCCAGTAAGTCAGGAAGCTCAGACACTGCGGGGACACAGCTGTTAGTGACACATCTGACCAGTCCCAGGTTGGGGACAGAGGTACTCTCTCCTTCCTCAGGCCTGGCTGCTATTCTCCCTAGGTTTTCCTGAAGTCACCTATGCACTTAGGGAGAATGCAGGGTTCAGCCACCATTGGCCTCAGGGAGAGAGCATTTCTGCTCAGAGCAAAGCCTGTCTCTCAGCCCTCCAGCCAGACACCTGCTCCCTGGTGAACGATGAGACCCAGAGGCAGAGCTAGGCATGGCCGGGAATGCCTGTTTTCCTACATGGTCCTCAGCAGACCAGTCCCACGGCCTTTCCCTTGTCAGTGGCCAGGTGAGAGGCCATGTCCTGGTTCTGCCAGGGAATTTGTTTCTATTTTCTATTTAATTTTGCAGACCCTTCTACTTTCCCCAGAACGCAGGGCAACAACAACATATTCTCCCGAATATTCTTACTAACCCCCTGTTAAGGGTTGGAAATGGAGGCTAAACAAGTTATCTCTCTTGCTCAAAGTCACATAGTTCTTAACTAGGTGCCATTCCTGGTCTGGGTTCAGAAGCACTCTCTCTGTTGTCTTTCCCACCATGCTTTCTGAAGAAAATACTTGTTAAGAGAAATCCGTGAAACTATGTTTATCAGGATCCAGTTTGGAAAACAGAACCCAAGTCAGGGAATTCAACAGAGGAAAGCGAAACCAGAAGAAGATGACTAATAGGAGCTAATAACAAAGGTGCTGGATGAGCTGAAAAACCAGCAAAAATCATAGGCAACCCCAGCAGGAGCAGAAAGCTGTGGGACGAGGAATAAAGCATGACTGGTCCAGAGGGCTGGGTCACCTGGAAGGCTGAGCACATTGAAGGAGGCAGCACCTGCTCAAGACGGGAAGAGAAGGGAGGCACACTTCTCCCTGGACTGTGCTTACTCGCTCACTAGCTCGTCCAAACAGTCAAGTCTAACACAAAGGCAGTTGCAAGGAAGACTGAGAAAAGTAGTCTGCAAGTGGTATACCTCTAACACAGACCAGAGCATGGGAGGGGGGATGTATTTGAAAAGCAAATAGGCAAAGAAAAGGTCTAGAATATTAAGTACAGAAGAGTCTCCCCAGCCCCTGCAAGGCGGCCTGTCACAAGTAAGGGGACAATAACAATCTCTTCAAGCACTGTCAGGGGATGTCACAATTGCTCCAGGAGAAACATTTGTCTCTGCCAGCAGCAAAGTCCTTTGCAGTTCATGTCCCTTTAACAGATAGGTTCAAGTGCCTAAAGACAGCCGGTTTCCAGGATCTTCAGGAAATGAGTATGTTGGTGGAGAGCTGCAGGCTGGGTCCACCCTCCCCTGCTCTGAACAGGAGTGGTGCTCGGTTACTCCAAGGACTGTGCTGAGCCTCGTAGCCCCCAGCGTGAAGGGGCCAACTCAAGTAAGCTAAAAGGCTACCTGGAGGCCCAGTCACTCCTCCTTCAGAGCCCCCAACAGAGCCAACTGGTACCTCCCACAGAGCCTCAGCTGGATACAGCCAGACACCCTGCCAAGGCCAGGCGCAGGCTCGCACAGACAGGAGTATCCTTCAGGAGGGCCCGAGAGCTGGCAGCATGGAGCACCTTCCCGACAGCTCAGCAGGACCAGACAGCAGAAAGCAGATTCTTCTGCCAACGGCAGCAGGTCGGGGTCTTCATCCTTGGGTCCTTAGTGCGCTCTCCCCTTCCCTTGCCATAGACAGCTGTGTCTGGCCAACTCTGTGCCCCCACCCTTGGGCACAGCCTTGTCTCACAGAACAAAGGGGTTGGAGAAGAGAATGCTTTTGGCTTGTGATCTCCTTTGCACTTCTAAGTGTCCACAGGTTGGGCTGTGGCTGGCTTCCTTGTCAGGGGGCGGGGCAGGGTCACTCTCGGGCTCAGTTACAGGAATTTGCAGGATGGTTAGATTTAGGAAGCTAAACACAAACTGAGTAAACCCCCTTCCTTGGTGTGGGGGCCTCAGCTCCATCCTCCAGCATTGATTGTTCCCCACCTCACCTCTAGAGTCAAACAGGACCCAGGGAATAAGAAGAATGTGTGACCCATGACCTGAGTCTGACACTGCAGGGATCCCACTGGAACGGCTGTCTGCAGCCCCCTAAACCAGCCGAGAGCCCCTCCCCCATGTACACCCCCTACCTTCGCCCAAGTCCCACAGTTTGGCTAACAGATGCTGTAAAAATTATACCCCTTAGAATGAAAAGTTCAAACAAAATGAAAACTCCTTTCTTTCATTTTCTCAAAGGGCTCTGCAAAGGTAGCAGGGCACAATGGCATTCTTCTTTTCCCAGTTCTCTCGCCTGAACCCTAAACTGATACCAGCAAGACATTCCCCAGCCCAAGACACTTCCCAGCTTCTCCCACGAGAGAACGGGGCCAGAGGGTCCTGTCTTTCCTTTATTTATTCTATAAACAGGTATTGAGGGCCTAGTATGTGCTAACCATTATGCTGCCTGTTGGTCTTACGTAGTGGTTCAAAGAAACAAAGATCCCTGCCCTTAAGGAGCTTGTGTTCTAGAAAGGGTACAGCATAAAAACAAAAACAAAACACACAAATAATAAGTGTTAATGATAATTATGTAATAGGATTGGGGGTGACCAATGCTAGGGAAAAACCATCCAGTTGGGTTCCAGGGGCTCACAAGAGCTGGGAGTACAGGTCGCAGAGGTCCAGATCTACCTCCCTGGGGGAGAGACTGGGAGCAAAGACTGAACACAGGCAGAATCGGCCATGTGGACACTGCGAGGCTTTCCTGCCAGAGGCCATGGCCAGTGCCAAGGTGCTAAGGCAGAGATTGTCTGGGACAGCGTGACAGAGTGGAAGGAAAGCAGGTTCAGTGACAGAGGCCAGACTAGATAGAGCTTCTGGCTTTTACTCTGAGTTAGCTGGAGATTTGCTAGAGAGTTCTGAGAGAGAAAGCAGGCTTGAGTTCTGAAGGGTCACTCCAGCTATTATGTTGCACCATGGTTGAGTGGAAAAAAGCAGTAAAGGGAGCCCATAGCAGGACACTGCAGTCACCCAGGGGCAGATGACAGTGGCTGAGGCCTGGGCTGTAGCATGAAATGGGGATAAGTGGAAGATTCTGCTTGAACTTGAAATTCAGTGAGGGCCTGGAGGTGGGACCAAGAAATAAGAGTCAAGCATGACTTCAAAGCTTTGGTCTGAGTGAGAAAATGGAACTGCCATTTCCTTTGACTGGGGAAGTCAAGAACAGAGTATCTGGGGATGGTCAGGAGTTGGAGGCTTGAGCCGAGCTATTCAGCAGACCTCCAGTGGAGATGTCTAGAAGGAAGCTGGAGACAGCTGGATGCTCACTAGGCTTCCACTTTGTTAAAAGTCAAGCCAAAGTCCTGCTGGCAGATGGCAGGAGCCAAGGGAGACTGTGGAGCTAGGGCGCGAGGCTTTAAGGAAGGTGGCCAGTCACTGTCAAGAGAGCTGGGAAAGCAGAAAACTTGAGATAAATACTGAGACCCCTGTTGAGTCTTCAACCTAAAGTTAGTCAGCAGACACTCTGGCCCTCAATCATCTAGAATGCCAAAGGAAGACTCCCTCGAGTCACTCCAGCCACACAAAACCAGCCAAGTTCTACTTAGAACTCAGCAACAGCACTCTTGCTATCCTGAGTGTCTTGCGGGCACACTCCCCTATTTCACCGCCACAAAGCCCTGTGCCAGAGGCATCATGCAACCCAGTTCACAGGATTTGCCAAGATCACTGAGTCAGCACAAAGTGCTGGAGTCAAAGGCGGGTGAGGGCCTTCCCATGCCCATGCTCCCAAGAGGCATCTGACTCTTGGGCTGGCTGCATGTTGCTCTGTTCTGTAGTGCTGAAGATGCTGTACAGACCACCTCCCCTCTTATCAGACTCCCTTCATGACAGCACCATCTCCACAGTGCCCGCAAGAGGCACCTCCAGTGCCTGGCCCAGAGACAGACCACCAGAAGTTGCTCAGTTAGGTATAGCTGGTCCTGGGGCAGTGAAGGAAGCAATCACTTTTTTGACTTAAGAAATTAAGGAAAAAGCTGCAAAAGTAAAGGAGTGCATAGAGTGTACAGAAATAAAGGACAATGGGTTCCCCACTCTTGCTGCCCCAGTTACTCTACTTAGTATTCAGGTTGCATGGAGATGTGCTTCCTTCACTGAGTTATTTCTTTAGGATGGTTCCCCGGCAGAGGGTTACTGGGCAGAAGGTCAGGGCTCTTTTGTGGATCTTAATAATTGTTGACATATTGCTTTCCAGAAAAGATTGTCCCCATGTACTTTTTACTCAATACTAACGATTGAGTTCATTTTCCCCCCTTACAATCTATTTCCCTCTTTCTCTTTATCAAATCAGGCTGAACTGCATAATTAATTTATATTCCTTTGAAAGCCAAATAAGAACATATTGGTAATGCTTGCCTTTTCATTTTAGAGTTTGCTTTTCAAAAGAGCTTGAGTGTGAACCACACAGCTTTGTCCCATTCGTTATTGGGTCTTTGATCCACAAATACAAACTGACCACCTACATTAAGTCGAGTGCCTGGGAACACCTGCTTGCACAAAGCTTTACAATGTCACAGCAATGAGATTCTCCATCTAATACAATTATTTCTCCATACTTGACCGAATACTTTCATTTCTGTTATGTTAAGTTAAAATATGTATGTAGTCAGATTTGTATCGGCTTTTCCTGTGAAACTTTTTCTGTTAGAGATTTTAAAGTTTAGACAAATTAGCAATGGTCTAATAAATATTTAATTCTATTTAGTATTTAGCTTTATTTTACTTTTCTGATCTTAAACCTTTAGTCCAGTCTCTCTGGATGAAAGAATATTCTACATTTGTGGAAAATATAATATGCAAAACAAAAATTGCTCCCAAAATAGGAATGAGAAAGCCCACTTGGACAAAATGAAATAATCTTCTTTACTGGACAACTATCCTAAGCGATCTTAACTTGCTAAGGAATCTTGAAGATTTCCAAAGATTAGGACTGGCATGATTAGTATAAAACACGTCTCAAACTTTGTAACTATGAAATCTTTCATTCACAAAGCATGTCTTGGAGTTAGTGCTTTTATTGCCACATTATGGAAAATGTTGCATGACATTAAAAAATCAAAGCCAAACTACAAGGTCACTCCCTGCTATATTCCCAGCACACTGGAGACACTCAAAGGTCAGTTGATAAATAAGCACAAATAAACAGAGCAAACACAGGACACAAAATGCGTACATCCCAAGACGCAGGGGAGGGCCAGGACTCCGGGTGGTCACTGCTGCAGCTCCAGTGGCCTGCCATGGCCTGGGATACCATGCCTCGGCTGTGGTAGACATTCAACAAGTACTTGCTGACTAGCTGAATGAATAAAGGCGGGCGTCACAGGCCCAACCCAGCTCCTCACTTTAGTCCCTAGCATCCTGCCTTTCATGGAAAGGAAAGAGTATCTTGTCCAGGTAAGAACAGACTATTGCGGCAGCTCTGAAGGCAGCTCAGGCCCTCATGTGAATCCAGAGCCCCAGGAATGCCTCTTCAGAGCTGCAGGGGGATGTGTAAGTTCAGAACTTAAGTTTCCACTGGTGGCGTGGGAAGCACCTAACCAAGGCTGTTCCTGCGAGCCCCCATGGAGAGACCGAGGACCAGACTTCCTTGGCACTATGCAGTCCAGCTGAGAGGAACTCTAAATCCTTCTGGCAAAGACAGTCTGGAGTTGGACCAGAGCCTGCCGTGGTGCCATCCTCAGAGTGGTTTGTGGGTCAAGGCATGAGTGAGCTGAGCTTCTGAGGGCAGGAGGTCTCCCAGGGTCACAAATGGCTCTCCATCTGGGGGCACACCTGTCCTGCTCACTGCCTTCCCGAAACCCATGTCCTGTCCACCTTACCTTTCATTCACCACTCAGCTAGATGGGCATAGAACTTTCAAGAGCAAACTTTGTTAATAGGAACTTAAGTAACTGCAAGTTTCTTAAAAAAAAAAAAAAAAAAAAGCCCTCCTACAGGCCCAAGGCTGGAGGGGCAGGGTGGAGGGTGCTACAGGACAGCTGTTAATAAACTCTGACCCTCACCCAGCTATGAGCATCTAGCGCAGAAAAGTACCACGAGTTTACAAGAAAGAGACCCCAAAGCCTGGCCCAAGAGCATGGGGATCATTTTCCAAATATTACCCCTGGGTAATATTTCTTTTCAGAGTGCCCAGCATAGCCCCAGAGAGACCCAGCTTACCACAAGTGCAAGTCCCGCCAACAGTTTAGGGAGGTCTGACCCCCTAAACCAGCCCGTGTTTGAGGTTTGGAGAAGCTTCCATGGCAAAGAAGAGAGGAAACAATGCGCTTTATAAAGAACCATATTTATTTTCATTTACAGCATCAAATACCATAAATAAAGCTACACATTGTTTGCTGTGTGCAAAATACAGGGTTGGGGTGGCACTGGAAATGACTACCACAGGTCACAAACATGCGTAGTGCTGAAATGCGCGCCTAGCTAGTAGACGGACAGGGGAGGAGGGCACTCTTTGGTTGACATTCTATAAAGGGAGGGACACTCTGCAAGAGAAGATAAGACAGAGCAATGACTTGGCACTGGCTAGGATCTGCACTGACGTGGCTAGCAATGCAGCATGCAGGGCTGGCAGCCAGGCTGAGAGGGCTGCACGGCTCTGGTCGCATGCAGGACAGACACCAACTGCAGCCTGAGACCCAAGGTCTCGCCCACAATAGCCACACTGCAGGGGCACTGCAGGGTGCCAGTTCTCTGTAAGAGCTCTAGGGCCAGTGGCTCCAGAACAGCAGGGAGCTGCAGGATACAGAAACCAGCTGCCCCAGGCCTGGGACTGAACCAAGCATTTCTCAGAGCCCTCCCTGGCCTGTGGGCTGCCTGCTCTAGTTGAGCATCATCTGGAGCTTTAGGAGCCAAGAGAGCTAAGAAAAGCCACAGTGAAACCCTTGGGTCTCTCGTGTAGGCTGAGGCAGAGAAAGGATTTGCTAGAAAAACTGTGCTTATGTGTTCAAATACAGAGCGCAGGCCAGGCTTGGGATGCAGTCTGGGAGCATTATTTTAAGATCCTTATGATCAACTGATAAGCTTTATATTTGAACCAACTTAAGCAGACACTCATATGCATGTGATGTTCAGAAGTTGCTAGATAAAAGAATTGTTTTCAAAGGTGACAGAGCCCTTTCTATGACACTGTCTCATTATCATTGCTAACCCTCCCAGGAGGGTAGGTGGATGCAAGTGCGACGGGTAAAAGCATGCATGACGCAGGCCACAGGGAGCAGGGGCAGGCAGGGCGTGCAGAATCAGCTACGGCTCCTGAGCGGAATGCCACTCTGCACTGCCACCCAGCCATGCCACCGAAACAGTCCATTAGTATGCAAGACATTCACAGCATAACCATTACCCCAGTGGGACAGAACAGACCAGGCAGGAAGCAGCTTAGGGGTTAGTACCACTCTGAAAATTGGCAAGAGAACCAGTCACCTCAGAGCAGAAGTGTGTCAGCCAAGAAGTGGGTGTAGCACTGGAAGACTGAAATGAACTGGCGGCCACGGCGCAAGGTTGGAAAGAGAGAGATCGAAAAGAGAATTTAGTTTGGGGGGGAAAGGAAAACAACTGACAACTGGAGAAGGTGGGAGGGGTTGTTGAAAATAAGGCAAACATTTGATAAAGGGAAACTTCCCCACACAAGTCACTGCAGACTGAGGAGGACAAGTGAACCTTTCTGGTAGATCAGCTGCTTAGGTATAAGAGAGAGCCCCAGGCCATTTGCATATGCCAACACCCCACACATTCTCTCAGACCCGATTGATTTGACTCTCATGTCTCATATTATTTTGGGTTATGTGTGGAGGCTCGGAGACATTCTCGGAGATCCATTTGTGTGTTTTGGTGCAGCCCACCAGGAAGGTTCAAGGCCCCAGAATATACAATCAGTTCAGATTTCTGACAGGCACGCCCTGTCTCATTAAGAGTAATTCAAACCAGCCTCCTTGCAACCATAAATGACAACTCAGAGGGCTCACCCTGGTTTCTTGGAGCATTCCATAAAGCCTCTGAGCCCACCCTGAGCTGGTGACAATGACAATAATACCCTGTGCTGTGTTCACTTCATGTCCTTGAGGACTTACTTTCTAGAATCGAACATAAAGAGAACAGAGGATTCCTCCCACCATGCTGAACATGAAAATCCCAGCCAAAAATGGGGAAAACACAGGTAAGTCCTTGGACAGAGGAGACTACCACAAGGCCGGAGGCACCAGTTCTCAGGGCTGGGCCTCAGCCATGTCTCTTTTTAACCCAAGTCTTTCGGGAAGTGTTTGGAGAGAGGCCTCCCCTCTTCTTTCTGCCCTTTAGATATGTGTCATCTCTAAGGTCTCAAGAGCTGGGGCTGCTAACCCACAGCAACCTCCTTCCTTAGTGGAGGAGATTGCCATTACACAAAGCTGACTCCAGCCCTCAGCTCTGGGTAGACTGAGCAGGGTCGAGAGCTGCTCCATCAGCCTCTCTGCTACTCAACCAGACCCAGTAGCCATGCATGTCCAGGCAACGTGGAGGGCAAGCTGATCTTCCTCCAGACACTGAGAGTGAAGAATGCAGGTGGCTCAGTGCCTACCTGGTTTTGCCCTTACTAGTATATATTTATTTTGCATCAGTCAACAAACAGCTTCAACTCCCAGCTTCCCTTGCCAGGCAAGACATAGGGGAGTTTCCCTCTGGAGGTCAGACACATTCCTTTGCTAGGACAGTGAGAACATAAATTGTTTCTGACTGTTTTGGCCAAATATGCATGGCTGCTGAGTGGCCAAGCAGCCAGGAGGCCTGCAAGCAGTACTCATTGGCAGACCACGTTTCCCAGATCTCTTACCCTGAGGTGATAACAAACACCCTCAGACTCAAAAGACAGAAGTGAGAGGGCAGATTCTTCCCACAGTCTGACCATTACAGCCCTACTGTGGCCTCGACTCAGACCATAGCCTGGCTGGAAGCCCGACTGGGATGGGCTCTGGCCCACACCACCTACTAACTTAGCTCCTCTTCAGCCTTGCATCAGATTGATGGAGCGCTCTGTCATCTGGGGCCAGGGTGCTTGTGCTGGGCACTCATTAGTGGGAAGAGAAATGCACATTTGCAGCCGTCTGATTGAAAGCCCATGGTTCTATTGTTCGGCTGTGATTGGATATGAGACTCAAAATGTTTGAGCTACTATTTGATTTCAAAACAAGGGAGCAAAGATAACAGCCAACTATATGCACTGTCATGTGCTTGGGTAGGTTTAATTTTCCTCTGCTCTGCTCTGTTCTACAATGACATACTGCAAAAAATTGCCACCAATGGTCAAGTAGCATCTGAGTACAAAAATGGGAATGGAAAGGCACTGGCCCGGAAAGGGCACGATCACGTTCGTTTGTACGACAGCCCAGATCAAACACAGTGCAGCGGGAGCTGTTATAAATGGCGATAGTGTGGAGGGTTTGTAATGCCATTTAAACACATCAAACCCATGCTTAGAAAAACTGACAGACACTCACTGGGGAAAAAAAATCCTTTCTTGACTTATAAAAAATTGAAATGTAAACCCAAAATATGGCTCACTTTGGTATAAAAAAGGTAGAAAACTATTTTTAAAAATCCTTCATGGTCTGCTGGCCCAGCACTGAGCGCAGACATGGTCCTGACAAGGCCAGGGCTGGTGGCCAGCCTGGACTCTTTGGTTTTGAGCTATTTGGGTAAAGGACGCCGGGTGTCCTGGCCAGCGCCTTCACTAACTAAGACCTCTAGTTGGGAAATGTTACGGCACTTTGGGACAATCTCACTTCAGTGGGGCTTGACCGGGAGGTACTGCAGCACCCAGACACGGATGCGCTCCAGGGACTCCTCCGACTCCTGGTACATGGAGGCCAGGACCTCGGAGAGCGCCCAGAGGAGGGGCAGGCCGAGGCTCAGAAGCTCGTATGTGTAGCAGTAGTTGTGAGCATTGTCCCTGATATGGCGACCAGTGGCACGCAGGAGTCCCTGAATCCAGTTAAGCAGGCTCCGGGGCAGCCTGAGAGGCCAGCAGAGTGCCTTCCAAAGGAAGGAAGTGATACCTGGGGGGCTGCCTTCAGGTGTGCCGATGGCGGCCACGGCGCAAGAACTTTCCTTGGGCGTGTCGCGTCGAGGGGCCTCTTGCTCTTTCCACGGTCCCCCCTCCTGAGGAACAGATCAAAGAGATGACACTCAGTCCATGGTTCACACGGAAGACTCCTCTGCTGATGCAGACAGCTGATAAATACCTGACTTGACAGATGCTGCATTCTGCAATAGCCCCCCCCAAATGATCTCTTAGCACTGCCGAAGGGGAGCTGACTATGGATATGACTTTCCCGGGGGGACAAACTGAGCACTGGTTTTGTGAGCCTCAAAAACATACGTGTCCTTCTATTCAGCAATCTTGTTTCTACTGCTAGCGTGTAAGTACATAATTTGAAATGTGGATAAAGACAGGCATACAAAGATAGGCACTATAAAAATATTTATAAGATAGAAGTATAAAACTGAAAGGTCCGACAAGTGGGGGCTCAAGTTATCAACCATCTTTATAGGTGTCAGAAGCTATGCTCTGAAAAAAATTATAACATCATGGAAACAAACTCCTACTGAAAATAAGTATATGATCGTGGGATGGGATTCCAACTGAGTTAAAATAGTCACGTAGAAACTCCTGTTAGGGAATCCACAAAATTCATAAAATGTTAATTGTGGTTTCCTCAGGATGGAGTGAGGATGGGTGGGCTTAACTTTCCTTCTTTATCACTTTCATTTCCCTATTTTTCTGTACTGTACTCATATTACATTGTGTTATCAGAGAAAAGCCTTAAGTTGATGGTCTTTGTGAGTGGCGGGTGATTAATTAAGCTAGAGAGAAGGGATCTGATGAAAGCTGCCAGAGGGAGAGCTATCCGACACCTCCTAAATCCACAAGACCAGTCTTTGCAGACATCCAGGCGGCTGGGAACGGGGCGTGGAAATAACACAGGGGTCCACATTTCAGGGGCCCCTACCAACAGTGCCTGGTGAGCATGTGGGCCCCTGGTATCTTCGCGCCTGAGCACGCTATCCCATCCGGGCACGTGGGAACGCTCTTCTGGGCTCTCATCGGAGCCAGTGCAGCCATGCACCGAGAACAGGACATGCTCCAGAGGACGCTAAACAGGCTAAGGCAAAGGAGCGCTCCACACCGGGAAGCAGACAGGTGGGACTCCATCCCCCCAGACCCAGAAACCTTGGAGAACCGTTGAAAGCCCAGGGAAGGCCTTCCCGCTGCACCTGCATTTTAGACAAAACGTACCTCTCTTTGTTGCTTTAGCTCTGCCCGTCTCTTCCGCTGCTTACTACTGGTCTTACAGTGAATGAAATGAGGCTTGCAGTAAAACTTGCCTGTCAAGGAAAGACACACACACGCACACATTTGATTTTTGTCCTGAAAACCAGAGACGCAGCAGAGATAAGCCAAGTGCCTGACAGTGTTTAGGTCACTACTGGTGACATGCCAATGATGGAAAAAAGTCCAGGATGCCTCACACTTGGGAAATGGTTTATGTCACCTGTCTTAAAGGAAGCGGTAATGAGATGAGGCAGGAGACCCTTTGCTACTTCAGAGATAGGCTACCACAATGGTGGGGGTTGGGGGTAGAGGGACCCCAGGACGGGGCTGAAACCTTCAGCTAATCCCCACAGCAAGCGTAAGCCACGCCTCCTCACAAGGCCAGTCGCCAGGCAGCAGAATGGACAGCTGTGAATGCCAGCACTGTTTCTATGTCCTCTTGCTCTCTGAGAACCCTGGGAGTAGAACACTCAGAATAGATGTTGGCAGTGATGGGGAGGAAAAGACTCGGTTGAGGCCTGCATGTCACTGGCCCCTGTCCAGGACTACTGGCTGCCTTCTTTGCTCAGTTTCAACAGGACAACGGTGACAGTGATATGATAAAATAGTGACAACTCTGCTGGGGCTCAGTGTGTTCGGCATTATCCTAACTGTTTCCCTTGAAGCGTTTCACTGCTCCTCTCAACAACTTTATGAGCTAAGTACCAGTAGTAGCTTCATTTTACAGGTGAGGAAACTGAGGGACAAAGAGGCTAGGTGATGGGCCCAAGGTTATTCACTAGTAAGGGGTACAGTTTGAATTCGAACCCAGGCAGCTTAATTTGAGACTCTGTGGTACATGCTGCACTGCTCCCCTTACATACGACAGTGCAAATGAAGTGCTGAAACATGGAGAGTGATCACTCCTTCCAGGCAGTGCAACCCCTTCTTCCATGATCTCCTGCAGGCCACTTAGCCGCAGGCATGCTACTGCTATGGCTAGTTTCATAGCATGTGCCTAATAAGTGCTCATGTTAACATGACATCATTTATTGCCTCTATCGCCAAGTGTGGGGTCAGCACGTTAAATAGGTTACCAGGTTGACTTCCTCAATGACAGCGGCAACAGCTGGTAGAGAAGCTGCATGAGAAAATGTACATCACGTACTTGGCACATAGTAGATGCCCTCCAGGGCACAGCCAGGAGCTGACAGCTCTCCTTTCCTCAGGAAATGCTGCCCACCATGGCCACCTCCCTCTAGCTGGGCCCCCTGCCCCTGAGCAGTTCTTCTGATGATGCTGTTCTCCCTGGGAAGTGCTGGGCCTCCCAGAGCCTCCAGAGGGAGGAGCCCACACTGGCCCCTGGGGGTTACCTTCATCGCCATCAAAGGCGTAGGCCGCCAGGCGCAAGGAGGTGGCGCAGAGGCTGCAGCGGAAACACTCTCGGTGGAAGAAGTGGCCTTCTGCGCTCAGCCGCTCCATCACGTACACGCGCTTCTTGCAGAAGAAACAGGTGTCGCTGCCTCCCAGGTTTATGGGAAACGTCTTTCGCATGGAATCCTGGGGGCACAGGGCATCAGGAGACAAAGGCAACCTGTTAGGGCTTACATGCCATTTTCAAATGCCAGGCCTAGGCTTCTAGACATTCATGGGAGAATGTGGGCTCCAGCTTGCTGCCGTGTCACCGCAGGCCCCAAAGCAGAGTGAAGGCGGCGAACACTTGGACAGACCCCAGCCTGGGGGGACTGCTCCTGTTGGTACTCTGAGGCAGGGGCACTGACAACAAGATGATGGGGAGGGGGCTGCATGCCCCCTCACCCCCACTGGCCTCAGGAAGGGAGTGATGTCTCCCGGTCTGATGAAGTGCCCAGGGTCGGTCTCTTCTGACCTGTCCCAGGACACAGAGTGAAGTCACTGGAAGATTTTTATATCACTTGGCCCCTACAGTGATGCAGAGCAGACAAGGAAAGCTTGTGGCATCAAAACTGTTCAGAAAAATGCAAGAAGCCAAGAAGCCCAACAGGCTGCCAGTCAACTTCCTAAAAGAAGCAGGAATGGTGAAGGGCAGGGCAAGGCCAAATCCGGGTGACTCCAGGGGAATGTGCCAGAAGGAAACCAAAAAGTTATCAGCTCACATCATCAGGGATGATGGCGAGTGGCCTAGTTTGGAAAAGGGGAGGCCTCAAAGGAAAGGGATGTTTTCTCCCTGACTAGAATCCTCAATCCAATGCAAAGGGCTACACAGGGTGGACCCTAGGGATGTCTAACTATGTGGATAGCCTCGAGTGGCCTTCTCTCTGAGTTCTCCAGAGCTCCAGACAGCTCTGCCTTGTGCAAAGACCCACAGGGGGTGAGGGGGGTGCTTTAGGGAAAGGCCTGCAGGCTCCTGAATGTGATCACCCCACTTGCATGTCCCCATGAGGATAGGAGCCTTGAGCAGGCCACTGTGTCCTCTGCACACCCCTGTAGACCCACCCTGTGAGGCCAGAGCCAGTGTCTGCAGGTGGAGGCTGAGAGGTGTGCAAGCTTACCAGGTCCGGAGAGGTGGCCTGGGCCTTAGGTCTGTGATCATTCATGTACAGATTGACCAGGACTTCAGCTGCAGCCCCTATTCCGCTGGACACTTTCCCTACCGTCAGCTACCCAAGAGCAGAGGTGGAAAAGACAGAGACAAAGGGAGAGGCCAGTTAGCACTGAGAAGGAATCAGCAACAGGCGGGATGGGTGAGAAGGCTCCTCATCTGCAGGCGAACAGCGTCCACATGCTGGGAGAGGCAGAACCAGCTGGCACACTGGAGGGCGGAACAGGAAATGGGGGATGGACCTGGGTGGACAGAGATGGCATCCATCCCAGGTACCAGGCCGTCAAGATCTCCTAGGGTTTCTCTTGTCACCGGACAGGTAAATGAACCCCAGAGAGAGGAAGGGATCTATCCAAGTTGCCTAGTCAGTAAATGCAAGATCAGGCTGCTTCTGGGAGTCTCCTGACTCCACCCCGCACCTCCACAGGCATCTCTGATCAGGAGTTAGGGAACCCAGGCTGCGAGCCTGGTAGCCACCACCAGGCCAGTCAGTGTTACCGTAGCTTCTCCAAGACCGAAAGCCAGAAAACGCAGCAAAGGAGACAGAGCAGGGAATACCACCGCCTTCCACACTGGCTGTTCTCTGGAGCCCCACCCCCTGGAGGGCCCTAAGCTGCTGCTCCCCACAGACCCACAGACAGGCTTAGGACCCCACTCTGCTACTAACCCCTTCTGAGACCCAGTATGAAACTCCTAATCTCTGAATTCAGTTACCTCAATCAGGAAAATGAGGGTAATAGTGCTTGCCCTGTGGATTTGTGCTAAGAACTGAGCACGAGAATGTGTGTATAAGTGCCGGCACTTAGCAGGGCGAGGCTAAGATGAAATGGACTCCTCCCTCCCGCTTTCCTTTGAATTCAGCAGGCTCCAGCCTATCCTGCAGCAACTGTGTCCCTAGGGGGCAATGGCCAGGTCTGACCTGAGTGCCTCCAGGCAGGGATCACAGGCACCTTGTCAGCCTAAGTGGTAACTGGGATGGCAAGAAAGGCAGCCTACCTGAGCACCCTCATAGGGCGGCAGCTGCAGGAGGCCATGCCCTGAGAGCCTGGAGCACAGAGCTGGGCAGCAGTACATGTGAGCCTCAGGGATCACTGCCTGATGGGAGGGCATGATGGCCTGTGCCTACCGCTGAATGCCTGCGTCCCTGCCCTCAAATCAAGGAGCTAGGGAAGGGTGGCAGTGCACAGCCCAGACAGACATGGTACAATACAAGTTCGTTGCACACACAGACCCCAAGATGCACCCTCTTCCCTGCCAGCTCCGAAAGACACCCCAGGAAGGCTGCAGTCTCCTCTTCAGGGAAGCAAACATGCACACTATAAGGTTCTGTCAACACAGTTCCTGAGTCCAAAACCCTGGAGGGAGGGGGCCTCCGAGTCCACTTTATGGTGGGGCTGAAAAAGTCAGTGATTTAGGGTTGAAGGGACTCCATGCAGGTTACGGCCACTGGGACAAGTAACAGAGACTTCTACAAGGGCTGGCGGCTGCCACACCTTCAGCCTACACCCATGTCTGAACCTGGGAGCCCACATCTAACCCCGTGTGAAGACCTCGAATGTGCAACAGAAGTTCAGGGACAGCCAAGCAGCTGGCAGCGGCTCTTACAGCTCCCCCGCTTTGGGTAGCTGAGGCCAGTGCATCAGAACCCCGCAAAGGCACAGGCACTAAGAGGGGATAAAGCAGGGAAGGAAAGGGGTGGCTAGCCGGCTGTGGAGAGTGGGGACCCTGGCTTCCTGTCTGATTCCAGGAAGCTGCAACCCGAACAGAACTTGGGAACAGTCTCTGGACTGCAGGTGAGGCTCCTGGGGCCCGTGGAGAATGTGGCCGGACCTAGTGGGGTTTGGGGGGGGGTTGTGACCCCATGACTCAGACAGATGGGACCTTCTCTGACTTGACAAAGCCAACCACCTCCTTAGGCTCCTCGAGGAGCCTAAGCTTCTCGATCAGGTAGTCACCCCATTCCAGCCCACTTCTCCCAGCCTGGGAGAGGTTAGGATTCTGCTTTGAAACACACCCTGCCAGTTTTAGGATCCGTTTCATGAATGCCAAGAAACTTGACTCCTGCTTCTAAGAAAGGCTCAGGTACAGTGGATCAGGACAATAGCCATTGTTTGCCTGCGGGGGCCCAACCCCTGCGGCCCCATCACAGCCTCCTCAGATAAAGGCTGTAGAATATCAAATACTTGCTGAGTTTATATCAAAATACAGAGAGGAAGGGGCCTCCCTGGTGGCACAGGGGTTAAAGCCACAGTCCTATCAAGCTTCTGTCAGCCACTGTAGCGAGAGTTTGATCCCAAGGTGGGTCAGGGAGGTGACCCACATGGTGCAGCAGACCTCCCCTGACCCACCTGCTGCTCCTCTCAGCAGTGTATTTCAATCTGCCTGCTTTGCTTCCCACTCTGTCTCTGGTGAATCCTCTCATCCCCCACCCCTGCACCTCTGGCTCACATCCCAGTTTTTGTATGCATAAGTAAATAAATCTTTAAAAAAAAAATACAGAGGGGAAGGAGGGCACAGGAGATCAGACTTGCCTGTCCACCCACTCTGCCTGCATATGACTGTCTCCACCGGCCCAGTGTGTGAACTGGCTCCGTGGTGCCCTCCCAGAAAGGGCTCAGTGATGCCATGAGACCCACGCACAATTATTGCCTCCCCTGAGTTAGCAGATTGAGACTACTTTCTAGGGTTTTAAATGCAAGTCCCTAATGAGACCTTATTAACCACTTAGCTAATAAGCACCTTGAGCTCCTGAGCTTCTGTGTGAGCTTCTGACTTAGGGAGCAATTACCAAAGCACGCCGTCGAGGTTGCTGGGGGTGGGGTAATGCCAAGGCACGTCTGTGGAGTTGCGGTCTGCTCAGTTCTCCCAGCACAGGGCACTCTCCAAGTCACCTGACCAGGAGACCAGGACAAAGACCACACCTTGCCTGTCATTAGGGGTCAAAGCCCTTTCTCCTGTTGTATCTACATTCCCACCCCATGATGGTGGTTTTCTTTTCT
>NW_004567116.1:31205639-31208508 GCF_000260355.1 Condylura cristata
TTCCTTTCCTTTCCTTTCCTTTCCTTTCCTTTCCTTTCCTTTCCTTTCCCTTCCTTTCCTTTCCTTTCCTTTCCCTTCCCTTCCCTTCCCTTCCCTTCCCTTCCCTTCCCTTCCTTCCTTTCTTTCTTTCTTTCTTTCTTTCTTTCAAGAATAGCTAAGTGAGAGGATCCTTAAGGGAAAGTAGCATTGACCTCCCATGTGACCTTCTTGGCCAGACAGAAACCATCACGGCACCATGGCCAGGTGGCGGAAGACTGCTGGACACCCACACACAGGGACACCCAGGCCATACTGCCTCTCCCGGCTCAGAGGACGCCAGTCCCTGACTGGCTTTTGGAGCCTTTCTCCCCCTACACTGAGCTGGCTCATGCCCTCTTGGGTTCACACTCTGATGTGATGGTCGTCCTCATTTCTATGCTCCTGGTACAGGGCGCATGTTCTGATGGAGGAGGAAGCAGGCTCGTGGGCTCATTTGTGTCCTAACAATGGGAACTTTCCTCCCTGGACCTGAAACTCAGCCAGGAATATCAGATGTCCATGCTGTGTTCCTGCAGAGTGGCGCCACCTATGACCACATGCCTTGTGTGAGCACCATGAGGCCTGAGGGGTCAGCCAGGGGCAAGAGCAGTACTTCCGGGCCTCAGAGTTGAGGGCTCTCCGAAAGGGGAGGTTTCCACAAGTAGGACTGGTGGAGATCCCCTGGGGCCCCACGGACAAGGTCCTTGCTCACTGAGAAGGCCCCGGTTGAGACACATCAAGGGACAGACTGGGGGACTTGAGACCTTAGTTCCCTGCTGAGGCCAAGGGAAAGCACAGGCCACACTGAAGCCCTGTTGTTTGTGGGGGTCCAGAAATGATACCCAGGTGGGGTTCGGGGAGGCTCTAACTCATCTGAGGCTGTACTCCCCTAAGTGTTTGAAATGGAAATGGGCACTGAAAATAACATCTTTGCTTTTAGAAAGAGGAATTCTTTTCTCTCTGACTTTGCATCTCTTAGTGTAACCCCTTCCAGCTCTATGCCTGTTGCCACAAATAGCATGAGTTTATCTTCCCTGATCGCTGGGTAATGTTCTATGGTGTCCACTATATCACATCTTCTTGATGGTGGTGGTGGAATACAGGTGCCATGGTGGCAGGATATCTACAGGGACCACACTGGAGAGGAGACATCAAGTAACTATCCAAAAATGAGGTTTAGTCAAGAAGACCAAAGCCCATGGCATCACCAGGCTCCCCAAATTGTTCTTTCTTTGCTTCTGCCTTCTTTTTAACTGGAGCAGCAGCAGTGGTAGGATCTGACAAAGTCACTGGATTATTCCAATCACCTTCGGGAGTAACTGTTGGCCTCTCCATTTTACAAGTAAGGGAAACTAAGATGCTGAGAGATCCACGAACATGTCAAAGGTCACACAGTGAAAAGTTGCTCTGAGCCCAAGTGTGACCCCAAACCCATATTCTTCTCCCTATAATGCCCACCTCCCTCACCAGCACTCTACTGATTTAAATCCTCAGGCTGGGATGCACACAGGATGCCTCTATAGAGCTGCCTAGCTCTACCCCAGGGCCAGAGCAAGGAACAATGAAGTTGGAAATTGCCTTGAGATCAGATGAAACACAGGCAGATGGCCCAGCCAAGAGTACACTGCTTTACCCTAATGTGCAAATTTCTATAGTAAAACCAGCAAATCCAGTTCTTAAACAAACACCCAAAGGGTACAAAAAGCACCTTTTAAAATGCACAATGCTTTTCTGACCTAGGAGGACTAAACCACAGTCCCAGCCCAGGGAGACCAGCCCTTTCAGACTCAGCTGTGCAAACAATCAGCCACCATCTTGTTCTTGCGAGAGCTCACCAGCTTTGGTAAATGATTACCAGTCACACCAAGGTCAAGTCAGCAGTGACCTCCCTTCTTGAAGAATGAAGTTACGTAATGGTTGCTAGGGGGCTGATACCACGTAGGAGGGCTGGCTTGAAAGGATGGATGAGTCAAAAGGTGCTGGGGAGATAAGACTGGACCTGATCTCATAGTCCAAATTCTCAAAGATAAGAGTCTGGTAAGGATCTGGACCCTAAATGAGAGGACCTCAAATTCCCTCTGGCCAAAACCCCAGCAGCATCACTGTGGACTTCAAAGTGGAATGCCAATTGGGGAGGGCAGGCAAGTGTGGTCTCGCAGAGCTGGTGACCCAAGTTTGCATACTGTGACATGTGCTCCTCATGACCAGTTTGGCTAAATAGGTTCCCACAATGTGGCAAGTATCCCTGGATTCTTGGATCCTGGAGTTCTGGAGCAGGAACTGACATGCTGTCTGCCAGGAGGTTGCCAAGGACTAAGCATCAGTTTCGAAGGACATTCTTCTTCCCCTGGCTTCCTTGAATTGAGTTAAACATGGGTCACTGGGCAAACAGAGCATCCATATTCTATTAGAAAGAAACACGGAGGCCCAGGAGAGACCTGAGTGCTTCCTGGGCTGAACGAAGCTGTTTGTTGCCAGGTTGTCATTTGCTCTAAGGGGCATCATTTGTCTCCTCTGAGGAGACCAGCTTTTGTATGTGCATAGCCTGGCATTGAATCCATGCGGGGGTTGGATGGGGGCGGGACAAAATGGTAGATATGGCCCCCTTCTTTCCAACACAACTTGACATTAGAAACTCACCAACTGTCCACAGTGGCTAGACAGTAAGCTCTAGAAAGGCCTGTGAGTGCTCAGTCCAGCGTAGATGCTTTTTTTTAGGTGGGTGAACTAAGGCACAGGAGAATAAGTGGCATGGCGAGTGCCCAGGCAGCCGCATCTAAGAGTTCCCCAGTTGTTCCCAGCCACACGACAGAAGGCACACCAGTTCCTAGTGAACACTTTGGACTGTATT
>NW_004567116.1:31208823-31259965 GCF_000260355.1 Condylura cristata
GCTGCCTCTGCAGCAGAGGGAATGCTGGGCCAGAGCCAGGAGCCAAGGGACTGAGCTCTGTTTGGGGCTCCCTCTACCTTTGTTTTCTCTTCTGTGGCTCTGCTTCTGCTCAGTCTGCACTTTTTCAGGAAGAATAGCCTCACCCTCACCCCCATTTTAAACTGCATGCCAGAACCCTGCCATCTGTTCTAATTTTTCCACGGGAAGTATAGTCTTTCTTCCTTATCATCACCTTAATATCACTGTTGACTGTTTATTTCCCCTATTGTTCACTATTTATTTTCCCTTGTGAGGCTCATCAGGGCAGGAATGTAGCTATTCACTTCTGCATGTGCCCAGAGTCTGAAGTGTCTGGCACGGAGCTGACAGTCAAATATTCATTGGTTGAATGGATGAATGTTCAGCCATTGCTTAGCAAGTGATGCTGGCTTTAGCTTCTTGATGAGCCTGGTGGAGAAGCAGCTCTTGAGGTGCACTGATGCTGTGCCTGGGGACATGCTCACTGACAAGAGGGTCTGTGCCAGACCCTCTGTCTCTTGTCATCATCGAGGAACCAAACCTACTGGGAGGTGAGAAGGCCCTAGCTGTGCTGTCCACTGTGAGGGCAGGGAAAGTCAGGCCTCCCTGAGGACGGAAGCAAAGCCTTCCCACCTGGACCTTGCCTAGCTCCATCCTGAGGAGACAGCCAGCCCAGGTGGGAGAGGAGAAGCAAGTTGGGCCCTGCCACAGCCTGTCTGAGCCCAGGCGCCCTTGCCCCTCCCATCAGCCTGGCAAGGGAGCCAAAAGTCTTTATGCACAGGGCAAAGCCCCCACACCCCGCTCTTGGAAGATGTCTATCCTGAACTGGGCAGAAAGGCTACCCTGGAGTTTTGGTGATGACAAAACGCCATTTTCTACCCAAAGTTTCACTATTACATGAGTTGGAGCTCATTCCCTTGTCGATGAGAAAACAGAGGCCCAGACAGGTTAGGAGACCTCGGGTTTAACAGCTGACCACGGGCTGCCCTGAAGCAAGGCACTGGGCATCTTGGCCATGGCTACTTTCAGTGGCTTTGACAACTGGAAGTGTTTGTTTCTCTGTGTAAGTAAAAACAAGCCAAATACTGACGATTTCATATGGCAAAAATGTTCCTTATCTCTACGCCCATGTGCAGCTTCCCCTCTAAACTGAGTAAGGGAATCCCTCTGTTTCTCAGCAGCTAACACAATTAGCCTGTGTGGGCACCCAATTCATGCTTGCTGGATGAACAAGCATCACTGGACATGCTTTCATGTGCTGCCTGTCCCACTAGGTTGCTTGCTCCAAAATAAAACCAAAACCAGGCCCAAGACTATAGTCAGTATCTTACATATTTCCACCACAGCCAAGCCAGGCTCCAGATGTTTACCTGAGTGGGTCGAGCAGAACACAAGAGCATCTCAGAACATGCAGGGGGTGTGGGGAGCTAGTGGCTTAGGATAACTACCTTTTTGGCAGGAGAAATAGAGTCAGCAGTCGATGGAGAGGAAGGAGCAGCTGGATCAGGAGATGGAAGGCAGGAAGGAGAAGATGGAGAATGAGGATGAGACAGGCCTTTAGAGAGAAGTTTATTCTGCACAGAACAGAAATAGAAGAAACCATGATTATAGCAGGGCAAGGCACTGGGGCATACCCCTCAACCGTGCAGCCCCCATGCGTGTGCATTCAAGGGGGGAAGAGATAGCCAGGCCGCTGTCTCAGGACAGAATAGCAGCATCTACACTGAAGTCCAAAGACTGGCTGCCTCCTGGTTATCCTGCTTTCTGCTAGTTCTTCCAGCTCCACTGTCATACCAAAATAGCTACTCCTGTTCCTGCCTACGTCTACTGCAGACGCCAGTGCCAACTCCTGCAGCTCACGCTCTGGGCTGACGTAGCTGCTACAAGCTTAGGAAAAGAGTGTCCTGAGCGTTAGGGGACAGATGGACACAGCAGGGTCCTCTGCAGCCACTGGCAATAGCCAGCCTCTGGGTAGCCCCTGAAATCCTAAAAATGAAAGCCAAGTGTCCCTCCCATGTCTGAGACTCTACCAAGTAGCCGAGGACACCTGACAGTATCAGAGGAGGCCTGCTATAGAGACGAGGCTCGCTGAGGCAAGGGAGTGCTCACACCTAACTAGCAACTGTGCTTGTTCTCTGAGCTTATGCTCTTCTTTTCAGCACTGGGTGGAGGAGGCAGTATTTCCTATTTAAGACAAAGCCATTCTTCTTGGCTCAATGGCGCCTTTTGGGAAAGCAGAGCATAGGCTAAGGCCAGGGGTTGGCCTCCTCATTCAGTGTCCCTGACCAGGGCCGCAGGGAGGCCTCTCCATGGCCCAGCAAGTCACCCTCCATGGCCCAGCAAGCACTGGGTTTACCTTCAAGGCACTGTGATCCTTGCACCTGGCTTTGCTTGGGCCCCTAAGCAGCCTAGAACCTACTCCAAAGTCTAGGTCTACCAGCAGGCATTTCTCTCAGCAATGCTTTCCTTTGACCCAAGCTTGTTTTTCTGCCTTTGATTTTCCCATTCCTTTTTTTTAAATGACTGACCTACTCATTTCAAATGTCCCCACTTGGGTCCTTTTTAGATGTCAGTTTGAATTCTTTCATGACATGGAAAATGAACAGCTCCCAGGGCTATCAAAAGAGGCAAGAGGAAGTCAAGCTTGGGAGCATGGTTCATAGCCACTCACTGGATGCCCAACACCTGACCCCGTGGGGCTGCTGAAAGCCCTGCGTTTACCTGTGGGAACTCCCCATGTCCAAACATGGAGGCAAGGTGAGCTGCCTTCTCCTTAATGTTCTTTGTGTGAAATTCCCTGTTGGCCAAATTCTGAGCTTTCTTCTGCAGTCAAGAAGAGAGAGAACAGAGAAAGGAGACAGTGATAGAGGCCGACGGTCACCCGGGGGGGGGATGGAGACCATTAGACAGCACAGGACAGGAGACAGGGAGTGAACAACAAGGAAAGGAACCACCCTGGGCAGGAGGAGGGAGGAGGAGACAGGAAGACACCAGGCATGGGCAGAGAGACAGGGCACAGAGACAGGGTTTCACCTGGAGAATCTTTTCCTCCACTTGCTGCAGCCGTCGCAGCACCCCAGAGAGGGCCAGCGCTCCCTGGCAGGTGGCGGGCAGCCCAGCAGGATGTTCTGGCCCTGTTAGCTGCAGGTCAGACTTGGTTCTGGCTCTCCAGGGCCTGCCTGGGCGCTCGCCACCAGTGGACACTTGATTTAACTCTCGGAGCACATGCCCGGTCACCACCACCGGGGAGAACTGGGAGAGAAGGAAAATCAGGCTTCTGCCCCACTGTGGCCCTTTCCCAGATCCCCCACCTTGAGGGATCCCATGAGGACCAGCAGCAAAGGGCACAGAGGGTGCCACCTCCTGTGGTGAGGCCCTACCATCTGCACTGGAATCACCCACAGCCTTGGGCCTCAGCCTAGACCCACCAGTCAAAACTTGTACAACGCCAGGGGTTCTCAACACCAGCAGCACGCAGAAATTACCTAGGGCGCTTAACCTGCACCCAACTCCTAGGGATTCTGGCTTAACTGGGGGAGGCACCAAATAATGGTATTTAAAAAATGTCTCCAGGCAATTCTTATATGAATAAACATAAAATCACTGCAGTGTGTCTGCACAGATCTCATGTGGCCTGCAAAGTCCAGAAGCAATGTGAAATTCCTAATGCTGATTACATGTCCTTGAGTATCATGCCACTAGCAGTGATTCCATTCAAAAACCAAACCTGGAGATGCAAGCCAGAAAAAGCCTCACCCACGGCTTCAGGCAGCAGCCACCCTGTATGGCCTGGGGTGGCCTCTGCCACTTGCCCGCTTTTTTCCACCAGAGGCGTGGAGCACGTGGCCTTCCTGAGCCCATCCCACCGTCATGGCCACTTTTCCATCTACTCAAAGCTAAGTCCCAGGGACCTCCCACAAAATACCTACGTGGTGTAGTCAGTTTTCCCCCAAGCAAATAAAGCACCTAGAGCCTGGTAGTAGCAGGCCAGTCAATACCCTGGATGGGCTGAGGCATCCATGCGTGGATTTCAAGGTGTTGTATGCTTGGTGATTCTTACCGAGAAAGGTGGTGACCTCAAGTTGTGTCTGCCTTTCCAGAGATGCTATAATCAGCCATACTCGGGGTGTGGAGAGAGCCACTGACCCCACCCTCAGGGCCAAGTCCCCTCTGGCCTCACCAAGACAGCGTCCACTGGAAGGAGCCCTACCTGCCTTTTCAGAGGAGGTGATGGGCTGGGGCGTGAGCTCCTCTGGCTTGGGGCAGCGAGAGTGAACAGGAGGGTCAGAGGAAGAGCACAGGACCGGCTTACCTATCCCTGAGACGTGACGTTCCTGGGAGGAGAAAGGTGAATCCAAGAAAGCAGTGCAGGAAACATGAAGGAAAAGATGAGTCAGACTGAGACACTTGGAGGGTGGAGAGAAGAGAGGGAGGGAGACAGACTTTGCAAGTGCAGAGAGACCACTGAGCTGAGCTACTGCAAGCCAGGTCCTGCCAGGAAACTTGAGTCCGGGCTCTCTGTCCAAGTGAACAGCAAGTCCCGGAGTCCCCAACTCTTGGAGAACATTTGACTCCCAGCGAGGCCAAGCTTTTGGCTCAGACCCAGGTCTTAGGCGGCCACTGCCAGCGTCCAAGCTGGTCCAAGTGGCCAGCCCTAGAGGAGGACCTGGCAATGGGCCACTGCATGCCCACTAGGGGACAGGAATATGGCATCTACCTCCTAGAAGAGAGTCCTCCTTGACCCGTGAACATGAAAAGGGTCAAACCTCCAGAATGGGCCTTTTGGGGGGAAATTCAGAGAATTACAAGTCTTCGGAAAATGGCCCCCTTCTAATAAAATCACCTGGAGAGGTGAAAATCATCCAGGAGAGGCATGTGCCTCAAGACCAAGTACTGTCTTTGCCTCTAGCTAGCCAAGATTCTGCCCCTGGCTGCAAGAGGAGCCTATTTCTGACAGGTATTCTCTAAAGGAAAAGTGACAGCAGCATTCCAAAGGAATTTCACGTACAAACTGAACTACACAGCAGACTCCCTGAAGTCAGAGGCCGAAGTCAGCTCGGTGTGCAGCCTGAGGCACAGCATTGGACCCTACTCCAGGCTCAGACTGACCCTGTCGGATACTAGCTGGCCTGCTTGATGTAAGGGAGCTGAAGAGGGGCTACCTGAGGACACTGGGAAGCTGGTTTTGTGCCTGTGGCCCAGTCTCTGCTGCTGGGACAGATGCCACAGTGACCCAGTGCTCTCCCAGGCAGCCAGCACACTGGACGCTCCCTTACGCTCTCCCATCTCAAAGACGGCAGCAAAGCAAAAGCCAAGCAGAGAAAGGCTTCTTCTCTGGGAGAGCAGGCATCAGCAAGCTACAGTCCAGGGGCCAAATCTGACCTGTGGTCTGTTTACTGACCCCTATCACCTACTGACTCCTGTAAGTGTTGTCTATGGCAAATGGATACGAGAGATCAGATAACCCCAAAGCCTAAAATACTTGTTATCTGGTCCCCTTTAGAAATGGCTTTTGACTCCTCACAAGGAGTTCGAGTCTCATGGTAGCCAGGCCTGCCTGGCATGTCAAATCCATCACTAGCCTGAACTTTTCTGCCGACTTCTCAGCTGATTCTGGGCACCACAAAGGCAAACCCAGTGAGCACAGGACAGACTCACCTGCTTCTGCAGAGAGGGGTTCCGTGAGTTCTCCTCAAACTTGGCCAGGAGCTGGTTTGCCATGGACTTGACTTTGTTCTGATTTCTACCTTCTTTATTGCCGCTGCCCTCTTGATGGGAGCCTACGCTCCGGCTGGAAAAGGCTGAACGCTGCAAAGACCCAGTCAGAGTATTGGTTGTTGGATCGTGGAACCCAGATATCAGGGAAGGGGTTTGGAGGCTCAGGAGATGAACCCAGTCTCCTAAAGAGGGGTGTGCCCTGTTGTCTGAGGACGTGAGCCAGAAGCAGCGGATACTCCCCAAAGGAGATGGTGCTCACAGGAGGGGCGAGTTCCCCCAAGGCCTGGGGGCAAACTCAGGCTTGGAAGTCTCGCAGGGCTTTCACTTTCCAGCCCAGTGACCTAAGCAAAGTATTGCTCAGAAGTTTTCTCAGCTATAAAATGAGGTTACTAACCCATTTCCCACAGCTGTTGCAAAAATCAAATACAGTAATGAAATGATGAACAAAATAGTTTTCAAAGCATCACATGCCCAGTCATGTGGCAGAGAATAGGGGGTGCAGAAAGGGGGGCAGTATTGGCAGGCAGGGCATAGGCTCTGCACCTCTTTGTCCCTCCTCCTCCCATCAGTCCCAAGGTCAAGCAGTCCTGCTCTGCTGTTGCTAGCTCTATAAAAAAAAAAAAAAAGGACAACAACTTTTTATTTTGAAATAACTTCAGATTTATATAAAGTTATATAGTCCAGACCCTTCCTGGCTGCATCTAATTTTAACATGTGGAATAATCATGACAATTTTTATCAAAACCAGGAAGTCGATAATGGGACAAGAATACTAATCACACTGCAGAGACCTGGTGGCACCAGCTTCGCCACTAACATCTTGGTCTTCTGGCTCCAGGACTTAGCACAGGCTGCAGGACCCCCACTGCTTTGAGGTATCAGGCTTCCTCTGCCTAATCCCTCCAACTATAGGGTTTACATCATCCTTTGTCTTTCATGGCCTACACACTTTTGAAGGGGGTGGGTGAGTTATTTTGTACAAAATTCCTTCATCCAAGTTAGGCTGTTTTCTCATGATTAGACTAGGGTTATGGATTTTCAAGAAGATACCAGAGGAATGACAAGCTTATCGCTGTTGTATTTCAGCATATCTGGTATCCAGCCTTATGACCGGTGAGATGCTGTGGGGGTCACTTGGTCATGCTATTTCATTAAGTAAAGGTTTCTTTAGTTCATCTGCTAAAAATAAAACTTTGGATATTACTGGTGTTCACTGATTGTCTGTGCTCCTTTGCCCTAGGACCTGCTCCCACAGGTTTAGAGTAGAACGAGAAGGGCCATGTCACATGGGCAAGCTGACCCTCTCTCATGGGAAGAACACTCAAGATGTGTTCACTTGGAAGAAATTCATGGGAGAGGGAACTATTGCCTACTGTCTTTTTTTAAAGCTCCCAGCAGCCCAAGGGGCACCTCTCATGCATAGCCACTCTGAAGTGTTGGACAAACACAGAGTCACTCCCCACTTCAAAGTGTGAAATGTAACTCTGCAGAGCAACCTAGGCTTGGCAGGTGAGAGGTAGGTGACTGGGGTGGTCGCCGTTGTACAAGATTAAAGTCAGACAGGACAGTGGGTCCCTTGGATCAGCACTTCTCAGACATAATGTGGCATGAATCCCTGGGGGTCGCCTTCAAGAGCAGATTTGCATTCAGCCAGTATGGGGTGGCCCCGAGACTCCGTGGGGCTAGCCACCTGCCAGGAGATATTGCTGTGCTGGTTCCCAGCCCACACGTTGAGTAACAGGATTGACTTGAAGTAAAAACAGCTGGCAGAGAAAATGGTCCAGAGCCCTCTTAGAAGGGGCAGGTGCAAACTAGGTTTCTTTTCACATTCTAATTCCAGCGCTATTATCAAAAGAAACAGTACAAAGTCTACCTCAAATAAACAGAAGACTTCTACCAGAGACAGAATGTATCACAGGGAAGCTTCTTGGGCAGTAGCAGGAGAAAAATCACCAGTACTAAAAGCAAGAAACAATACCCAGGGGCCTGGGCCATCTCTCTAGTCCTGTTAATCAGTCTTCACTGCCTCCTCCAAATTATCTCCCTATCTGTTGGCTTCTTGCTTATATCAGAGGCAAGGAACACCAGAGTTGGAAGAGATCACCTAATGAGTTTCTAGAAAAGATTTGGACAACGGTGATGATCGGAACTCATCTGAATAAAATGATTCTGTGTACATGCAACACGAACGGAATTCCAGGTGTCTTTCATCGGCTCCTGCCCATTCCAGCACCGTGGACCTCAGGGCTTTGCGTCGCCCTTCATCCAATGGCTCAGTGTTGTAAGAACCAGTTCAGGCTTCCACGTGAAGCAAGTCATAGACATGAACAGTGACGTGAAAACACAATGGTGTTTTCACAATGGTGAAATGCTTCAAGCATGTGGGCAGCAGTCTTTTCTAAGTCCTATAACTCAGTGTACAAACTATCCTGGCCCCTTATTTTATCATTAGCTATCCCCCAGGAGGCTGAGCTGCTGTCTACGGTTCACGGACAGTAGCTACGCTGGCTTTTGTGGGTTAAAAGTTTTCAGAATGAAATGTATGTCTCAGGTCTCTTTACCGACTTGCCTGGGGAGCTGGAACTGATACTCTCTTTCTCAGCTGATCAATTTTTCAGTAGCTGGAGAAAGGGAGTCCTGCTTGGCTTTACCAAAGCAGCCTGCCCTTTTCTTCTTTCACCAGAAGGTGGCACTCGTGGGCACTGGGATCTTCCCTTAAACACTAAGCTTCGGAAACACAGAGGTATAAACTGCCCTGGGGCAAAGTGGGACTGCCGGTGGGTGCTCTCTCCGGGCACTACTGTTAGTACACACTGACTAACACGAGTGCAGGTACCAGGCCAGAGTGGCTGACATCATCTTATTTTATCTTTAAAAAGCCTGCATTTTTAAAATTCAAATGTACTGCCGTATTTAACAGTTAGGAGCTCATGTTTCTCAAGGTTACATAGCTAGTAGGCAGTGGGGCAAGGACCAGCAGCTGGCTGGTTTTTCCTTCCAGCCAGGCTTAGAAGCCAGCAGGTCATGAGAGAGGCGAGGGAGAAGGGCCAGGGAGGTTGCTATGGTGGGACTGTGGCCCCTGGTGGTCAGACGACAGGGGTGGGCCTGCTTTACGCGACAGTGTGTCACCCACCTCATCCAGGTTGTTGAAGCCTTTCCGCCTTCGTTTGTTCATGTCATTCTCTTGAGTCTGGCTGTCCACCTGCAGTGATGGACAGCAAGGTGAGGTCAGAACTGTGAAGGGAGGCAGCTCCATAACAGCCCTCAGCCCAGAGGACTGGCCCTGCCCAGCACAAGGGGACGCAGGCTGCCTGCAAACAGCTGCCAGCCTGAGAGATAGGCACAAGCTGCCCTGCCCTGTGACAGAGGCCGTCCGGGGCTATGTTCAGGCACGGTGGAGGGGGCCTGACTGCGAGGGGTGGGGATCACATCTCAAACCCCAAAGAATCCCTGGGACCCAGATAGAGCAGGTGCTGTCTCACTGTCAACTTGACTTTGGGCTCAGCGTAGTCACTGCCAGGCTGCTGACGCCCCTTAGGGGACCACTTCCCACAGGCCCCTCTGCTGGCTCACTGCCAAGCCAGTCCTGGATTCTCTGGATTCATATCAACCATCCAGGCATTGGATGGCAAATTCCTTCTGCCATTTTAGTCATCAGTGCAGCTACCAGTGAAGGATATTTACTAACTTCAAAGAAACTGGATATGGTTTGAGAACCTGGTGACCGTAGAGCCAGTGTGTGCAGGATGCTTGATTTATTGTTTTGTTTTGTTTTTCCCTCCAGCATAACTTACTTACCGCTCCCTCCCTCCTTTTCACTCAAAAGTATCCTGGTTGCCTACAGGTAATCACATACAGTTTACTTTCCAGTGCGTGAATCTGGACTTTGAAATCGGCAGAGCCCTCCTCTACCCAAACCCGTTGCTTTACCCTGCATGAGCCACCCAACAGCGCCAGTGCCAGGCTGTCTCCTTGAGGCAACATGTCAGGCAACGTGTGGGGATGCAGGGGTGGGCTCAGCAGCTGGCTGGGATATGGCGGGGGCTGGATTCCGCGCCCCTTCTGCTCCCTGCAGGGCGAGCCTGTCCTGACCATGGGTTAGTTTCCTCTTTCCTCCAGTTCTTAGCTGGGGCCTTTCCAGGCCCTGGGGACCATGGAGCCATCACCATGGCTCCCTCAGAAGGGCGCTGGGTACAAGCCCAGTAAGACCCAGACTTCAGAAGCAGCAGGAACGGCTGCCGGCCACGCTCTCCCCTCACCCCCAGGGTGGTCCAGGTGATCGGCCCCTCTATGCTCATCCTGCCCAGTCACAGGGGGCATTTTTACCCCCCACTTGGTTTTACCTCTCAACAGTGACTTTCAGCCCCGGCACACAGCTAAAGTATCTTTCCCTGCCCTTACACTCTCTGTCACCCCACCCCCACCATATTTACCAGCACCTATTTTATTTTCTAGGACAAGATCAATCGCAGTTTAGTCATTGATACTTGTTCAAAAATGTGACCCTTCCCTGCTGGCCAGCACAACACAGCAGATCAAAGGGCCCTGCCTTCCTTTCAGCATTTTCCTCTGCTTCCAACAAATCATTATTCTGTGAATGGAAATGGTTTCAATCCCAAAGCCTGGGCACACACCAAGAGAAACAGATGACCTTATTTGCAACAATGTTGGGTCTCAGAGGCTGGACTGTCTGGGTCCCCAGGCTGTGAAAGCTGCTCTGGCCCCGGGACTGGAGCCTCGGAATTCAAGAACAGGACGTCCTACCCAACAGAGCTTGCACCATCTCGGGACTTCCTGCTGGGTTTGTTTCCACCTTCAATGAGGACTTGGCTTCCCTCGAAGAGCAGACCTCTTACTCTGTCTGTTGCACTGCACTCCATTGCCATGGCTGGACTTTTTCAACAGTCAGCGCCTGTACCCACCCAGGCCAGGATGCTGGCCACAGGCTCATAGCAGGCAGCCCCGGGGGAGAGTGCCCGGGAGCAGCGGCGAGGAAGACCCCAGCCGCCTGGAGCACTGCAGTTCGGTGGGAGCAACAGCAGCTATTCTGACGCAGCCTGACCCATGGGCCACCGGCCAATAAAATGCCATCTTCTAGGTGGAAAGGTTAGCAGCAGAGACCCAGAAAGCCCTTAGCCTTCTTTTGGATCTCTTATGGATGCACTGATTGCCAGTAAGCATTATGTTAAAGCAAAAGGTGGAGAGAAATTTCAAGATTCCTCTAATTGCTTATCTGTATATCTCTTATCTGGAAGCCAAACTTGCCCCATCTTCTTGTACTCTATTGGGCTCTAAAAAAGTTGGGGAACAAGGTGAGAAAATACTTATTGTGCCAGTCCATAACATGAGAAAACACAACCCACTCTCTCTTCTTAATCGCTCATCCATGCTCAGAAGGGACACTTCCTTGTCATGATTCCCCAACAACTTGAAAGGTTCTATATGCCAAAAGTCATTTGCTAAACAAAGTGATCTGCCCATTAGCGAGGACCAAAGACCATTGCCAGTTCAATCAAGTATTCCATCAGCACAAGATAACCATGCTGCCTTACTGCCTGGGTGCAGGTGAGTTTAGCTTGAAGCAAACTCTGTCTTCAGTTAGAGGGTACAACCCTAGAGAAATATAGATGCAGGTCAGAGCAAGAGACTGATAGCTGCAGGCAACGGCCTGTCCAGCTGAGTGGTGGCCATGCTAGTGAGAAAGACGGCCCTTGGACTGACAGGAGAGTCCTGTTCCTCTTCAAGGGCAGGACAGCCAGGAGCCCTAGGTTCTAGGCAAGGCACGAATTACTTCCCAGCTGTGTGACTTTTCTCACCCACTGCCCCACCCACAGAAAGCATGGGATGGGTTTGAGAAAAAGAGAGGACAAACAATGCCCTATCCAGGCCGTTTCTCTCTCTACTATCTGAAACACAGGACAAACAGTAGATGCTAAATGATGCTGGGGGAGGGCTCAGATCTGTGGGTTTTGACCCCTCTCAAGGTGGGCAGCCAAAGGACACGCCCTGGTGGAGACTGACCAGGGTCCTTTCCGGCCAGGCCGGGCGCGGCAGAGCCCCCACCACCACTGAGCTCCTAGCAGAGCCAGCAGGACTGGAGCACGGACTCACTCCCGCAGCCCTTGGGGGGTCTAACTGCCTTGCTGAGTGCTCATTTCTGCCCATCCTACCTCCTGAGCCAAGCTAGCCAGGCTGTTCCGATTTGGTCACTCTGTAAACAGAGGTGTGGTGAGCTTTAAACACTCCTTCCCAGTTCCCTCTGCAGTTCCCAGTCATGGCCTAAGTGGTGGGAGAAACTATGTGAACAGAGACGGGTGGTAAATGTGTGGCCCAGAGAGCTTCCAGAAAGTCTGCACTGGCATGTTTGGGAATGGGCAGTTGAAGCAGTAGACATTGAGTTTCAAGGGAAAATGGTTGGGCTGGGGTGGACTGAACTGGCCACTGGCCTCCTGAGCATGCCTTTTGCACAGTGGGCACTGGGTGGGTGATAGAGGCCTTACATAGAGCCTTGGCATGAGCAACTTGGAAATGAAGAGGCCGGAGCAGCTGGGTTCTGCCCAGGCTTTTGGCCGCTCTGCTGAAAACCTAACCTGCACACCTTCTTTCCCCCACCCCAGCCTCTTCAGTCTGTTCCTTCTTTGGACAGGGTGCGGCAGAGCATTAAGGATCCGCTCCTGGAGTAAGCACAACTGCTGCAACATTCCAGGGAATGCAGCCCTCAGTGGAAAAAGTGACCACTGCTCACAGAATGAGAAGAAAGGAGGCCACGAGGCCCAGCCCTGCCCTGGGCAGAGGGGTGCAGGACAAGGCAGGGTGGTTAAGAGATGGTCTGCAGCCTAGAGAGACGAAGCGAGACACAGCAGAGGCCCGCAGCCTTGTGCGGAGTGAGGGGAGGGGCTTTGTGGGAGGGGGGCCAGCTGGGTGCCAGCTGATGTCTCTTATTTGCAAGCTAACATCTCGGAGCCTCTACATTTTTCTCTGCAAAATGAGCACATTTTGCTAAGTGCCTTTGTATTACGTCTTCCATGGAGATGCCAGCGTTCAATTAAAAATGCAATTTTTCATTAGGCTTATGGCTCTTAAATTGTGTGCCAAGGCACCCTGTGGCACTATAATTACTCACAGAAGAGCCACTGGATACTTTAAATTTTCTAGAGAAACTTGGTGACATCTGTTACCCACTTTGCAAAGTAACCCTGTCAAGCTATTTGGACTTCTGTGATTAATACAGGAACAGTTTGATATTTCTTTTGCTCTAGGGCACTGTGAAAGAAATTACTACAGCACTAGGGTGCCATAAATCTGGAAGGTTTGGGAACCATATATAATTCATCTCTGAATATTTGCTCCTCTCATCAAAAACAAACACAAAATTTAGTCCCGGAGTTGGCATATAGTAGGATGCACTTGTTGGATTTAAAAAAAAAAAAAAAAAGAGTGGAGCAGAGTGTGTCAATGTAATGTGGAACCAGCCTCCCCCTACAAGGCCACACAGGCAGGCTTTCCCAACAAGTCCAGAAAAGGCCTTTTCCTAATACGTGTCATCTTGGTATGTGGAACTAACGTCAAGAGGCTCTGTGGGCCTTGGGAGAAACCGTGACCGTGACTCAACGCAAGTTATTTTGAGTTAAAGTTAATGAAGGTGTGGTAGTTAGAAGTGCTTGTCCTTGGCAGAGTCCAACTGTCCATCCTTTAACCACAGAAGAGACCACTGCTCTCTAAGTGTCTGCCTTTGCCTAGCTGAAGAAGCCATCACAGGTCCCCTTTCCATGGCCTAGGAGAATGTGGCTCGGAGGGTATCACACAGCTGCAGGCTGCAGCAAAGGTCTCCCCACCCAAGAAACTCCTCTCTTGACTCTCAGAGAAGCCATTACCTCCCCGTCAGGTGAGGTCAGCCTTGTCTCCTCGAAGCTTCCGGTCCCTCACCCCTGGGTTTGTCCAATTTTACTTCAGATTTTATAGTCATATCGATTCTCCACATATGTGTTTTTAAATTTTGACTTTTTCTTCCACTAATCTCTTGGTGTTATCTGATCATCCATCCACCTCCGCGGAACCTGAGGGGTGGGGGTGGGGGTTTCCCCATGTCCCAGCAGTGCCAGTAGTAGCTTCGCCCCACGCCGCTGCCACTAAACGGCCATCATGTCCCTAATCTAAACAGTTAACAAAGTGAGAAATCATCTCCTCCTCCCTCTGAGGAAGCCAGCTCCACAGTGCCAGGGGGCACTTCCAAAAGCAGTCAGTCCTCTGTAAGTCCTTGATCTGTATAATTTATCAGAATAATAACACCCAAACCATGAAATTCTCTCTTCCTTTTGCCCCATTCACATGCAGAGACATAAAACAAAACCCGTTAGAGACTTACCCGTGGGGTCCTTTTCCTTGGAAACGTGAGATTGAGATAATTATGAGAGAAGGATGATTTGGTCAAGCCAAGGTCAGCATTTTCTCTATAGATTTTGCCCCAAGAATCTGTTAGAAAACAAAAGGACAAGATTTGGATTGGTCACTTCTTCCCAAGGGCTTAGGAGGTATTTGCAAAATGGCCTGAGTAGGGGCTGATGAGCTACCAGTGACCTCCCGGTGACCACAAGAGCAAGCCAACTTGCACACACAGGCCTGGTGGGCGAAGTCGACCCTTTTGCCTCAAAGAGAAGGCACGGTCAGCCCCAGAACAGAGGACACCAGTGTGAGGTTTAGCCATGCAGGGAAGAGTGGGCACAGGGCTCTCAGGGGGCAAACCTCATCCAAAAGCAAGTACTTACCCACAGGCCTTAGCGGGGTGCCCCGGAAAAGTTCATAGAACTTGGAGAGGTACATGACCATGCTGAGCTTGTCAGGCTCCTGGGCAGATGCCATCTCTTTGCCTGTGGTCACTGGGGGGATGCCAAATTCACGCTCAGCGACATCAAATGCCAGCTGGTTGTTCTCCACAGCGTCATCTTCATTCAAAGAGTCAAAGTTGCTAGAGGATCAAAACAAGGTCAAGATCAGGAATAGGAGACAGAGGTACAAAGCTGAGCAAAATTCACCCCCTAAGAACCATTCTGGGCTCTACTCTCCAGTGCTAAACGGAGGCAAAGGAAGAGCTCCCAGCTCTGCTCCTCCACCCCCACGCGGCCCCTCCGCCCTCTGGGACGATGCTAACCCTGTCATTTTCACTCCGGGAGGGACCAAAAATCAGAGTTAATGAATCACTTTAGACCTGAGCTGAAACAATCAGAAATGTTTTAAAGCTCTGGAAAAAAACTGGGCTAGCTTATTTACTCTTAAATATTTACCTTACTCAACCCCCCATTTAAATTACAAAATAATATCAAAATCCAGTTATATATAAAACATACAACATAAAAACTGAGAGTCCCGGGCCCTCCCTGGTGGCGCAGCGGGTTAAAGCACTGCACTAAGAAGCTTAAGCCACTTCTGCATGAGTTCGATTCCCGCCTGCCCCGGAGGAGTCCATATGGCGAGGCAGACCTCTCCTGACCCGCCCGCTGCTCCCCTCAGCAGTGTACTTCGTCTATCTGCCTGTTCTGCTCCCCACTCTGTCTCTGGTGAATCCTCTCACCCTCCACCTCTCTGGCCTGTACCCCAGTTCTGTATGAATAAATAAATAAATCTTAAAAAAAAAAAAAGCAAAAACTGAGAGTCCCTTCCTTCTCAAGGCAACCTTGCTTCCCAAATGTACCAATGACAGCCCTTGGGTGGGTTTTCATTCTGTTGTGTGGATGCAGTTGATTCAAGTGTAACACGTATAGATGGGCTTTCTTTCAACATCACAAAGTGTCCACACAAACACAACCTCATGGCACAATTGACCCTGCCAGCACACCCAATGGACAATGTAAAGACGAACCCAGCAAAGGTAAGATGGCCGGCGGAGTGGAGTCTCCAATCTCATTATTTGGGCTACAGAGTCTCATCCTTCCTCTTTGAAGGTAAAGCTCCAGGTGTGAGTGTTCAACCCCACAAGGGTGGTGATGGGGAGTGGGGTTAACAAGTGCAATCACTAGTCTGAGGCTCTTCCACCCCTCAAATATTAGGGGCACAGAGGCAAAGTGTACAAAGGGCAATCAGTACAGTGGGAGAAGGGAAACTTAAGGGAAAACTCAGACTGGAAATATACGAAGGGAAATATTGAATGAGGTTCTGAAGAATCTGCATCTACACAATGGCCTGCCTTTATCTCTGGGGGCTCCCTCGGACAGTGAGGGCCTTGGCAGGGCCCAGACTCACATTAGTTCAGGCCGGAAGCGGTGGATGATAGCACAGAGCGCCAGGCCACTCCGCCAGGATGTGGTCAGGTCAGTGACACTGACATGCTGGTAGCCCTCTGTCTGCTGCTGGCACCAGGTTAGGAGCTTGTTGGGCCGGATGTCCGACTCTGTGGAAAGGGAGACAGACAGAGGTCAGGTACTCTGGTTCAGGCAACTCTGGGGGATGCCCTCTACCTGCCACCATGGCAGGGGACTGACCAGGAGGAGCAATGTAAAGAATGGACCACCTCATGGATGCAGCCCCTTGAGGTGGTCCTGTCAAGACTGGGTGCAGCCCCTTGAGGTGGTCCTGTGAAGACAGGGTGCAGCCCCTTGAGTGGTCCTGTCAAGACCAGGTGCTAGAAAACATGCTTGCCTGTGGCAATTGCCAAGGCCCAGTCCGCCCAGGCCCTGGATAAAGGGCGGGGCCTTGGGGGCGAGGAGGACGCAGACTAATCCAACTGTGCTTGTGTTTTTGGAGGACATTGTGCAAGCGGGTGAAGCACAGTGCTGCTGTGCAGGAGCAGCAGGTGCGGTGGGCGCAGGGGAGCGAGTTTGTCTGCAGCCTGCACGGCAGGGGACTCTACAAGGAAGGAGCCCTGAAGGAGGTGCATCTGATAGACGTCATGACGCATGCTTGGGAAATAGGTAGAAGACGTCCCAGGAAAACAGAGAAGTCTATGCATGGTAAAGACTCTAGAAGGACCTGCCATGTTTGCGTGAAATGGTTTACACTGGGCGGTGGTAGGGCGTGTAGTCTGGGGGGGAGGCGCAGAGGGTGGTCAGGCTGAGTTCACTCAGAAAAGGGGAGGAACCAAGGTCCTGGCGGCACTGGCAGCCAGCGAGCTTCTGAAGCAGGTCAGTGACCGAACAAAGCCAGGAGCTGGGAGAGTTATTTGTTCACTTGTCCCTTGGCTCCACCACTGAGCCCTGTTCTTGTGCCCAGTGCTCTCTATCAGGTCCTGAAAATCAGGAAAAGAAGGAAGGACACAGAACCTGTTATCTCGCCAGGAAGACAATGCTCACACGAGAAGTAACAGGAAAAGCAAAAGCAAGTTCCAGTGAAACCACCCGGGTTTTGCTCTCACGTGCCGAATGCAGGACGTGTATTAACGCCTGTCATCCTCACAACTCTCCTGTAGGTGCCGTTCTTGCCCTGCTTTACAGGTGAGGAAACTGAGGCACAAAGTCATGCAGGCCATGGCAGCAGAGCCAGGCTGATTGCAGGGCCTGTGCCTCACACCACCGGCAGGCCTTCTCTCTGCAGACCCGTCCAACAGCCTGGCTGGCCCCAGATGGCACTTACCCCGCCTGGAGAGGGTGGCAGATCTTCTCAATGAGCCCATTCTCTCGAGAGGGAATTGTTCCAGCTCCTTGGTGACATATAAGTGCTGCACCTATGCCAGGAGAGAACACACAGCTACCCACAGGTGCTCCCCCACAGCCTAGTCCCAGCGCCTCTGAAGCCCACCCACCTCCTGGTCAATGTCGGCACCCTTGTCCCCTGTCACAGGAAAATGTGACCATCGCACGTGATGACAACCTGAGACAGAGCCCTGGGTCTCAACTACATACACCACGGGCTGCCAATGTGGACATGTAGCCAATTTTAAAGGTTCTTACCATGTTTGTACTACTGGAGAGGTTGGGGATTGGGTCAGTCTGACTTAGTGGGGGAAAAGTATGCGCAGGAGCAAGGGAAAGGACTCGATGTTTGGCCAAGTGTCAGATACACAGTTCTAGAGAGAGGAACTGGGCCCACCTTTGGGGTAAGAGCCATTGGTGGCAGGGGATGTGCCTGGGCCTTAGATGACCGCCCCTTCCCCACTGCTCAGTGCAGAGTGAGCCTCAAGGGGCCTCTGGGAAGTGCTTACCTGATGCGGCCTGACGCAGTTTGAGTTGAGGTTTGGGTACCGGGTCCCGGGGTCCAACGTGTATTGCTCAAAGTTCTTGTTGATGTTCTCTGGGGTTGTCTGAGGTAACAACCGGTAGAGGCTTTCTCTGGAGGGAAGCAGAGCCCAGAGGTGAGGGACTGCTCTGGCCCAGCTCTTTGTCCCCACCCTCCCCTTCGGCCTCATTTGCCAGCACTCGAGGGCTTCCTGGTTATGTTTGCATTACCCTTTCCTGCAATGCCTGACCCTGGTGGCTTTTGAGATTTGCAGAGCAGGGGACGGTTGGAGAGGGGCTAAAAGGAGGTGGGAGTCTGGGAGTCTAGGAAGAAAATGGGATGCTGAGCTGGCAGCATGGGGACCTGTGGTTCTACTACAACCGCCACTCAGCCACATGGCCTCCTGTGGCCTCACCCCACGACCACAGGCCTCCACACCCAAGGCAGCAAAGGCCTGACCCCACCCTCCGGCTCCAGCTTCCCCCAGTCCACCAGCGGTCACTGCCACGTGACCAGCAGGAGGGGTCTGGGGGGAAGCTCAAAAGCTCACAGGGACAAGGACTGGGGGGTAGTGCTGAGGTGTCAGCATGCAGTGCTGCAAAGGAAGCCTCTCCTAAAGAAACTCGGGGCTCCTGGGTGACTGAGCAGTGGGGAACCCCAATTAGGGCATCCCTGATGGAAGTTTCTCTTTGGCATACAGGGCCTAAGTCACTGAAGGAGGGAAAGACCATGATGCAGAAAACTTCCTCAGAGACCCCGATGATCCGACCAGGCCATGTGTGGGACAGCAGACAAGAGGGGACAGAGATGCCAGGCTCATTTGGAAGTCACCTGCCAGCTAGTTTCACCCCTCTCCTGCTTAAACTTTTTAGCCAGCTCTGCCCCCAGCAAGGAGCCTGCTGTCAATCTCACCTTTCAGCCAGAAGTTTCAGGGGTGGAGTGCCCTGGTGCCAGCTCTTCACCATCCACGCTGTGTCAAAGGCTGCCAGGAAACCTCGGGCACACCCTGTGCCCATGGGCCAAAATGGCTGCAAAAGTAAGCGCCCGAAGTTATGCTTGGTTCTGATGGCCCCCAGCCTACTGTGCCACAATGCCCAGCATCACTGACTGCCAGACCCTGCAAGGCACTCAGATGGGGGTGGGGGGTGGCCAGGGAATAATGGGGCAGCTCACTAGGGTGTGCCACAAACACAAATAGTTGCCGCACAAGGTCACATGGAGCGGGTGCAATGACAGGAATAGCATCTCTGTTTTTGAGTCCAAAAAAGGCAGAGGCAGATTCCCCCTGGGGAAAGGAAGTGGAGGCCAGGCGGCGCTTCATACGAGGGTTGCACTTAGGCTGACTTTCACGTGCAGAGAGGAGTCTGATCTTGCTCCATTCAGAGGTGGTGTGGGCAAAGACTTGGTGGCTGGGAAATGAGAGAGCCTGAAGGCAGAACTGGGGAGAGAGAGGGCAGGGAGCGGGACCAGGACAGAAGACCTGGGCTGACCGTCAACCCAGGGGCTGAGGTGACAGGAACAAAGGTGAACAAGGACGTTCACCAAGGATCTAACTCAACTGTTTCGTAGGCACCGAGTGCAGGGTTTGTAATTTAACTCTTACTTAGGAGAAATGCATAAACAGTTTTTGGTTAGTGTTTACATTAAAGAAAAATATTTATCCCTTCTGAAGCGTTCTTTTAATGTAAGAATCCTTCCATTTGCAAATTTTCTGGGAAGAATTTTGAACAGGAGGCCAAGAGCAAAAAATTGGACTTTGGGGCTCACTTTCTCACAACCTATTTGATCTTCACATGGAGAATGCACAGAGTCACTCACATAAGGGCAAAGTCATAGCCCAGCTGAGGGTCTTCTTGTTCTGAGAAGGATGGCCCATCTACTTTTGTATTTCGGCAGAGTTCAGCCTAAAACCACCCTTAGGGGAACGGAAAGTTTTCCTAACTACTCATAATCAGGACTGGCTTCTCTGATCTTAGAGGTAGGGCAGGCCTGAGACTAATATGGGCTCGGTAGGAGCCTGCCAGCTGGCTGAGAGCCGCCCTTCTCTCGCTCCATCACAGCAAACGCTGCCAGCCAGTACAAATGCAGGGATCAGTATCCTGGCAGGAACCGGAAGGTTCTGGAGGCAGGTGGTACCTCGAGCAAGCTGTCGCCCACCAGGGCCACGAGCAGCTGGTGTGACTGACGTTCGCGCACTAGGGCTGCATTCTCTGAGGCGTACATAGAGGTGAAGTCGAACATGGCGACATCTGGCTGCCCATAATGGTTCATGGCAAAGTCTAAAGATGGCAGTTGGTAATTGGTGGCAAAGTCTGCTGCTTCTCGGGCGTAGGCGAGCAGGTTATCCTGGTTCACGTTATCTGCACACAGCAGTGCCTCTGTGTCGATGTAGTCCTGGGGGAGAATACAGAGCACAGTGGGGCAACCTACTTCCCACCCCCAAAGTACTCATGCCCACTTTGCAGGAGGACTTGGAATGGGTTTGTAGAGTGAGGCTAATTAAAACGGAAAAAGGCGAGAGCCAATGGGATAAAGAGGAACCAAATCTGCCATCTATGCGACAATACAGTTGTGATTAAGCATCAGTTTTGGCTTTGAGCTTCCTGGCATCTAAAGGCAAAAGGGAAATGGGATATTTTACAGACTTTCCTTATCAGAAAGAAGGAAGCATAGACATTCCTTAGGGGAGGCATTATTTTTTCCTGGCACTAGACTCTATCAGAACCACCTCACATAGGAATTTCAACAGAGAATATTGCGTTGTAAAGAACAACACTCTCAATAACCGTCTCGCTGCAAATGTGAAAGAGTAGTTCATATAGTTGGGTCTCATGATAACCTTTAGTGAAATTCAAAGATAAAAGACCAGGTGGAAGAGTGGCTTCATAAGGGATGAAGCTAAGCCCAGGTGGCCCAGACAATTCTGTGTTCAATAATCAAATGAGACCAGAAAAGAAACATACACTTGACACACATCTCGAACTTTCTTTCTGGAAGTGAATAATCTTTTCTCTACACACTGAGGGGGGGCTATGGGTGGCTTGTTTTAATCAAACCTCCCTGCTCAGGGATACAGAACCCTGACCTTGGAGGACCTGTGTCCATCATAGAGGACACTGGTGATGGATCATTTAGGTCTCTCAGAGTCAACCTGGTATAGCAGACTTGAAAAAGCCATATTTAGCAAAAAGTGACATGAACACTGCAGGGAGTTTGGGGAAGAGGAATGCAGAGGCCAGGGAGAGAGGGACTAGTGTGTAACATGAACATGCTCTTCAGGTCCCCGAGCGCAACAAGTCAAAGTCCACCTCTGCTGTTTACTGGCCACATAAGTGTCAGCAAACTACTGAACCCAAGTCTGTTTTCTCACTTGTAAAATGGGAATAATAAAATCTACCTCACAGAGCCATGTGAGAACAAAGTCCTGGCCCTACGTGGAACACACAGAAAGTGCTCAGTGACTGTGAACTCCTGTCTCTACCAATTCGTGATGGCACAAATTGTGGCAGATGATGAAATACTTCCCTGACTCTCCCATGATGCCAGGAGGCACATTTACAAAGGTCTCAGAAAGCACAATCGCATCTATACATGAGGAGACACACTCTGTCAATTTCCCCAAAAGTCATGACTACAAATATCTGTTCCATCAATTCCAAGACTTGCACACCTGCCCCTGGAATCACACATCACTTCCTTCCTTTGAAGGTATTGAAAGGAGGTAGGAAAGAGAACTTAAAAATCACTCTCTCTTCACAGCAAGCCCTGAGGTGGCCCAGCGGGAGTGAATGTGGATACCAGTCAGTGCGATGAGGGCAATGCCTGGTGTTGGATGCCCCAAGCTGGAGTGTGGACATCTAGGAGAGGGGACAGGCTCCCAAGCTGAGCTGTGGTGATAACCCACCTAGCCTGGGCTGCTGGAAGGAGCCAAGGAGCCTTATGGGGCAGGCAAAGGGAGCAGAATTTAGGAGAGAAAAAGTGGGAATGGATCTCTAACGAAGTGGGCCAACCCACTGGAACTGGTTCTAAATTCAGATAAAGACAGGATGGATGTGGCCACATTTCCCCTAGGCCTGGGATCCTGAAGAGAAGCTGGATCCTAGACAGAGAGCTGGGACAATGAAGAGGTGGGCAACAAAATGGAGGGAAGTAATCTAATTGGAATAGTCAGCCCAAAGGCTGAGGTGGAAAGAGACTCTAGAGGGGAAGAGGTCAGGCATGGAAGATGCTTTAATGGGCTCTGCATCACAGGCCTCTCTGGTGACACAGGGGGTTGTCTTAGCACTATGAAGCTCTCAGCAGCCACTGCAGCATGAGTTCAATCCCAGGCCAGAAAGGTGACCCACATGGTGCAGCAGACCTCTCCTGACCCGCCCACTGTTCCCCTCAGCAGGGTATTTCAGTCATTCCACATGTTCTGCTTCCCACTATGGCTCTAGTAAATACTTTCACACACACCCAGCCCCACCCCCCACAGTTCTGGCCTACACCCCAGCTCTTGTATAAGTAAATAAATCTTTTCATAAAGGCATGCTGCATCTATTTCATACACCTGGCATCTACTTCATACCCTGGCCTGGTCAGACCAGGCCCAGTGCTCCAGGAATCCTAGCTTGCATGCATGTGGGCCAACAGAGGCAGTGTTCTGAGGTCAAGGGTCACTCTCAACGGTAGGAGAGAAAGAAGGACACAAGTAAGAGCCCTCATGGCTTTTCGTGGCTTTTACTGCCCCTGCATCAACCATGGAAAGAAGGCCAGAGAACAGCAGGAATGGCTAGGGAAGCAGACAAAGGAGACCTCTCTCCGGAGGTCAGTCCTTCCACAAACATCCCAGCATCTTCTGAGCATATATAGAAGATGCTGACTGTAGAGAGAGAGGTGGGAAAAGAGGACTTTTCATTCCTCCATGACCAGAGAGGAACATCAAGTTAAGTGGCTCAGGGCAGGTGGGTCAGCCAGTTTCTGGCTTATGCAAGTAGGACATGTGGAGGTTCAGGTCACAGCTCTTGAAACAGATGGACGCCAGTTCTCCCATGTCCACCCTATGACCTCTCATAGCTACACTAGAGTCCCTGACTTGTACACAGAGGCCCCTCAGCACCATCTTGGAGGTTGCTGCCAGAATCTCTGAAGGAGAAGGAAGCCCTTTGTAAGGACAACCAAGGGTCTGGCTCTCTCCTGGCTCCTCCACAGTCCTGAGAGAGCCAGAGACAGGAGTACAGTGTGGCTTTGACAACTGCCAAGAAAACAACTTACCATGAGCAACTGGCTTCCTAGGCAATGCTCTGAGGTGACCCGATAGAACCTTAGCACCCTAGAAGTACTCAGTCGGTAGAATAGGAAGCACCACTCAGACTTGGCGAACATCACAGGTGTGGGCTGGCAAGGCCTCCTAGACCCTCCCCTGCACAGATGCCCACTGCACCTGCACCTCCAGATGCCCAACAGTCTTTTACTCTTGCCTTAGGTATCCTACAGCGAGGAGGCAACTTTGGGAAGGATGCCAGTGAAGCAGAAAGAAGAAGGGGGCCCTGAGTGTTCAAGCCCATTGCTCACACACTGAGTGACTGCTCAGTCAGCTCCATCCCACCCCTGGACACCTTCTCCCCAATCATAGCCTGTCCAGCAATACAGGCTCTCAGCAAAGACCTGACCAGTGGCAGAGGCCCAGGGGAGGGCTGGGTTACTAATGTCACCCGGCTGGCTGCCAGTACAAGCTGGTGACAGGAAGGCACATTCTTCTCTGACAAGCAGCAATGAATGGCCACCATGCCGCCCGGGCCATGGTCACCTCCCAGAGTGCACGCTGACCTCAGTCAGCACGATCCGATCCGTATCTTGAAGCTACAGTGGCAGCAGCAGTGTTAGGAACAGGAGTTTTGGAAGGGCTGAAAACCTAGCCAGAAAAACGTCCAGGGTTCCTTCCTCCCAACCCTCTTCACTCTTTAAGAATGAAAGCTGCAAAGGCAAGAAGCAGGAGGCAGAAGACCCACAGAACCAAACCATGGGTGTCCACACAGGCAGAAACATTAGGAGAGCAACCACAAATTCACTGAGGGCTCTGAATGTGTGTTCTGAAGTTATCCCTCTAAAAAACCCCTTCAAAAATAAACTACTTTTCCTAGTCTGCAGATAAGAAAACTGGGATTCAGAATAACAGTTCTGAGTTCATGCGAGGCAGAGCCAAGATACCATGGGTCTTTTTGACTACAAGAGTAAAGAGCTTTCTCCCCACACGCATGGCAAGGGACCACCGCATGACATTCACAAGTGGCTCTCCAGGTGACAGTGACCTCCCAGAAATGGGGATAGGGCTGAGTAAGATGTAGGGAAGGAAAAGAACAGCTGATCTCTTGGGGGTAAAGACAACCAGCCTGGTGAGGCTCTCTCCCTCTCCCCACCCCCCAGTTCTGCAGAAACAGCACAGAGTAACTGGGGTGGGGACCTTTATCCAACCATAGGGAAGGAGGTGGCAGGGGCCTCTCGCCACTCCCTCTTTGCTCAGTTTCTGGCAGGATGACGTCTGTGCCCACATGTGCAGATGCTGCCAGGTCACAAAGGAAAGTCAGTTAGGAAAGCACAGCCGAGAGACACGTACATTAATGATGACACCTTTGTCGAGCAGGCTCTGCTTCTTGGCGGTCATGACAAAATAGTGGGTGGAGTCCTTGTAGTAAACAATGTTCTCAAGATCAATCCCTGAAAAGAGAAGCATCAGGGAGTCAGCACTACTTCCTCAGTACCCACCTGTGCCAGGCACTCTACCATGCCTCATGACAGGGCTCACAATTCCCCTGCAGCATATTCATGGGAGGACAAGTCTCTCAGACAAACAAGGCTGGCAGAGAAAAAACCAACTGCCAGAATTGACCCAAGCTGACATAGCTAGCTTCCCCAGTCCCACAAAGGCACTTAAAAAAAAAAAAAAACTGAGATACAACATTCCAGGTATGTTTCAGATGTATCCAGCCAGCATGCTGACTGGATAGGCTTATGTACTGCAGTAAGGTTAAGGCACTACTTTTAAAAATTGTAAAGTTGAGGGCCTCCCTGGTGGCACAGGGATGAAAGTCTCAGCACTATCGAGCTATCGCCAGCCACTACCACAAGTTCGCTCCCTAGCCAAGGAGCTGACCCACATGACACAGCAGACCTCTCGGGTCTCACCTGCTGCTCCCTTCAGCAGAGTATTTCAGTGAATCTGCCAGTTCTGCTCCCCACTCTGTCTCTGGTGAATCCTTCTCGTTCCCCCCTCGCACCCTCCTACCTCTGGCCTCTGGTTTACACCCCAGTTCTTGTATGCATAAATAATAAAAATTTAAAAAAAAAAACTGTAAAAGTGCTTGGGTTGTGTTCCAGTGTTTCCAGGTTAGAGCTCAGTGAGCACTGCAGAAAGGCAGGGTGACAGGCCTGTCTCACTCAAGTCCCACCCGCCAAGCTCTCCATGCCAAGCTCTCCAAGCCAGAGCTGCAGAGAGCGATGCATGAATTCTCCAGACTAAGCAAAGAGCGCTTCTAGCATTGCCTTGCTGTGTTTAAAACCCCAGATTGCATAGGAGGAGCGACTTGGGTTAAAGGATGGCTGGTATCTTCCTGCATTCTCCACCATCTGCAAAACTCTGTGTAGCCTACGTTTCTGCTTTTGGAACAATGTCTGGGAAGATAGCTTAGCTCAGTTGTTTTCAAAGTTGGGTTCCACAAACAACAGCAGCAAATCACGTGAGAAATGATCAGAAATGCAAATCTACTGAATGGGAAAGTGGGGGTATCTGGGCTTCACTAAGCCCTCCAGGTGCTTCTGATTCACTTCTAGTTTGAGAACTGCTGGCTGAGCTTTGTGGGGAGAGAAAGGAACAAAGCATAGCAACTTATCAGCAGTCAACATAGAGGCGTGCTGGGTAACCATAGGAACCCTTTTATTACTATTAAATAGGAAACAGGCTTCCAAGCGGAGGGCCCCCCAGAGAATTAGAGGAAATTCATCTCTGTCACTGTGTGAGGAGCAGTGTTGCGAAACAATGACCAAAGGTGACGATCACAGCAAAGTTTAAAGGAAGCTCATTGAAACATTTGGGAAAACACACTCAGTATCCTGTCATAATTTATACTTGGTGACTTAAGCATGTATTTTCTTGGTTTTTGAGGGGAAGAGCGGGTTGGAGAATTTTAAATCATTTAGAAGGATATACTATGCTGGAAGGAAAGAATTTCAAAAAAAAAAAAAAAAAAAGACAACAATGGTGAAACCCAAAGGGTCATTCAGTGGACACACATTACTATGATCACAAACTGATCCCATTCTTAGAAAACTGCCTTCAAGAAATAATCCAAGAAAGTTTTACCTGTAACAGTACGTAACCAACAGGTCTAAATCAGAGCAAACTTTTTCTGTGAAGGGCCAGAGCATAGATATTTGGGGGGCTGGGGGACACTGGGTGTATGTCACAACTACTCATGGTCAGAGTGGCCCAGCAAAGGGCATGGCTGAGGTTCAAGAAATCTGGTTGGTTTTGGGAAGAGGAGAAGAGACAATGAAACATGAATATTATGTTTCACAATTTTCATTTGCCACAAAATAGTCACCTTTTGATTTTCCTTTAGCCATTAAAAACTACTAAAACTATTCTTAGGTAAAAGACAATACAGACACATGTGACCCGCCATTGTCACTGGTTCCAAGAGACACCCTTAGGCTGTGGCTATGTGGCAGCCCTCCAAACATTATGGAGGGGAGGGGGGAGTGAAATGGTCAATATTTTAAATGTGATACTGATGAGAAAAGCAGAGTAACTAAAGGTACTAACACTCGGGTGAGAGCTAGAATCATGTCAAAGTGAAGGTGCCCATGGAAAATAACCCAAAGAAATTTACAAAAAAGAGTATTCCTGTGCTAGATGATGCTGAGTTGAATGAGCTATTTTTGTTTAATATTATTGTTTCAGTGTCTTTTCAAGGTCACATATATGTATTTTTAAAAATCAAGTTAGAAGAAAGGAAAAATCTGGAATTTACTTAACTGGGGCAAGCATTTCATCTCTCATCCCCCTCACCTTGCTTTATTTTTCTCCACCACCCTCCTGACCACCTGACTTGCTACTTGTTGATTTGCTTCCTAGGGGTCTCTGGCTATAGCAGGTATTCAGTATGTATTCACTGAGTCAAGGCCAGCTGCTAGAGACAAAGGATGTCCTGGGGGAGTGCCATGCTCCTGGACAGAACTCACGGGGAAGGGCAGCTGGCACACTGCACAGAAGCACCCCAGCTTCTCTGGGGACCACCCACAGGCTACTGGCTCCCTCCTCAGAGGACCCCCTGAATCTCACTGGCCTCTGTGCAGACCAACCATCCTGGAGGATGGGTCTGTGGGTTTCCTTGTTGGACAGAAGTCACTTTGGAAGGTGACCACCCCAAACTTGACTTTGTATCCCAGGGTACCGAGGCGTCTACATAAGGGCCTCTAATGCCTCCTGAGTCAGTGAATGTGGACTGCAAGTCTCAGAGCTGACAATTTTTTTTTTTAAACACAAGTGCCTGGCTGAAGTGCTGGCGGCCAAAGCATTGGATCAGAAGACTACACGCAGTCAGCTACTGGGCCCAACAGGAGCCAGGGTGTCTCTCCCACTGAGGCTCCTTTGGAGGGGTGATCTTAGTGATTTAGATAACTGGTCAGTTGGGACTGACTTGTTTTCCTTTTTCCTCTTGTCTCTCTTCTCAAGCTTTAAATTTTTACTCTCAAAAAACTTAAATCCATCAAGATGAATCAGCCTGAATAACGCCCCCACCTTCAGCCCAGTAAAAGCCCACCTCAGTCCAGTGCGTCCACATCTAACCTCCCCCTCCCTACTCCTCTTCCTTTCTACTGGCAATATCACTGTGGCCCCAGTGTGCTGTGTAATTTGTGGGTCTTGTAAAAAATAAACCTATATTTTTAAGTTTCTCTATGTTTATGGCTGAAGGGCATATTGCCACCGTAATATGAACTTGGATCCTGGTTCAGTCATAATATTGGCTTCAAAAGGGGAAATGTCTTTGGAGAGATTAGCTATGCCCAGGTGAATGACTGCATATATTTCTAGTTAATAATATTATTATCAATAGGCTAAGATGGACACAAAATGTTAATGTACGATATGCACAAAACGTTTTCATGTACAATATCCAGAACTTTTCCTTAAGCATCCCTCTTGCCCTTGAAGGAACCCTGCCTATGGTAATCCTAAGGAGGAATTTCTACTTTATCAGAGTAGATCTCCTGGGCCCCAGTTCTGGGAAAGCCAGCAGCTCCTCAGAAAACTTTCAGAAGCATGGGCAGTGGCCTGGTTTCGAGAAAGGTGAAGGTCCCACCTGTTTCTTCTTTAAGGTCCTGAAAAAACTTCTGATTGAAGATGAAAGCCACACCACTAATCTCTTCCACCTTGGCCTCAGCTGTGCTGTTTCTGTTTATGAAGTTGGCAGTGATTGCAATAGCCAGCTTCCCACGGAATTCTTTTCTTCTGAACCCTGCATGAAGAAAAGGGGGCAAGTAGGTCTTTTTTCTGGACTTGGTGGGAAAACTGAAAATGATCACTGAGAAAGCTATTCTCAGACACCCCACAGGCCAGTGAACCAAGAATTCTTGATCTCTAAAGAACGGGGACAGGCAGAAATGCCAAGGTTTGTAATTGGGAAGAAACATGTCATCAAAGACCTTCCTACCTCAGTGGGGCATCCTCCTTTTCCCTAAAACCTATTGGACCAACTACCCAGCTTAGGTTTTGACAGACAAAAGACTACTCAGTCTTTTCCAACAGGGTTCATCCTATTGTTCCTAGGTACTCATGAAATCTTTGTGGTTAAAACGTTAGCTTGGTTACATTTTTCATGTGTTTTTCACCTGTTGAGAAGTAGGATTCTGAGATTGAATGCCTGTGGATCAGGGATTTTTAACAAATATTCTATCTCCAATCCCCAGTGACTGGGACTTAGAACACATTCAATAAGTGTATAATGAATAGATGGAATTCTGATTTGCAACTAATTTAGTAGAGCGATTCTTGGAGTAGTTACAACTTTTAATGGTCTACATAAAATTTGATGTTAAATTTCACTAAAAATTTTCCATCCAATTACAGTGTGTGTTTTTTTTGTTTTCCAAAAAAGTAATTACCAACAAGCATTTCTCAGACACCACCTGGGTGTCCTACTAATCAACTTAATTCCTGGACTGTCTAAGTGTAAATGTGGAGGGCCCTTGTTAGGAGATACAAGATAACAATAACACTTCACCTTTATGGCTCTGAAGCAATTTCAAAACCCAAGGACAAGAGACCAATATAACACAAAGAACAAACAAAATTAACAAAAGATGTTTTCAAGAAATTCCATGGGTTTTGGGACTTTTGGGTCAAAAAAGGAACGAAGACCAAATCCATAACACTTACTACAAATGCCAAGCTGAAGGCAGGCAGTCACACTGCAACGGAGCCGCTCTTATAACACCCTTTCTTCTTAGCATTTGACTTTTCCCGTAGTTCTGAATTTTCACTCTGCCCCAGACACTGTTGTTTACTTTGCTCAACCCAAGGCCCTCCCCACACTTGCAGATTTGCTGAAACTGGCTTTTTCATGCAGCCACCTCTGGGGATTCCCCTCACATTTGCTCTGCACCTATTAGAACTCCATGGTGGTTCCCATCTTGGTCAAAAATCCCTTTGGCTGAAAACCTTGGGTTTCTTCTCAATAACCCCTTCTTCTTTAAGTCTCCACTAAATGTTTGTCAACATGGTCTGAAATTGTTCTCTAGTCTATATATTCAAATGTAGGTGATTTGCTCCCCCAGGGGACACATGGCAAAGTGTCATAACTGGGGGGTGCGACTGTCTACTGGGCAGAGGCCAGGGATGCACCCTACAATACATAGCGTGGCCACCATGACAGAACTATTTGGCCCCAAACATCAATGATGCCATGCTTGAGAAACCCTGCTCTGTTCTGGTCCCAAGTTGTTCAGATCCTACTCCTGTTCCCCTTTCTCAGCCCCCAAAAGTGCTTGTCTTCACCTTCCAGAGTGTTCCTGCGGCCATCGGCACCAATGATGACATCAAACTCAAACTCTGAGAGAGAGTGGTCTGCAGGGAGAAATTCTGCCCGCCAGCCGATTTCTAGAAAAATGAGATGAGTTGGCAAATGAAAGGTGGGAGGAGAAAGTGATTATAACCCAGCTGCGTTGGTCATGAGACATGGACAATACTGAGGTCCCTGGGCCCCAGAGGGAGCCTCCAGGAGAGGGCCTGGAGCAATGCTGATTCACACTCTAATCTGGAACCTGTCTGGCTTTACTACTAATTCATCCCAGGACAAGGTCAACCAGCAGGCCAACTCCATGCCTGGTTTTACTGGTTTCCATAAGTATTGGAAGTCTTTCCTCAATGATTTTCAACACTTATTTTCCCCAATGAATTCTACTATGTTTTCTTCATATTCCCCACACTCGCCAGTGCCCTCCCATTGCTAAACAGGCCCAGAAAGATGTGCATGACATCACAAAGCCTGTCTGAATTCCTACTTCAAAATGTTCTGTTGCATAGTACACGACTTCTTAGGAGACCATTTTGGGTTGAATCCACACCGGCAGCTCATAATTAGGATTAACATCCACTAGCAGTCTGGGAAAATTAAAGCACAGAGGTCTCTGAAAGTCAAACAGGGACGCTGTGCTCCTGCAAAAGCCAGCTCCCTACATCCTCAACTATTGTTGAGAAATCAAAATTGTAACCTGCACATGAAGCTACATGGGCCCCAGACTGAAAGCCCTATGAAGCCAGGAGATTTTATTAATAGGTTAGAGGCAATGGAGTCATGAACAAGCTCCGTGACTATAGTATGTGTAAAAGATCAAAATTTACACAAATGTGCTAAAAGGAAAAAAGAAACATTATCGACTATAACGCACTGGGTGAATTTTGTGGGTTCATAAATTGCATTTCAATAAATCTTTGAAAGATACCAAATCATACCTCACCTTTGTTCTAGAAGCTTCCCTTTCTTTACTGGAATTTAATCTATCTTCTGGCTACAAGTATATCTACATATCCATGTGTGCTCACAAATAGCTTGAAGAACATGTGAATGAACTCATCAACCAACCAGAGGTCTTTCATAGAATTATGCCAAACAGTTCCCACTAAGAATACCTCTTAGAGCAATAGCCTCTGAGAGCTGCAAATTTCATTTGCATTCTACAAATCTTATTTTTAGACAGAAGGGAAAGTTATACTGTACTTTGATTTTCTTGATCTTCAGGAGGTTCTATAACCTTCACAAACTCCACATTCACATGGATTTCAACTCCCAACATCAGCGCCACCTTGAATAGGATGAGCTGCAACTGACGAATGCCTGTTAGGAAGAAGGAGGGAGAGAAAGCAATTCTCAATAGCAGTGCCTGATAACAAGGAATACTATATAATCACTGCTCAGTGTTGGAATAATAATACACCAACAGTGATTGTTACTGAACACTAATTACATGCCACATAGTCTGTTTTTTTTTTTTTTTTCACTTCACCCTTACAGTGACCCTTTAGAACAATCTTCTCATTTAGCAGATCAGAAATGTTGAGACTAAGGAACTTGGTCGAGGTCACACTATAGCAAATTTAGAAGTGGCCCCCAGTCTGTCTGATTCTGAGTTGGCGCTCTAGTTGTTAGAAATGCTTTAATGATGGAGGCTCCCTCTCTGCTGCCTCTTTCCTGAGGTGGGGTGTGGGTTTGATAAGATAAAGATGGAAGGAGGAAGGCAAGAGAAGGGTCCTGAGTTAGTGATCAAATGGCTGACTTTGTAGGAGCGATGCCTAAGCTCTCAGTCATCCATCCGAGGGAAGGGGCAAAGTGGGGAATACTCCCCACAAGCTGACTCATGGTTCTCCACTTCCTTCCTACTCTCCTAAACTTCCCCAATGGGAGACACCTCACATCTCTATTTGTCTCCTGCCTTCCTATACAAATGAGTCTGCCACCAAATAGTTGCAAAGGGAAAGGCTGAAACTTTCTGTGTTTCCATCTGTCTTTGGTGGGCTTTGTTCATTTAACATGTCCTCAGGTACCATGGTAGGCCTGAGAGATACGGACACAGCGTCAGTGGAGGAGACAGAGGTAAATACAATGGGGCAGGGTGAAGCGCTTGGAGACATGGGAGTGGCAGGAAGAACCTGGGCAGCAGTCCTGGAAGCCAGTGGAGAAGAGACCAGGAAACCAAAGCCCATGGAGAGATGAAGGAATATAAAGCCCACAAGAGGCCAGGGCACTTGGGTGTTAGGAAGCTTTTGGAGACCTTGGTGAAAATCTCTTTGGCATGATGGAAGGTAAGAAATTAGCCTGCAATGGAAAAAGGTGTAAATGGAAAATATAAAGCCTACATTTCATCTTTCTAGAATAAACACTTTGAAGTAATGTGTGCTGGGCAATGACAGGAGTAGTGCGGGGAAGGAACGACGAAGACTCGGTAGCAAGGCAGGTGAATATGAGGGAAGGAACTAGAGACAGAGAAGAGGCCAACTGTGCCTCTGGCGAGAGGGTGAGAGAAGGAGTGGCACTTGGGTGGAGGTGAGAGGAGCGGAGGAGGGAGGCAGGCCATCTGCTGAGAACAAGGAGGCTGTGGTGGAGGTTTGGAACAGGCGCGGTGGGAACTGGAGGAGGATGCTGACACAGGACAAGTGGAGAACTGTTGAGCAACGTGGAGGATCAGAACACAGCTGGGGCTGGAGATGGTAGCTGGTCTGAAAGGAAGCCAGTCAGCTGGTGCTTAAAGGAACCAATGCACCTCCTGCATGGACACAGCCCTACCAGCGAGGCCCCAGTCTCACCTCTTGATGTCAAGGCTCTGTCTCTCTGGTTTCTAGACATAGTAGGTGCTCAACAGATCTCCCCTGCCACTCTCTCTCACAGGTATTGGAACTGTCCTTGATAATGACCCTCTGAATATCTGAATCTCACCTCCAGAGTCCTGCCCGAGATTCTGCACATGGATATTTCCAAGGACTATGGGTTAAATGAAGGGAGCCCCATCAAGGGTGCAGAAAAGTGCTCCTGACTGGGAAGGCAGCCCAGCCACCCCAGGACCCACATCAGGCCACCTGGTGGTGAGCTCTGGCCCTTGGGAAGGCTTGAGGGCGAATGTTCGATGCTGTCATCCTACATCAATAACCAGCACATACTCTTCTGTGGGTGGTAGAAATATTCTCAAAGCTGACACTGCAGCTTTCTGCACAAATTTGAGTCCCTTCCCAATGGACCCCTGGAATTTTCTCATCCCAAAGCAGGAATAAACTGGGACCACTGCTGGTAAGTTCCTCTGCATCTGGTTAAATTATACCCTGTAGCTGATAATTCTCTCCAGTCATTCCTACCTAAACTCCACACACTTTTCCCATCAGTTCTTGTCCATAAGAACTTGGCTCTTAGAGCTCCCCACAGGTTGGGAGACTGCAGCAATGAGTTCTGAATTCTGGGGACCCTGGCTGCCTCTTGTTCACTGTACAACACTGTATGCAAAGCATTTCCTGAGTACCGACTACCATCAGGCACAGCCCTAGAAGCTTGACATCATTTAATCCGCTCAGCAATCCCGGTAGGCAGGTATTAGTCACATTTATGGGAAAGAAAACAGGATTTAAAGATGGCAAGGAATTTGATCCAAGTCACATAGAAGGTGGACAATAAAGATTTTGGATCCAAATCTCTTCAAACATTTGAATTCTCCTCACAGCATTAACCTTCCTGGCTTTTGGGTTCATGATTACTATACAGATAAGGCAGCTGAAGACCTCCTCAGTATAAATCTGCTTCTCTCCCAAGCCCATCTGACACATGTTGCCTGGAGAGACATGGACTCAAGTAGTGTCAGAGCAGAAGGACCTTGGGAGTTCACCTCACCCGAACTCAGCCCCAGGCATGCATCAGGACCCACTCTCAATTCCCCTCCCTGTCTGCATGACCCCGCACCACAAGGCTTCTCTACTTCTGAAATGCTCTGTCAGCAGTGTCATGTTCTATTCTACAACCTGCCACAGGTCTTCAGAATCAGTAACACAAGTGCCAGACTCTGCTCTGGAGTCTCTGAACTGGCCGGGTCCTCCTCTGAACTCTAGCGAGGCTGACAGTCTCTACAAAAGCATATTTCATTCCTGACAAAACTCGGTGAGTTCTGAGAGGGCCAGCTACATGACTTACCTCTGCCTGTTTCCCATCTTTCATTCATTTACTCAGTGGAAATTTATTGAGCACCTACTATGTGTTAAGCACTCGTTTAGCCCTGGAGAGGCTGCAGTGAACAAAACATGGGGCAACTGACCCCCTCATACTTGCTACAGCTTTGGGAACATGGCTTGGAGTCAGGCCCTTCTCTATATGCCTGCCAGCTGTATGTGCAGCCTCCCAGAGACTTGCAAGGTGGACCATCCTAGGGACTCTCCAGTGTGGGGACATATCTCCAAGGGTCAGCCCCACCCCTCCATGGGGTGCCACTTACTGATGTGATCAATGGAGCCAGCACAGAATTTCCCATAGAACTTCTTGGCTCCCAGGCCTCGCAGATCATGGATGGTGAATGGCCAGAGGTGCAGCACATTGTTCCGGGAGAAGGTGTCCCTCTTCTCTACCACAACCACTTTGGCTCCCAGGTATGCAAGTTCAATGGCAGTGCGCAAACCACAGGGTCCTCCTCCAATGATGAGACACTAGAAGTGAGAGAGGAGGGAGAAGCTGAATGTCCTCTAGTGTTGTAGACAACACCCCCTAGACAGTGGTTATCAATGACTGCTTTTGTTGCTCATGCTTTGGGTGTCATATCTAAGAATTCATTACTTAATGCAAGGTCACAAAGATGTGTCACAGCTTTTAATAAACTAGCTGACTTTCAACAACCCTAGCAGTGAGCGCAGCAAACCATCATGCACCAGATCAACCAACATGTGCCAACTGGCACCTATCAGGACCTGCCATTCAGCCATCTTTTGTTTGTTTACTGCCTACTACCCCAGGCATCGTGGCTAGTCCAGTGAGAGTCACAGAGGTAAAGGGCCTCAGGTGGGGTGGGGTGGAGGAGATAGTAAGAGAAGTATGAGCTTCAGCGTCAGACCGAACTGGGCTCAAATCCAAGCTCAGCATTTGCCTTCTTGATTTCCTTATCTGTAAATTGGATCTTCTGCTTTTTCTTGTCAGGTTGTTGAAAACCAGACTGTTTTTAAAAGGCTATGGCACATCTTTGTGACCTTGCGTAAGCACCAGCAATGACAGGTAGACTCACTTGATCAAAATCTAAAACATTTGTGTTTCAAAAGCTAGTATCAAGAAAGTGAACAGACAGCCACAAATGGCTGCAAACCGTATATCTGATAAGGGATTAGTATCCAAAATACATTTTTTAAAAATTTATTTATTCATACAGAACTGGGGTACAGACCAGAGATGCGGAGGGGGAGAGAAAACACCAGGGACAGACTGGGGAGCAGAACAGGCAGATCGACGAAGTACACTGCTGAGGGGAGTCAGGAGAGGTCTGCCTTGCCATGTGGTCACCTCCGGGGGAGACGGGAATCGAACTCATGAGGAAGTGGCCCAAGCCTCTTAGTGCAGTGTTTTTTTTTTTTTTTTTTTAAGATTTATTTATTTATTCATAAAGAACTGGGGTACAGGCCAGAGATGCGGAGGGTGAGAGGATTTACCAGAGACAGAGTGGGGAGCAGAACAGGCAGATTAATGAAGTACACTGCTGAGGGGAGCAGCGGGCAGGTCAGGAGAGGTCTGCCTCGCCATGTGGATCTCCTCCAGGGCAGGCGGGAATTGAACTCATGCGGAAGTGGCTTAAGCTTCTTAGTGCTGTGCTTTAGCCCGCTGCGCCACCAGGGAGGGCCCAGTGCAGTGTTTTAACCCGCTGCGCCACCAGGGAGGGCCCAAAATACATTTTAAAATGTTACAATTACCAATAAAAGAACAAAGAATGGATGGGTGATCTGAAGAGACATTTCTTCAAGGGAAATAAGCATATGATCACTAAGCACATGCAAAAATACTCAACACAATTAGCCATAAAGGAAATGCAAGTGGAAACCACAATGAGATTCCTCTTTACACCTACTAGGGTGGCCTGATACAAAATGTAGACAAAAACAAGTGTTGGTGGGCCTCCCCAGAAGTGCAGGGGTTAAAGTCAAGCTGTCACCAGCCCCTGTGGCCTGAGTCTGATCCCTGGCCAGGGAGGTGACCCAAAAGGCGCAGTAGACCTCTCCTGTTTCACCTGTTGCTCCCCTCAGGAGTGTGTTTCAGTAGACCTGTCTGTTCTGCTCCCAACTCTGTCCCTGGTGAATCCTCTCATCCCCTCACACCTCTGACCTACACCCCAGAGTTCTTGTATACATAAATAAAAAAGAAATCTTTAATCAAAGTCAAGTGCTAGTGAGGGTGTAGGGAAATTGGGAAACACATGCATGGCTGATGGGAATGCAAAATACTGCAGATAGTTGAAGCAGTTTGGCAGTTTCTCCAAAAGTTAAACAGAGCTATCATATCACCATTCCTACTCCCAGGTTTTGTTTCTCCAGGAGAAACAAAAGCATACATCTACTCCAAAGTGTGTGTGTACAAGAATGTTCATGGTAGTAGCACTCTTCATAATAGCTCCCCCACCATGAAAGCACCCAGATGTTCATTAATAATGAATAAACAAAATGTGGTATACCCATATGAAGGAATATTATTCAGCTATAAAAAGGAATAAAGAGCTGATATATGTATGAACCTTGAAGACATTATGCTAAACAGAAGAAATCAAGATATGTATTGCAAAATTCACTTACAAGAAATGTTCAAAATAGGCAAATCCATGCTAGAAAGCAGATTAGTAATTGTAGGGAATGGGAGAGGGAAGTTTGGGGAGTGAAGAGTCTGGATAAAAAATTTCCTTCTATGGCAATAAAGTATTCTAGAATTAGATAATGGTAGTTGACTAACTTCACAAACATACTAAAACCAGTGAATTGATCACTTTAAGAATGAAGGTTAGGCCCTCCCTGGTGGCACAGCAGTTAGGATGCAGCACTGCAAGCTAGCTGCAGCCGCTTCAGTGCATGTTCGATCCCCAGCCCCAGTGGTGACCCACATGGCACGGCAGACCTCTCCTGACCCACCCACTGCTCCCCTCAGCAGTGTACTTCGTCAGTTGGCCTGTTCTGCTCCCTGCTCTGTCTCTGGTGAAGGTTCTCACCACTCCTGAATCTCTGGCCTGTATCTAGTTCTGTATGCCTAAATAAAATAAATCTTAAAAAAAAAATGAAGGCTAGCTAAGTGAAGAATAGCTTAATAAAATAGTTGTATGAGGGAAAAAAGCATATAGTACTGAGATGAGCATATATTGACCTAGATGTTGTTATTGTTATTGCTAAGACCTGATTCCTGTTTTCTCAGTCTAGTGGCAAATTCAGACTTGTGAAATAAATGACTAGAATTCTACATAGTTAGTTCTATTTGGAACATGAAAAGGGAAAACTAATCCTGCCTGCTAAACTGGAAAAAAGACAAGGAGATCTTTAAAAATCATCATCACCACCACCACCATAGCCTTTATTTGTTGAGCACTTACAAAGTGCCAGACACATAGTTGAAGTACTCTGTGTGTTTTAGCTCTTAATACTTGCAACAAATTAAGAGGAAAGAAGAATTATTAATCCCATTTCACAGACTGGAAAGAACAGAACCAAGATTTAAACCCAGGTAGTCTCGCCCAGAGCCCACCATGCTGTCGTGTTTTCAGTTTGTAAAAGTAGGAGTAACAAGACAAAAGAATATTTACACAGAGGGGATTGTCCATTCACAGGGAAAGAGAGAAAAGAAAGAACTAGTTTGGAGCCAGATGCTGAAGGCCTTAAAAGCAGGAGGAGTGCTTTTAAGGCCTTCAGCATCTTGGTCCTGAGGGTGCTGGGGCCATGGTGGAGAGAGGTGACCAAACAGAACTCTACGGAAGCCCATAGAAGGATTCAAAGAAAGCACACCATGTCGAATAAGACGAGGTGCCTTCCTCAAGTATGCTAAAATAGCCTATTAGGAGAGAGCTAGCCAGCTACTGCCACTGGGCAAAGGCCCCTGCATTCAAATGAAATCTTAAGAGGACCACCGATACTGTCTACTGTCGAAAAGGGGAAATGGTGGTCTGGCTAGGAAGTGGAAGCCCCTGTGCAGCATCCTGCCCATTGCCCAGGTAGCCCCTGAAGCAGTTTCCCAAGGCAAGAGTTCAAGTTCGCTCGGCCACTCGGAGGTGGGAGAGGGGACCCCGGCAAGGCAACAGGGAGGGAGCCTTGCTCCCATACGTCACTGTCACTGCTCAAATGCAGAGAGGCATGTGGAAACTTTCCTCTGCTCGGGATCAAACCTTATCTTTAAAAACTGCTTTCTCTTCCTCTAGCAAATATTTCATCATCTAGTTGTCACTCATTCGGGGCCTTTAAGGTCCCAAAGGGAAAGTGCAAAAAGCATATCAGAAGCTCCCACACCACAATCAGTGTGGCTTACGGCTGGAACCTTCCAGGGAGTTTTGTGGAAACCCAATTAGGGGAAATGAAGTCATTGCTAAGATACTACTTACTCCAGAGGGACGGTGGGGAGCTGGCAAGCAAGGCCCCTTGCTTCCTTCTGGTTGGACCCCACTGGACAGAACCAGCTCCTTCAAGTCCAGCTCTGTTCCTTATCTCACACCCCAAACAGCTTGTCTGGCTCGGACATAGCTAGACCATGACGGGCATTTCAGAGCAAGACTCCAAACCCACACTTGTGAGGTTGCCTTGGGGTTAAGTCTGAATTCACTGAATTTCTTTGCAGTTAGTGCATCTTTTCCTGTTTGCTGAGTTCTGTCACTCCAGGGCCAGGGAAGGAGAGGGGGTTGAGAGGGTGTGGGGTGAAGGGCAGGACAGGAAGGCAGAAAACCCTCCTGCATCCTCCCACCCACCAGGCCTGACAATGTACTGCTCGCAAGGCCAGGCAGGGGATACCTTTTCCATCAGCTGGGGGCTACTGTGCATTTTTCTTGCAAACAGTAGCTGGTGTACTGTTTCTGACTGTCCCAGCTAAACCTGAATCCCATTGGCAAAAGCTCAGTTTTCCCACCATCCTGGGTCCCCGCACATAGTTTGGGACTGAAATTTCAGAGATGCCAGTCATACCATAATCTAAAGTCAAAGCAAATACTAACAGGCCTAATTATAAAAGAGAGAAATTTTGGTGCAGATGTTATCAAGACAGGAGAAAATGCTTGTTGGCAGGGACCAGGCCAGTTGCTCTCAGAACACACTTGTTATGATTAACATGGGAACTCGGAGTTCTGACCAGAGGCTGAAAACCACGACTGCTACATGCCTGGGCAGAGGAGCTAGAGAGAAGAGTCTCCCTGGCATGCCCACAAGTGGATCTCTGGACATGGGGCGTGGTGCAAACAGACCTCAGATGCAAAGGATTGTGATAAACTCAACCCAAAGGAGCATTCCCTTTCCCAGACCCAGCCGGACTATCATTAGTTGGGACTTGTTTCCAAGGTAAACTTTTAATTAAAGCTCAGCCCTGAGGCCTTCTTTCAACCTCAAATGAGACTCTTACCTTCTGGTGGGCTCTGTCCCTAGTGCTTCCCCAGAACTAAGCTCCGAGTGTTAAAATGACCTACATCAGATTCCCAGGTCAACTTGAGTGCTTCTCCACTGCATTCTGGAATGCTCAGAGCCCAGCACAGGGCCTGGCAATCAGGAGGCCGCAATGACCAGTGGATGGATAAATGAACTTCCTGTACCCTTGCTGCCCACCGGTTCTGGCTCCCTGCTTGTAACTGGAATGTTCAGTTCATGGCACAGGCTTTATGTCTGCAGATTCCCACCCCGGCTGGGGAGCTGGGGTCTGCCAAGGCCACCAGCGTCCTGGACGTCAGCAGATCTGTGTGTTCAGGCGACACAAATTTATTATCCAGTGGAGATGGGAGAGATCCAACATCAGCAGGAAGTCCATTGTATAGATAAGCTTGGCAGTACTTAGCCTCCATGATCTCAGAAAGGAGAGACAAACACCGCATGGAAAAATCAGCTCTTCATTTATCAAAGGGTGGGAAGAGGGGTCAGGGGATTCACAGTCAAGGCCCAGGACTGGGGCAGCCCCAGTTCACCCAGGACGCCTGTGCCATCCCAAAGGAGTCCCTCAGGCATGCTCACTTCGTGATGACTTGGTGTGCTGGCCAAGAATGTGGCTGGCCTGCACGAAGAAACCCAAAAGGATTCAGCCCCCAGAGAGAGCTTCAGATGGGCCCAGGGGCTGAGCCAGGGGTCAGCAGTCTGGAGGCCTGGTTTCCGCTTCTGAATGTCCTTGGGAGTTCTGTGTTGCAGCTACGCCAGCTAGGTGGGGCACAGAAAGGCTGCATGTGGAGGCTGCAGGCCGAGTGGAGTCTGCCCCTCACCAGCTTGCTCAGCTGGACTCTGCCTCTTTGCAAAGGATGGTGATAGCATCTAAGCTGTATCTTGCTCAGGACTTTTACTTGCCAGTCTTTGCTACTCACTTTACGTATTTCATACTTCCAACTGCTCACTGAAGTAAGCATTATCATCATCCCCACTTTGTAATGAGAAGACTGAGACAGGAACATTAAGCAATGCAGCTCCACTGCTTATTTTCTCCACTTTTAACCAAGAAACAAAGGGAAAAGAAGGCAAGAAGTTTCTCTGTAAGTGGTCAAATGTGGAGCTGAGCCCAACTCTGTGGGCCCAAGCCTGCTCTCTGATCTGCTTGTCTGGCAGGAAGCCTGACCTCAGAGTGTGGTCAGGATAAGCGGTGACGCTTCACTCTTGCCCTGCGCGGAGCACAGGGAGGCCTCCTGAGTGAGCTGGGTTCAGGCCGAGTGCACGGACCTCTCACAGCAGGCCCAGCTCATCCTCACTGGTCATTCATGTGCTTCCCTCGGGGAGAAGCTCCCAGCTGGAGCTAGAACTAGGGCCCAGGTGCCACGGCAGCAGGGGTTTGGGCGTGGACAGTGCATGCCTCCTCTGGAGCCTCTGGTGGCCCTGGCAGAGGGCCAGCAAGGCCACGAGAATGAGGTTAGGTATGGCAGGGCCTCTGCGTCGGCAACAGGGCTGCAGGCTTGTGGACCCACAAGCCAGCCCAGGTGGCCATCTGCCTCTGGGACAAGTCCCCCCATCTTCGGGACAAGCCTCCCCACTTTCTGATGTGGCTTCCCAGTTGGTTTTAGATCAACTGCTTATTTGAACTCAGGCAGGAAGGTCCTGTTTTGGGGCTACCACAAGTAAGAACATCTGCAAGAATCACAGGTTTGAGAGTTTTTAAATGCAAGGTGCCACCCACACACTAGAAAGATGGTCTTGTACCAGCCACCTAGGGATGGAGCCACGGAGCAGTCTCTGAGAAGGGGGCCAGACTGGGTCTGTTTATGGGACCTCAGGGTCCCTCTGGGACACATGCGAAATTTCATCTAATCTGACAGGGCCCTGACCAGGCCTGACACTCTGCTGTAGGTCAGCCACACCCACTTATTCCTGAATAACAGCCACACACTCAGAATTCACAGAAAGGAAATGGAAAGCGATATCCTGTTCCCTTTTACTCCTTTCAAAAACATAATACAAATTCCTCTGGCAAATATTTCATTCCTCTCTGTTCCCTCCCAGTTGGCGCTCTCTTCTTAGGACTGGTCATATTGGCTTCTGGTTTGGGGGTTATAAGTACAGTTACCACCACCACCACCACCCCCCCGTGCTCTGTTGCTCAGGGGTCTTCCCAACTAAGGCATGAGCCCCTGCCATCACAACTGGCACAGCTCAGACCCCCCCCGCTACCCCCCACCCCCCCCCACCCCCCGCCATTTGGGAGGGCAGCAGCCAAGGAACCCAGGGCAGTTTTCAGGCTGCAACGTGCTCTGTCAGTGGCGTCAGCTCCATCCCACCTGGGCAGTGCCAGGACATCCCCTGTTAGGAAGGGAAGCAGCAGTATCTAGGCGAGCAATAATAAAAACCAGAGCTGCACATCACTGCCTGCTTATAACATGCAAGGACTTACAAGCACTGCATTAGAAGTGCATCTCGTTTCACTCCTATAAAAACCCTTAATGAGGCATATTTGTTGTAACTAGGCAGATGAGAAAATTGGTGCTTGGGAAGGTTAAATATCTGGACTGTGGCCGTGGAGTAAGCATGAGAGCCTAACTTCTGATTTCAGGGTCCACACTAGAAATCACAATCTTACATTCAGTCCTCCAGGTCTCACTGGGGTGTGTGATGTGATGGAGCATTAACATACTTTCCCCTTACCGAAGATATGTAAGCACCAGTGAGGTCCCCCCATGGGATTGTACAAGATGCAAGAGAAGACTCAGGTTACCAAATCCCAGAAACTGTAGAAATTTATGGAAGGAATAGGCTGGTGACTTTAGTCAAGGGAGGCTTCCTCCAGAAAATGGTCCGTGGGCAGAGAACTAAGGCTGAGAAGCTGGACATGGAAGACATGGCAGGCCATGGGGCTCGGGGGGTTTGGAGACAATGGGGAGTCCAGCAGACGGAAGTGAGCACGCTGCTGAGGCATGGCAGGAAAGGCGAAACCAGGCAGCAGAGGAAGAGGGAACCAGATAGTGGGAAAGTCAGACCAAAGGGTTTGAATGTTTCCCCCCCTTCAGCTTTTTTTTTCCCCCCTTCAGTTTGGAGAAGAATGAAAGGACAAGTCTAGGATGCCTGGTTCCAGAGCAATATAAGATGGTAAGAAGCGAGAACAGGAACTAGTCTGGGAGGACCTGTTGTGAAAGCCTTTGAAAAAGTCAGCCTTCAGGACCGTCCCTGGCAGCGCAGTGGGTTAAAGCACAGCACTAAGAAGCTAAAGCCACTTCCACATGAGTTCAACCCCCACTCAAGAGGTGACCCACATGGCACAGCAGACCTCTCCTGACCCGCCCACTGCTCCCCTCAGCAGTGTACTTCGTCAGTCTGACTGTACTGCTCCCCACTCTGTCTCTGGTAAATCCTCTCACTGCCCCTGCACCTCTGACCTGTGCCTCAGTTCTGTATGTATAAATAAATGAAATCTAAAAAAAAAAAAAGAAAGAAAGAATCAGCCTTGAATCTGGACTCTTCTCCCTCAACACTGACCCATGCTTGGGTACCTCTGCCATTTCCCCTGGTCTACCCTGGAAAGGCCTGGGGCTTAGTCTCGTGTTTCTTCCACTGTTCTTGACCTTTATTTTACACCATCTGCTTCCATTTCTTTAAATTGCACTGTTGAAGTAGAATCACTTACCCTCTCATCCCAATCCCCACTTCAAAAGAGAAAAGAAGAATCTATTGCTGAGATTCTTCTAGATAGATAGACAGGCCTAGCTTTATTATTTTTCTTCACATCTAACTTTCCAAACAGTATTTTCCATGTTCATAAATTTTTCTAGCATCTACTTGGATACTTTTTCATGGTGTGTGTTGTTTTTTAATTTCTGTTCAATCCAGTAGTCAACAATATTCTGGGGTAGCTTAATTTCATTAAGTAGTAAACAGTAGCTTAGGGTAGCTTAATTTTATTATTTATTGTTAAGAATTTTCAAATATATAAAAAAGTTGAAAGAATTTTACTGAACAACCAAAAACTTACCACATGCAAATTATAATTAGATTTTAACTTCTTGCATTTTCATGTATCCATCCCTCAACCTGTTCATCAGTTCGTCTTTTGGAGGGAAGGATTTCAACTAAATTACAGAATTAATTTAACTTTCTGCCCAGATTGTATATTATTTACTTCAATTCAATAAGGTAAAACTTATGTACATGAGTGGACATATCTTAGCGTATGTGGCGTGACAAATCACCATATGTTTTACTTATTATAGCATCATTTCTTCCCCATCAGTGTTCTTCCTTTCCATGGACCTGTGAGCTCTTGTCTCCTGGGCTCTGGGGCTGGCATCTTGGTGTGAGGGGGTCATCAGCACAGAGCTCTCACCCAGGGGGTGCTCTGTGGCCAACCAGTCAGCTGTCTCCTTTTCCTCCCTTAGGAAAGCAGAAGTCCCTCCCATGACCCCAAAAGAGGGCATGGAAGAATCTCACATTCCTTTAGGAGGAACAAGGAAAAAACCCTTTTGGGGAGATGGTACTGAGTCTAGATATAATTAAATCTTAAAAATATGAGGCTGGCTTTAATCTATGGGGGGGGGGGCGCGTCAGGAGGATAATCCATTATCCGGAAATAGACTAGCTCATTTTTATAACTCTGTTTCTTAGTTTTAGTTGCTTAGTTTAATAAGGCTCTCATGATGCTAGTAAGCTCGGTCCACACAGGGTCCCCACAGTGCAACTGCAATAGCCACCTTGCTGGTCCTTCATTCACAACTCATGTCCACAGGCCTAGCTAACAGTAGAGGTAGGAAGAATTCAAACTACCTCTGCAGCCACTTCTCTCACCTCTAGGCTGTCCTTAGCACTGGCTGCCGGGGCTGCCCCATCCCCAGAGGCACCCTCGCACCACTCAGGTCTCTCGGTACAAACGCCACGTTCCTGGAGCTCCCTTCTTCCCACTCCATTTACTCTACCACATTTCCGTGTTTATTATCTGCAAAGTGCTTATCACAACTCTGAATTTCATTCTTATTTGTCAACTGTATGTCTCTATCCCCAAAATACAAGCTCAATCAGAGTAGATCCTTGCCTCATTTATCTGAGCCAAATTAATCTCTTACCCATATGAGATGCCAGGAAATATTTGCCAATTCAATAAATGAAATCATACCTTTGCCTCACATCAGGACACAAGCAGAAGTTAACAAAAGCTCTTAGTTTAGTTAGGAACATAGTCAATTTTTATTGAGATGCTATCTTGAGACTTTACACATGTTATCTTAAACGAAGCAGAAATTAACTGAAGTTAAGGTCCAGGAGCTCAGACACTTATCTGGTAGGAAACAAAGGTAAATTTCAAACTAAATGTCTAACTCTGGGCCCCACACTACTCATCACCTTATATGTTTAATTTTATTGGGATTATATCAATTTAGTATGAACACAGATCATCTGTGGCTGATTAGAAATGCTGATGGACAGTGAAACAATTTTGTTTCAAATCACAGGTTGGGGGAAGAAAGAAAGGACTCAAAGTTGCCCAAAGGTGGGGATTTTCTCACTTTACCTAAACTAGCAAAGCTCCAACTTTAGATGTCATAAAGCCAGTTAGAGGAACCAGCAAACCCAAAAGTTTCTCAAAGGAAAATTCGCCTTGATCCATATGTGGGGTGGGATGCACAGGCCATGACCCCTCCAGGAGGAGCCACTGTTCAGGAAAGCCCTGGATTCCGAGCAAGATCACCAGGTCTGGAGACAAACCCCAGTGTGCTTGCCCACTGCCTTTGTCTTGCCCACTAAGAGAGCTTTATGCCTTCACAGATATCAAGAGAAAGCAGAGTCCTTCCAGAACCTCACACACACCTTCCACGCCAGGAGCCTATCCTCACAATGCAAGGTAGTTTTGACTCTACTTGTAGCTAATGCAAAATTAGGGAGCAAACTTGCTAAGAAGCTCTTGTTAACTTCCCAGTGGGTCACCTTACTCTATAAAGTGGTTTGTAATTAAAATGTTTTCAGAACAGCAAATAGATCACAGTGTCTAGACATCGGGAGACTCCAATCCTACACCATCCTGCCCAGCCCTGATTACAGCATGTTAGATGTCTACACGCTGCCAAAGGACACGTTATGTCTTCGTTATCAGAGCATCTCTAAGGGCACATTTCTGGAAAGCCTCTTCTCACTGCCTGCTGGAAGCTGCTTGGGGATTTTCTCTGCCACCAAGAGGAATGCCTGAGCACTCAGGCACCTGCTCTCTGAGGTGGCCCAGGCCAGCAGAATGGCTAACTTCAATCCAGCTGCATGGCACAGGGCTGTAACCCTGCAGGGGGAGAACACTGCCATCATCAGGGGAACCAACTGCTTCCTTGGCATAATTATGAGGTGGAAAAAGAGGTGATGAGGTAGGTGAGAACACGGCCTAAGCTCTGCTGAATAATTTTAAAAGGAAAATACAGCTTTGGAAAACTACTGTCCTAGCTTGCTATGGTACCTGACCCTGCCCAGGAACCAGGGAATAAAGGATATCATCATTCATTCCCTGAGAAAACACTCAAGAACACCTTTTCTTGAGTAGAAATGGTCGGGTCTCATTTCCTGACCACAGGTACAGCCACTTTGTGGAGAGTTGGGGAGAAAGGCACTAAAGGATCCCGAGCAAGACGGAGCGCCCCAGCCACACACAGAGAGGGAGCAGGGAAGAGCAGCAGCCGGGACCGGAAGGAAGCACCGGCTAAAGGCAGAGCGCCCACTGGGGAGAAAGGGAAAGGAACGTTGGAGGAGACACACTCCACGCATGTTAAGGATTACACATTTGGAGAAGGAGTAGGTGTAGGAAGTGAAACTGACTCAGATTTTCAGAGTGGGAGGGCAGTACCACTGTGCACTGAGATCAAAGTCAGAGAGAATAAATTTAGTTTGTTGGAAAGGAAGATTGAGATGGTGAATTTCATGTTCAGGGTGCTGAATGTCAGGTACTCGGAGAAAGCCCAGCGGGCAGGCACAAATCCCAACAGTGGATGCACAGCACGCACTGAGGAAGAGGAACGGAGGCTTAACTCTGACAGGCACCTCTAGTCGTGGTGGTCTGCTCTACCTGGTAGGCACCGTCCATCTCGTCCCATCCTCGCTGGAGAGCTATGAAATACACGACTGCAGCCATGTCACAGATGAAGAAATGGGAGCGCTGATAAGTCAGGTAACCTGCCCTTGGCCGCAGGCATCTGACTCTGGCTCTTTCTACGAATTCTTTGCACCTCCCATTTCAGAGCCATTCAGCATAAAAGACTAGATTATCCAAAATGAGAAAAGAACCAGTGCTGCTAACGCGTGGGTTTCTCAGCGCTGGCCCTACTGATGGGAGCACTGAATGGGATTATTCAGTGGGGGCTGCTCAGTGACTTGCTGTTTGCAGCACCCTGGCCTTTCATGATCAGTTGACAGTAGCTCCTATCTCTCCTCTGAGCATGATAAGCAATAGTGCCCCTAAATACTGCCAAATGTTTGGGGTGGCAAAGCCACCACCAGTTAAGAACCACTGTAATGGAAATAGAATGGGAGCCACGCTTGTAATTTGAAAATTTCTAGTAGCCACATTTTGGAGGAAGAAAATAAAGTAAAATTAATTTTAAAAGTATTCTATTTAATTCAATATCCAAAATATGACTGTTTCAACAGGTTATCAATATAAAAACAGGAATGACATAGTGTGTCATCTTTTTTGGTTTTCATGCTTAAGTCTTCCATAGCGGATATGTTCTGCAGATAGCACATCTCAACTTGGACTTTCAGTGTCAAGTGCCTTCATCACGTAGCTCATGGTTCCAGCAGAGCTCTAGTGGGCTGGGGGGGGGGGAGTGGAAGGAGCTCACCCATGTTTATGAGTGGGTGGAAACAAGAACAAAAGGCAATTCTGAACAATGGTCAGTAGGTATCATAGATGACGTGTCTATGTGTGCAGCTCAAGCTTGCTCTTTCCCCTCTAAGAAATGTCCTCCCCACTGCCAGCCCACCATCCCAAGGGATGAGGCAGTAAAGTATGAAAGGTATCTAGGGAGAAGCAGAGGGGACCCCAGGGAGCCCAGGGGAGGGGCCCTGGTAAGTGCATCCACTCCAACAATGGGGAGCTGCTCTGCTTTCAGGGAAGCTGCCTCGGACTCCAGGGAGAGAGTCAGTGAGGGAAGGAGCAAGACAGAGAGACAGCTCACCTCTCCAGAAAACACCCAGTCAGTCATCTCCACCAGCAGCTGCCGAAGCCAAGCCTATACCAGCCCAAGAAACTGCTGAAACAAAGACCTCAAAACCACTGCATCTGAGTCAACCTTGAGTCAGATCCAGAAGAACCCAGGCCCTTGCCTGGGACCACTCAGCAAGGATCCACACATCTTTGGGGTGATTCAAATGGGAGGGCGGGGGGCTTGCTGCTGTCTGGGCTCCATTTACTCCCTCCTCTGGCCACTGCTGCCTGCGAGGAGAGCATCCCTCCCCTCAGCGTGCACATGGAGACAGCTCACACCATGCAGAAGGTCGTTGCTCCATAACTATTCAAAGGGAAAAGACTAACTGAAGTACATTATTTCCGAAACAAAACTCAGAGATGCTCTTTCCGCCTCCCTTGAATCTAAAACTAAACTAATATTTTACGTAAGGGACAAGAAACAGAAACCCCTTTACAATCAAAAACCAAACAGTTCATGGGATTGGAGAGAAGGAAGATTCAGGAAGGCAAGTGGAGCAGGAAGAGGACAGAGGAAAAAAAACAACAGAAAAGGGGGCAGGGAGAGACAGACTCCAGAGTGGCAGAGGGCGAAATGGACAGCTGGAGCTGACGGAGAGACGGACAGGAGGAGCGGGGGCTCAGGTCTAGTGGAAGACAGGAAGCGCTGGCCACCGGGGGGGGGGGGTGGCCTCAGGTCCCTGGTGGAGAAACACGGTAGGTTCAGAGCAGCTGGGGCCAGGGACCTGTCAGGTCTCCTTGAGAAGGAGGCATTCGGGGCAGCCTGGTAGATGGTGCCCACAGTCTCTCCTGCTCCACTTCAGAAAGAGGCAAAGCCAGAACTCACACAGCAGCTCAACTCCAGAAGAGACCCTCCCTTTAGCTGATGCTCAGAGTTTGGGCTACCTGAGGTGGACACTTCTAACTGCCCAGTACTTTCTTTCTCTTTTTTTTTATTACAAAAGTTTATTTTTACATCATTTTGTACATTTTTTTTTCCATCTCAATTGTAATCCCCGCGGGTTTCCCATCACCAAGTCACCCGTGTGCCATCACCATAATCCCATGCATTCCCCCCCCTGCCGTTTTTGATCCCATTCCCCACTCCACCCCCACAAAATGTCTCTGGTATATGGTTGTTCATTATTTTTGTTATTTTCTCGCCTGGTCCATTATATTCCTGCTATGAGTGAAACCATCCAGTATTTTTCTTTCTCTTTCTGGCTTATCTCACTAAGCATGATCTTTTCCAGCTCCATCCATGTTGCTGCAAAAGACATGTGTCTGCCCAGTACTTTCAAGGGCAACTCACCCCCTCTCTTCCACTAGAGGAGTACATCCTTGCCCATTTCTCCTCACAGTGTGACAGGAGCCCCCAGCTCCTGCTTCAACAGGAGCTGCCAGCCTCACTCTGCAGATGAGCAAACTGAGGCCCAGACATCAAAAGCCAACCTGTGTTCTACCACTGTGTGAGACAGAACAAAACGTAGGTGTGTTGTATGTGTACTTAATACAATGACCATAAAGAAAAGGCTCCTGGGCCTCCCTGGTGATGCAGCAGTTTAGGACACAGCACTGTAAGCTGGCCACAGCCACTTCAGTGCAAGTTTGATCCTCAGCCCTGGAGGTGACCCTCATGGCGCAGCGGACCTCTCCTGACCTGCCCTCTGCTCCCCTCAGCAGTGTACTTCATACATCTGCGTGTTCTGCTCCCCACTCTGTCTCTGGTGAATCCTCTCACTGTCCCTCTGGCCTGTATCCCAGTTCTGCATGCATAAATAAATAAACCTTAAAAAAAAAGAAAGAAAAGGCTCCCTATAGTACACGTGCACACACACAGAGTATGTGAAAAGGGATTTACAAATGATAGCGCTTTTTTATTTTTACAAATGATAATATTAAATTTACTCTTTACAGAGAACACATTGTTCTTTAGACAAGCTTATGAATTTCAAACGGACTAAAGCCCACTCAGAGAGTTCCTTCTATGTTACTCAACTAAGCCAAAAAGCGAAAAACAAACAAAACAAAACAAAAAAGCCTGTCTAACCTCTGCTTCATCTCTGCAGAGGCAAGGTCTTGTTTGTTTTATAAAACCCACTGTTGAAGCGCTGAGAGCTCTCCACCGCTTCCCACAGTCTCCAGGAGAAGCATAAGCCCCCTTCCGCACTTGAGGGAGAGCCTCCCTTGCAGCTGCCCCCAAGGCTCCCATCTCCCTCCAGAGCAGGGCACACAGGAAACTCCTACCAGCTCCAGGAACTAGGGCCCCGTCCAGAGCAACTGGACCCATCTTCCAGTCCCAGAGCTCCTTGTGAAGCACCACTGTGTCCCTGGCAGGTAATGGGTGTACAGTGAAGGCGGCATAGAATTTCAGTCTTTGGTGGCATTTTGAAAACATAACTAAAGACAGCATGCCAGGGTAGAGGGGGTCACCCTGGCTCTCTCCAGAGAGAGTGAGTTCCCAGAGCTTCTCTGCTGGCCCACCCTGCATGTGAGCACCAAAGTTTGGCTGGAAAAGCTGAGTTACACAGTGCTAAGAACACTGAAGCCTGGGGCGGAACTGAGAACGGAGACCTGCAATGCTAGTCCACTCGGGTCTCTGGCCTCCTCCAGCCTCAGCCCACTCAGCCATGAATTGGGACTGGTAAGATCTACACGCACAGGATTTGCTAGATTCACGCCCTGGCTGACACAGCTGAGGTGGCTTGTGAATGGTCGGGCTGTCACTGGGCTAGAAGAAAGCACATGTGGCTTAGGACAAGAGGAGTGGGACTGTCCGTTCCTCTTGGAATGGAAGAGTGTGGACTAGTTCTGTGCCGTCCCCTCCAGCACAGAGCAACAGCAACGGTGTTTCCTGCAGCTGTGTACTTTACTGTGAGCTGGCTGCTGTACCGCCGGCACTTGGAACAGTGCTGTCATGACCCTGAATATATGTGTGTGCTGAATGAGAACTAATCATTGCTTTAAGCTCTTTATGAACACTTCCTGGAAGCAGAATGAACCCTGGGGAGGCAGGCGAGGGGCCCTTCTTTTGGACATCAGCCTCTTTATAACTTTCTAGGCCATGTGAAATGTTGCTTTCCTTCCCCCTCCTTCCCCCCAACAACACACACACACACTCCTGCTGGCTAACTAAGGCAGAGAGATTCAGAAGATCCAGCTAACTGCAGGGATCCCGGCAATGGGAATAACTGCACCAACCGCTCGGGACAATTCAGAACTATAGGGCCTAGTGTGGCAAGTTACCCTGTTGCTGTTCACCACCAGTGAAATGCCTCCCAACCCGTCCCGCTCACAGACTGAGCTGCGGATCCTTGTAGCCATTCCCCCAAGCTCTTCTTGTGTCACAGAAATATGGAAAGGCCCAGATGATCTTAGTTTAATATGTCTGGAACCTATTTGTGAAATCTTGCAGATCCTAGACAATCTCATAACAAAACCCC
>NW_004567116.1:31260110-31267634 GCF_000260355.1 Condylura cristata
GCATAGACCTCTCCTGGGTTAGAATTTCAGAGACCAGTGAACGCCAGCTCTGCTGCCTGGGTGGAGCCTGTGGTAGAGCCCTCCCCTGGGACACAGGCCCCTGTACTTAACCACTGAGGAAGGGCGAACCAGGAGCAGGTCACAAGGCAGGGAGGCAGCCAAGGGATAAAGAACCCCACTATTCAGAATGTAAGATGCCTACTCTCTTACTCTAACCTATAGTAATGCCAATCAAGAATTAGGCACTATTAAGCGTTAATTTATTCAAGTCCTCTGAGCCAGGTGCTATTGTCACCCACATGTCACCATTGAGGACACTGGGCAGAGAAGGCCACATCACTATCACTAAGATAAGTGAGATACAATCACAGGTTAGTCTGATCCCCAAGACCATGCTCTCAGGCATAACACCCACATCCCTCTCTCACTTCTCAGAATGAAAAGTGAGCACCTTGAGGGCAGGGAGTGCTTGACTCACTTAATACACCTACATCCCAGGGCAAGATGTCCCTCAGCATCTTGTCAATGATACTGACAACATAAGAAACACCATCAACCCCTCTTGGCTCAGCTCAGCTCAGTCTCAGAACAACTTTCCGGCACATCCAATTTTCTCTCAGGTCCCCGGGGAGAAGTGGTTAGCTCCTGGACTCAAGCTGGCATGCAAGCTGCACGTCTGGGCTGGGACAGGGAGCAGGAAATGCTGTTAGGATGACACCCTCCCCTGACTGTCCTGCACAGGGATGGCCATCAGCTGAGACTCTAGCAGTAAACAGAACAACAGAACAGTGACCAGCCAGGCAAGCCAAATTTTTTTTCCTTCTCTGAAAATTGACTTGGGATAGGACGTGGTTGCAGGGTCCAAAGCAGAAACCAAAAACAAAACCACAGTATATGTCATCTGAACCCAGTGACCATAAAACCCTTTTATCCAGAGCTTAATTAAGAAAAACAAAAAAGAAGCAGGACATGGTTTCTTGAAGGCAGGGAGCCACTTCCCCGCATACTCTCAGCTTCCTGTGCTAGCAGCATTCCGTCACTTTAGCACCTTCTCACCAAGACAACAATAGGCTACATTTTCCCAGCTTAGAACATTGGCTTGAAACAACAGCTGGAGAGGCAGGAGGGTGGATGTGGGTCTTCAGAGCCACTGAGCACAATGATTAATGTGTTTCCCAGGTTTGCTATCAGCTGTTCCAGATACCATGGTAGGGACTGTTCTTAGAGCACGTTACACCAAAGGCCGTTTCACAGGCACTCCAGGGAGCAGCTCAGCCTACGCATTCCCAACCCATGAGTTCAGCCTGGAAGTGAGCCAGGAAGGTGGACAGCGGAAAGGCCAGGAAAGGTCTGAGAGCCTCTGATCCTCAGTGCTGATTTAAAAGAGGAGACACCAGCGCTGACTCCAACAATGGGCTAGTTTGGCCTTAATTAAAAGAAAGACACAGAATCACAACACATTTCAGAGAAACCTTATTGAGACCATCTGCTAAAACCTCTCCTAGTGCATAACAGCAGACCTAACACAATAGGGAGGAAGGCAGAAAGGCATTGATGTGTTGAGGACTTTCTATGTACTAGGAAACTGGCAAGAATTATTTAAATTTGCTGGTTTCCAGATGAGAAACTTGCAATCAAGCCACTGTTGTCATGGGCCACAGGTCACTGGAGTGTGGTACTTGAGCTGGGTCCCTCGCAGACTCGTATCAGCATGCCCCCAGCAGCCTCCCCTTGACTCCAGTGGCCAGCTTTGCTACATCAGATGTGGGGCTGGAACCATTATATGCCATGGGTTACTTTGGTAGCCTGGTGAGATCGCCAGACACCTTCTCAGAATATAGATGCACAGAGTGATGTTAACACATTTAATACATTCAACAATATTTTAGTAATCTCTAGCCGAAGGTCGAGTATTGCATATAATTTCCAAGTATTAGTAAGTGTATCTGCAATACACCTGGAAGGGTGAGAGAAAGTGGCTGTGGTTTCTGTTGGTGGCAAGGTCACAGACACTCCTAGTGAAAGTTTGCTGCCCACTTCCATGGTTGGGAGAAAAGTTACACTTCAGCTAGACGTTAATAAAACAAAGATTTCCCCTCCCCATCCAAGTTCATAGTTTCCTGAAAATTTCTCTCTCTCTTTCTCCCTCTCTCTCTCTCTGTCACACACACACTTAGACAGCAAATATTCATATTCAAAGATGTCAAAGATGTCACCAGGAAATGAAAATTTTTAAAAATCGGTTTTAAAGTTGAATCTTAAGCTAGACACATTTACCTACTGCATGCTAGAATTTCTGGGTCACTGATAATGGAGAGATTGTAAAACAAACCATTAAAAAATGATTTTAATTGAAACCTGATTGTGAATCTATGTTAAAGGAAACAAAATAAATCAAATGCTGATACTGACATGAAACTCCACAGGCTGTCCTTAACCCCTAATTTCAAACTACAAATTCATCACACAGCCTCATGGTATTGGGACATCAATGAGAACCTCTAATGAACTCGAGATGGAGCTCTCAAACAGTAAATTCATGGATAAGGACAAGTATTATCCACCTCAAATATTTAACTGTCTTTTGAAAATAAAGAATAGTATCTGAGTCCTCTGCGTCCTTCACAGCCAACACTGAGGGGTGACAAGATGGTGTGGTAGGAGGTGCAATGGATTTCAGATCTCCCCCAGAGTCACTCTCTGCACTGATGTCCTCAAACAAAGGTCAGTCAACTGAACACTAAATTCTGGGACCTTGGTTTTGAACATTTTTTTGTTCTTTCAGTTATCCCTAGGGCAAAATTCCTGAGAAGTCCTTTATCCCAGTTAAGCCTCAGTTTCACCAGCTATAGAGATGATAATGCCAGTCCTTACTCCCTCCTGGTTACTGTATCCAATGAGGTGTTGGGTGCACAACTGCTTTGTAAGTAGGAGCTTTATATCATTGTGGTGCTTCACTAAATCCTAATGGTACGTCGCTCAACATGAGCTGGCGTCCAGAGGGGGAACACATAAGAGGCCCCGCAGCAAAAGAGGGGATCATGAATCAATGCCACAGACACCTGTGGGTGAGCTGGGCAACTGCAGAGAGGTCACTGATGTGCTCCTTATGGGAAACCTTCCTGCCAAGAAAATACAGAAATGAGGGAAGAGTTTGGGTCTGTCAAAATTCAGGTTTGCAATTCCTTGCAAAACTTTATAGCCTACAACCTCCCCATTCCACCGACCTCAAGGACCAGGGCTTAGAGGTCATGACTAGCTTTTCTCTAAGGAGAAGTATTTCAGGCGATGGTGACCTGCTGTGTGAATATGGCCCAGTAGAGGAGGCGTGATGACTGACATGGTATAAGCACGATCATAAAGGCAGAACCCGGGGTCCAGGGAGGGCAAGAGGAGCACAGGATGACAGGTGGGCGGGAAACAGCTAACTGGACATGAAAATTTGGGTTGGCAGCAGGTATCATGAGAGTAGCCCTGTGAGAAAAACAGGGGCTTCAAGTTCTGATCAGAGGGGAACGTTGTACATGAGAGTTAGGGGGAGCAGCTGTGGGTGCTGGAAGGGGTTGCTGAGGTGGAGGTGGGAGGTGGAAGTTGTTGGAGCCACCAAGTTGAGGGCCTCCAGGAGAGGCTGTTAAGGAGGTTGGGAGCTCTGGGAACACTGGCCAGAGGAGGGTGGAGAGGCAGAGAGCAGTGTAAGGCCTCTGTAAAGGGAGCTCTGTGAAACAAGTTATGAGTAGGAGACAGGTCCATCAGACAGGACAGCAGGCCAGGAGGGGTGGGACTGGGCTGTATAGCTGGCACAGGGAGTCAGTGACCTGAGCAAAGATCAATAGGCAAAGCTGGGTTTGAAGGATGACTCTGCAGGGGTGGGTCTCCAGGCTGCACAGGAGCAAAGGCAAGAGCGAGTGCAATCACTTGAATGAGAGATTACTGCTTCAGCCAAGTGGGAACAATGGGAAATAAAGATGGGGGGTGGATATGAATCAAATCACAAGCTAACAGGATCCACACATGGATCAGATGTGGGGTCAGACGTGGGAGTTCAAGGTGAATGAGGGTTTGGAACCTTTAGGAACTGAAGATAGGAAGAAACATAGGTTGCAGGAAGAAGATGATGAATGTGGTATAAAGGTAGCTGCCAAGGGATCCTGAAGATGTTCCTGACGTACAAAAAGGGGATTGTCAGGCTCAAGAGGTGCAGTGATACAGACGTAGAGTCAGCTTTATGGGGTGCACGTTGAGTATGGCTAACTTTCCCCTGAGAAAGCACAGCCAGCAGAACCAAAAGGCATCAGAGATAAGCCCGTGGAGGACACCACGTGTGGACCATGGAAAAGGGGAAAGAACATGAAAATGACTAAACAATGGATCTAAAAAGTTGCACCACAAATCCAGTGGAATAGTTTCAAGAAGGAGGAGGTAATTAATGGTTACCAATCACGTTAAATGCATTTCCCATACAACCAACCTTCACTACAGCCCTGAGATAATAACTCTTAATGTCATTAGTCCCAGTTTGTACATGAAAAAACAGACTCCAAGAGGCAAAGTCGTACTGCCATGTAAGCATGGAGTACCAGTCAGAGAATGTTCTTAGAATAAAATTTGAACCTATTACAAATGGCCACATGAAAGGGCCTGCAGCGACCTGCCTCCAGTCATCCTACTCCAGCCTCATTTCTCACCCATCTCACCCCTGCCCCTTCCCTTTGCTCACTACTGGCTTTCTCTGGGGTACCCTATTGCCTCTCCCCACAGGTCAAACTTTCCCATCTCAGGGCCTTTGCACTTGTCCTCTCTCCTCTCTGATTAACCAGCTCTTTGCTGAGCTGACAGCTCAGCTCACTGTAGATGACAGCTTAGATGTCACCTCCCTGACATCCTGTCTATAACCAACTCCACTCGGCCAGTGCTGTCACAATACTCCATTTACCTCCTTCTTGGAATGACAGTGTAAAATTATTGTTGTGTATTCTGGTCTTTCCTGACTAGATAGAAAGCACCACATATATCAGGGTCTCCTCTTCAGCCTTCTCTCTGGTGAGGAGATACAAAATGGGCATGTTGGTCGCAGTCACTGATGAGTGAGTGTACGAGTTAAGTGAAGAAAGACGTCCCCCCTTGGGTGCTGTAAGTGTTATGGACACTTCGGATTTTCTACCTTCCAAGAGGATTTTATATCAGAATATAGGCCCTGACCTGGCCTACAAGTCTGGTTTCAGCCTGTCCCTAACTACTGTCTGCAGTAAAAAGAGCAGGCAGCTCCTCTAAGACAGGACAGCATGCAATAAATTCCTTAGGCCTGAGACAATTATTACAAATGAGACTTTAGCCTCCCTTCATTTTATTTTTCATCTCTGAGATTTCATAATTTTTTCCATGAAGAAGTTTGATCATGTGATTTTATGCTCAAAAGCCTCGGAGTAAAGGCCAAGTTCTTCCAATGGTTTCAAAGCCCACTTGATCCTGGCTCATCAGGTACTATGGCCCCCTGGTCCCTTCAGCTCATCTGTCTCCTCACTGTTTTGAGAACAGAATAAGCAAGCCCCTATGTCAGCTGTGCTGCACCCGCTGCTGTTCCCTTTGTCTAGAATTCTTTTCCTCTAAGAACATGCTCATACTCATGAACATGCTTTAGGTCTCGGCTCAGATGTCACCTTCAACAGGTCCCCTAGCACATTCTGCAGGAAACAGCAGCCCACCTATGCTCCAGAAACCCACGGTTCCCTCACCCTGCTTTTGCATCTTTATTTTCACCTCTCACTGACACACACACGAACACATACACACACACTCAGGCCACGCATGTTTATTTATTGTCTTGCACTGAGAAGAACCCAAGCTTCCAAAGGGATATTCCACATACTGCTGTATCCCCTGGTATGTGGCATGTAGGGACAGTCAAAATGATTTTTTGAGTAATTTAATAATACTGAAAAGTGTAACTTAGGAAGAACAATTTAAAAAAAAAGTAAAAGGAAATAGTTTAAGGGCGGGGTTCCTCAGAACATCAAACACAGAATTACCAGATGAGTCTACAAATCTGCCCCTAGGTATGTACCCAAAGAACTGAAAACAGGGACTTGAACTGACACTTGTATACAATGTTCAGTGAGGCATCATTCAAATAGCCAACAGGTGGAAACACCGCCCATGTGTTCATCAGCAAGGGTACAGGGAACTGTTAAGTAGCATATAACACACTTTTATTTAGTCTTAAAAGGGAAGGAAATACTGACACACCCCATAGCATGGGTGATCCTTGAGGATAAGAGGCTAAGTGAAATAAGTCAATTACAAAATGACAAAACACTGTACAAGTCCACTTCTGTGAAGTGTCTAGAATAATCAAATTCATGGAAACAGAAAGTTTCCATGGTATTTGCTGGCGCTGTGGGCAGGGGAGAGCAGGGAGCTGTTATCTCTGATTTTAGTGTAGGGAGATGAAAAGGTTTGGAGAGATGGGAGGGTGCATTTATACAACAAAGTGAATGTGCTTAATGCTGCTCAACAGTAGATGTGAAATTTGCTAAAATGATAAATTTTATGTTATATATATTTTACCACAATTAAAAAAGTCCTATTAATTTCACTTACTAGAAAACTAAGTAGGACTGAGTGACTTAGATCTATATGTCTACCTTGTCACTCCTAAGACTTACTCACTTATTTATTTATTGCTTAGAAGAACTGGGATGAAGGTCAGAGTTGTGGGGGGATGAGAAAATTCACCAGAGACAGAATGGAGAGCAGAAAGGTGGACTGACTGAAATCTGCTGAGGGGTGCAGCAGGCGAGACAGTGGTAAGGGGGTCGAACTCAGGCTGTAGCAGTGATAGCACTGATATTTAACCCCTAGACTGCGAGGGAGGCCTGGTTTATGAAATTTAAACACAGATTAAATATTTCTAATAAAAATTTAGCATTCAAATCAAGGTATACCAACAGACTAACGTATATATCAGCTTTCCAGGCCCAGTACAAAAATGTAAACAAGCCAGTTAAGAACTTTTATAGTGACTGCATGTCACTATTTTTGATAAATTGAATTAAATATATTTAAAATTGAAAAAAAAACAGAGGGATGTTCTGACACAGGCTACGTACGATACAGATGAACCTTGAGAGGATTATGCTAAATTAAATATGCCAGATGCAAAGAGACAAATTATTATGATTCCAATTATATATGAAATACCTAGAAGAGGAAACTATATAGAGACAGAAAACAGAACAGAGATAAGAGAGGCCATGAGTAGAGGGGTGGGATGCTATTCTCAAGGGTACAGAGTTTCTGTTTGGGATAATGAGCACTTTTGTAAGTAAAAATGGTAATTGTTTATATAACACTATAAATGCTATTAATGCTGCTGAATTTTGTACTTAAAAGGGTGAAAGGGCAAATTTTATGCTATTTATATATTATACAGATATATGTAAATATATATACTCAATCGTATTAAAAAAGCACAGATTGGCCCTCCCTGGTAGCACAGTGGGTTAAAGCACAGAACTACATGCTAGC
>NW_004567116.1:31268119-31312797 GCF_000260355.1 Condylura cristata
ACAGATCAGGAGTGGAGGGAAAGAATAGATGAAAGAGATCAGTGTCTTAAAGCCAGAGAAAGCAATTAGCAGCTTCAGAGTTAACATCAATATGTAAGCTCCTTGGGTGAAGGGAAAGGAAGCCTCCCTGGACTCATTCTGCAGATTTGTAGATGAATGAATTTTCCCAGGTTTGTTCCTCAGATTAGATAGCTCCTTCTCAGACTAGATAGCTCCTTCTGGAGGAAGGATTTGACAATAAAGATGTCCCCACTGCTGAATATCCATGATGCAAGAAAGAGTGTGTGGAGAATGCCAGGATGCAGCAAAATATGTTCCACACAGCTAAAGGCATTGCAAGGCCCTGAAGTTATTTGATTTATTTCACAAGAAGTTTCATAGATGAATAGTTGCGTTTTTTTAAAGGTCTTTTTATGCATATAGAACTGAGATACAGGCTAGAGGTGCAGAGATGGTGAGAGGATTCCCCAGAGACAGAGTGGGGAGCAGAACAGGCAGACTGATGAAGTACATTGCTGAGGGGAGCAGCAGGCGGGTCAGGAAATGTCTGCTGCCACTATGTGGTCACCTTTGAGGCGGGGATCGAACTCATGCGGAAGTGGCTTTAGCTTCTTAGTGCTGTGCTTTAACCCGCTGCACCACCAGGGAGGGCCAAAGATTAATAGTTTTAATGTAATATGATTTTGTAAATAATCAGGTACATCCATACATACACATAGTCAGAACACAAAGATATACTATTTTTATGTACAACTGACTCCCCTTAAGTATATATTTTCATAGCAGTATATGTTACAATAATACACGCTTGTATGCGTTTATATGTTAAACATGTTTTAAACAGAACTGGTAGCTGGTCAGGAAGACCATCCTATACCAAAACTGAGGCCCTACCCTTGTCTCCAGCTAAACTCATTTGCGAAAACCCAGGTAGGAAAAGATCTAATTGGTTGAATCTCCATGTATTTAGTTCTCTTCTACAGTTTGACTTCTGACCACTCCTGTTTCCTCTCCCATTCCTTTCCTAAGTGTTCTCGTTCCTTTCATTCCAAAGACCTTGTAAGCATCGGCTTTTCAAGAACTAAGGCTGCAACAGATATTACTATGCATCAGGCATTATTCCAGGTGCTGGGGTATCAGCAAAGGATATATTGATGAAAAAACCCTGTTCCCAATGAAGCTTATACTTTTAACGGGTTTTTGAGAGTTCTTTTGCCTACATAGAGCAACATACTATATGTGGCTAGACAGCCCCTTCTTTAAAAGCAGTTTTAATGGCTGGAGATGCCACGACCCTCTTGTGGCAACAAGGTGACAAGGACGAGTGAGCTGACCCTGTACTATCCAGTCTGACAGCCCTGAGTCATGTGTGGCGATTAAGCACCGGCAGTGGCTCCTCTGAGTTGAGACCAACTGTAAAACATGCACAGGATTCCAGACTTTATTTTTTAGAAAGAATGTTAAGATCTCAGTAATATTTCTTGTGTTGATTACATATTGAATTCATCAGATGATAAATTATAATATTGAGAAACTATTAGATGAAGTTAACTATATTGTTAAATGTTAGTATTTCTTTGTACTTTGTTAATGTCACTAGTACAACATTTTAATTATGTGACTCACTTAATGTATAACTCATATTATCTTTCCATGGACCTCACTAACCAAGAGAATTGTGGAGAATACAGTTAGTGAAACTCTAATCTCTCTCTCTCTCCCTCATCTTCCTCCCTCCCTCCCTATTTCTCTCCCTCCCTCCCTCTCTCCCTCTCCCTCTCTCTACCACCCCCCATCTCTCCACCCCCTACCCCCATTTAAAAAGAAACCCCAGGGTCAAGCAGCTCTAAAAACAGGGGTAAGTTCTGAAAATGGGCCATTGGCCAGTTTTGTTGCTGTGCAAACATCCCAGAGTGTGCTTATACAGCCTCAGTGGCACAGCTAAGCACTGTGGTACAGGCTACCTGGGACCACTGTCATATATGAGGTCTGTCATTCCCTGAAACTCTGTAAGGAGCATATGCTGAATTTAAGTCTCTGCAGTCAGTTCTTCACTTACTGGCTACGTGTTCAATCCTATGGCAGAGAGGACAACCACCTCAGGACTGGGCCCACTGAATGGCCCAGGACCTGCCTTGTGGCAGGAGGTTAAATTCAGCCTGGTATCTGCCCAGTTGACTGGAAGGTAGACAGACATAGTCACCCAAAGGTTAAAAATCCCCTGCCATGGAACACACTGATTGCCAAGATATTTTTTTCATAACTAGAAAAAAATCAAAGCAGAGCAAGAGTCTCCTGTGAGCAGGGAAGAGGGAAGCCAGGGGATAACTTCCAGTCTTGGGAGCAGCACATGAAACTGCTTTATGATTTCCAGTGGCATGTATGCTTGGATAATCCTGGCCAGAGGTTCCCGAAAGCCTTGTGCAACCCTGGGTGGGACAGGAGCTGCAAAATGATATTTTTCTTTTCTCCAAGAAAAATGAAGTGCAGGCCTTTAGTTAATCAATTTCTTTGTCCCCCTTGAAAGCTTCACCAGCAGCCAGATGCTAGTAAAGGCCTAGACAAGACTGAGCTCCTTTTCTCCACACCACAGAGAAAGGATAACCAGAGAGCAAAGCTTAGATGCAAATTTGGACAGATGTTTAAATAAGGAAATAAAGGGATTGGCTGTTACTGGCTTCTGCAAACTCACTATCAAGGCTTAGAAATATCAATTTCACCCAGTATAGCCCTGGAAAGGAAAGCTATATGTTGTAGCACATTATTTGTACAGTTTCAGAAAGAAACCTCTGGAGCTATAGAGTTCATTCATCTAGTCCCTGAACACCTTCCCTGTGCTAAGTCCTATGCTGGTACCTGAGATCCAGGGATGGGTCAGACATGATCCCTGACCTCAGAGTGTGGGAAAGAGAGCCCCCATCCCCCCGTAGGAATCTCTTAAGATCATCAGTCAGCAAAATATCAGTTGGACCAGTTTGGAAGCAAAATATCAGTTGGACCAGTTTGGATGGCATGAAACACAGCTGAGGATGAATTAGGAGAAGGTGCAAGTAGAAGGTATAAGAAGACATCAGGGAGGACTCCATGGAGGAGGTGATTCTAGCTCAACCAGATTCATAAAGAAAACAAGTTCACTAAATCAGCAAAAGGCCGCAGCTCAACACAAACAGTACAGCTTCATGGACAGGGCCATGAAAGCTCCCATTATTTGATAACATTTTGAAGAAGAAAGTATATATTGGTATTTGTTATTTTAAAGAGCATTTATCTTTTACTGATAAAACAAACTTCTTAATGAAACCATGTATAGTTAATTTTGTTTCTATTACAAAGCACTATGCAAGTGTTGGGTGGTAACAGTAATTAAATTGTTGTGATTGTGATTGTTACAAGGGCGGCAGCCACCCCTACCATATTATTCTTCTTCCCTCAGTGACCCCATTCAAAGCCACCCCACCCTGACTCCCAGAACCACAGGTGGTCAGCTCCAATGCCACTCAGCTAGGTGAAGGAAATTCGAGTGGGCACCATCCTGCCATGTGGTTCCCTTTTAAAGAAGAACTCTTCTTGACACTGTCTTGTACCAGGAGTGTGAGCGCCCACTGGAAGAACTTCCAGGGAGGAGAATGTGCCAGGTCTGTGATATTTTCAGGGCAAGGTACATTCTTTGCCTTGGAAATCTTCTATTTCTAGCCACCAGCTATCCCACAAGCTATGCTTTCATGTATCTGCAAAGCAATGCAAGAAGCAGACTGCAGCACTAAGAGTGATATGCTAGAAGTCATCTAAGCAGTCAAATGAATCGTGATCTAAATGAAAAAATAGCAGGAAACTATGAATTGGAAACAGTCTGCAGAGGAGGGAGAGGGGTTAAAACTGGGCGGGAAGAACATAAGAGACTATGGTGATGGTGCACAGGTGACTTGGTGGTGGGAATTTTACAGGGACTACACCTGAGAGGAGACAACAAACAGTGTACAAAAATGAGCAATGGCCTAAAATATTATATATTAAAATATTACCTCCAAACTACAAAAATAATAAAAGGTTTTGAGCCCTTTTTTATGCTGTAATAAAAAAACAACCCCCAATGTATATTTTTGAATGGAAAAAGCAAGGTGCATGACAAATAAGTAGAAAGGTCTTCCATTAAGGAATTAGGGGGTGCATGTATGCATATGTACTCGTATATGCACACACACCCACACAGCCTTTCATGAAGGACCCCAGGGAAGACTCTCAATGATTACCTCCAAACAGGAGATCAAGGAGTCTGGAGAAAAGAGACTACTTTTCATGGTTTATTTTGCTTGTCTTGCTTAAATTATACTTTCATGAGGATGCATTTGTTTTGAAATGATAGATACCAAGTTAGTTTTTCTTTAGAAGATAAAAACAAGTCTTTATTTATCAATGTATTTATAAAATGAACTACTATGAACCTGAATTAATCCTGTCCTATGAAGACAGCCCAAACCCAGGAGTTTTCCAACCTACTTTAATACTGCTGGGAATTGAATTTACTGAAGTTCAAATATAATGTGTAAGCAGCACCCTCCCCCCCAATAATCCAAGTGGAGAAGTGGCGACACATGTAGTAAATACAGGCCTGCATTGGTAAGCTAGGCTTGCCAGTTTGTCTAAAGTAGACAGATGTAGAGCTCATCAAAACTTTTCTGGTCAACTAGTACAGAATTTCACCCCCAGCAACCATCCTCTGCTCTGTGGGTTATACTTACAACTGCCGTATTAGGCAAAACCACCCTTGACATGCCCGAGCCAGCCTGGCTTTGAGAGCCATGGTGGGTGATTTCAGAGGTCCGGAATCTCAGATAGGCTTATCTAGGCCAGAGATAGCAGCCCTCTGCTTCCAGCTCTACCCTCCCAGCTTCAACCTTCCCATCCTCTTACCTTACCGTCCTGCCTTCCACTGTGCTCTGCTAATGAAGCTCAGGAAATCCACACTGAGTTAGGTGACAAGCATCACCCATAACCTCACCCTGGGCTATCTACCACTGGGAAGCCGCAGCACAAAGTACTTGCCATGGTCACATGAGGGAGTAAAAGGTGTGTGGTGACCCTACTGTATGCTCACAAAATACAGGTATTTCTTTCTAACAAGATCACCCAAACATTTCATAATGTAGATTGGCTCCATTTCGGCTGGTGACAAGAGTCCATGAGTCATTTCCTACAAGAATGTTTTTATGGCAATGACGTACAAATGCTTTAGAGTAAGAAGTTGGTTGCCTGTGATTACTTAGCAACCCTGGAGAGTGGTAGTAAAATCTCTAGTCTGGGAATCAAGGGACTGGTCATCAACAGTCCTCCAGTCACCTGACTGTGGCAGGGCTGTCTCTACAATCTGCATTCATCCATTCTGCCTTCCTGTCTCCCTGTATGCATCTTCATTCCCTTATACAAGAACACATTCTCCTTAGAATGTATCTCTCTTTCCCCTCTATGCCCTCTAAACTATTCCCTGCCAGGCAAACTTCTACTCATTTGTCAACCAATCATACCTCCTCTTCCAGGAAGCATTCCCAGACTGCTCCAGCCACAAGTAGTTGTTTGCTTTTCTATATTGTTGCAGAACAGTGGATATACCTCTCTCATAGCACTTAGAATATTAATGTTGATGATGGCCAAATGTTTACTGAACATTTACTATGTACAAAGCAGCAAAGATTAGCTTAATCATGGAAACTCCATGAGGAAATGCCATTACTGTCCTCATCTATAGAGAACATTACTGCGGATCAGAGATTTAAGCAACTTGTCCAAGGCTCTGAGCTATTAAGAAACTGAAAGGTGCCTAGACAAGTACTTGGCACATAGCAGCTACTCAATCATTGTTCACCTCATGAATGATTCAACAAGTGAATAAAAACAGAAACAATGACATTTCTGTCTCCTCTACAGAAAGCTCAAGTGAGAGCCACTTCTTATTCATCTTTTAAACCATCTTCCTGGCCAAATGCATAGTAAGGTGTAGGGCACTAAAGACAGCTTTTGAATGAACAAACAAAAAATATAATCAAACCAACAGACCAAATCCTGGCTGTGCCACCCTCAGGCTTTAGCGTCTAGGCATCTTGCAGGTCACCTAGCAAATGGAGAGACTTGCAATCTCTCATTAGTCTCGCAGCAGTCTAGCATTAAAGATACATAAAAAATAAATGACCAGTCTTCATTTTGTGATGATGGCAATTTCAATACTAGATTACATATTGCATATTCTTCTGGGTTGTCTTCCCTAGGATCATTACACAATAGGCTGTGGCAAGCAATCTGGGCATATTGTGGAGTCAGTATCAGTTCCTGAAAGAGTTAATTTGGCTTGATCTCTGGTTTACTCCATTCTTATCCAAACAAACCACACCCAAAGAAAGAATAATCAAGTGCCTGACAAAACCCTCATAAATAACAATCAATAATAAACAATGGCCCCATGTGAGGTCGTCATGCAACTCGTGCCAAAGTCACTTCTCTAGAACTTTGTGGATCTTTCTCCCTGTGTCCTGGCACCTCCACCAGGATCTTTGGCTTCAGACAGATCCTGGTCATCAATCTCCCCCACCACCAGTGACCAACACACACACAGACACACACAGACACACACGCACACTCACTGCTAGCATGTAAGGTACAGCACATACTTAGCACAGGGTAGAAGCTGACAAAAGGAAAATGCTGAAACCCATTCATTCCATATGGTGCTGAGATGCGTCTAAACATGGGGTGTCCAAATTGCAATGGTGGGGGTTAAGGCTGCAGTTCATCTATTTCTGCTCTCCCTGTGGCTAATCAACAACTTGGCTATAGGTCTTGCACCTGACATATTTGTATCGTGTGGCTTAGCATTAATGAGTGGCTATGTGCCTGCTAAGTGCCCAGCATTTCTTGATCAGCTAATGATCAGAATAAATACTACACCAAAGGATACCTAAAGGAGTGTGTGAGAAAGACAGTGTCTGTCCATATCTGAGGAGGGAGGAACCATGCTCTGTGTTCTGCTTGTCTGATAATGAGTACCAGAACTAGGCTTTGGAAGGTAACCATTAAGCATCAATGTGAATCTAACATGAAGAGGACCTGTACCGTAGCCACAATGCAAATCAACAGTTAGTGTTGAGACACCTGTTGTTGATCTGTCCTGGGGACCTGCTCCTCCCTCCCACTAACATGTGATGCTCGAAAGGACAGTAGCCAGTTCCCCTAGCTTTGGTCACAAGGACTGATTTAAAGGTGGGCCAATCAGAATTCTCCCCTGACATATTATTTTGTCAATATTGAGCAGAAAGAGAAAGATTCTAGCTTTGGTGGCTACAGAGCTATAAAGGTACAAACTAGAGAATGCCAACAGGGAGAAAAGTTGTTTGCGGGAAGAAGAATGGAGCCAACACAGAGGACAAGATCCCAGAGATAGTCAAAGGAGAGAGGGTGGGAGATTTTGAGTGTCTGGATCTTCCTGTTTATTCCAATTAGTGATCCCCCCCCGTTCTGTTTAAGTTAGTTCAAGTTGGGTTCTGAAGCCTAACAGTCACAGTTGTAGAGTGTATTTAGATGCAGCTTTCACTCAACAGGGGGTGCAGGGCTGTCAGGGTAGCTTTTATGAGATGGACCAACACAACACACATTTGAAATGTCTTCGTTTTTCCTCATAAGAAAGAGATAAAAATTCCTGGGCAAGAATCACTCTCAGCATCACTAAAGACATTAGTTTTTGTTTTTGTTGTTTTGTTTTGTTTCTCTTCATATTTCAGGCACCAAATGTGACCTGATACCCACAAGATGTGATGACTTTTCTATTTCAAATCACCAACGCTTATAAAAATAGGGGCTGGCCAGGTAGGCTAGGCAATCGGCTGGTGATCTTTAATAAAAGAAGGACGTCTTCATGTTGGCCACCACCACGCTGGCTGGCTCTCTCTGAAGGTCTGTCTGCACATCACTAAGGAGAGTGCCCAGCACAGCTAGAAACTGTCGGGTGTATGGGGCCATGGCCTGTCCTGATTTAAAAGAGAGCTCTTGAGGCAGTCCTTGAGAAAACACACTGAGCCAGCCACCCGACTCCTAGGGGACCTTTGAGAAAGCAAGTCCTCATAGAGAATTACTGAGGATGGTGACACTTCATAAGCTAAAAACTCTCCCTTCTCTAAGTGTGAGGATTTTCCCAGTGAGCCATGAACCCTGAAGTAACAACTAGAAAGGGAGGTGCTGGGTACGCATTGCACATTGGATGCCGGCTCCACATCTCTCTCCCCTTTTCTTTAACACTTTTATCTTCTCACCAGGATGCTGGAGTTGGCAGGTGACCAGCAGCCCCACGTGGATAGCTAGTATGTTCTGGGCTAGAGCCTTCAGTCTGGTGGGCCTGATGGATTGCTTTCCCTATGCCCTGTAGAGGAGAGGAGCCTCAGGTTCTGAGGAGCTTGGCAGCTGTTTCCCCCAGGGCAAAGGCAAAGCAGCCATCTCCCATGGTGGATGCAAGCACTCCTCATCACCAAAACAAAAACACAACAATCCTAATCGCCATGGAGAGTTCAATCTTTTTGTCTGGGATTGGCACCGACTAGAATTCCAGGGGCTCTGGCTGAGCTACCTCCTGTGAGGTCTAAATACAGCATGATCACTTTTAACCTAAACATACAGTCTGGACCAGGGCCCAGGGCTGTCAGCCCCTAAGGGCCAGCCAGGAAGTCTTGGCTTCTAACTGCCTGCTTGATGGTAGGCATTTCAAAGACATGTGATATGCAGGTCAGCCCCGTGCTCACCAATGTTGCCTATGGCCAAACCATGGTGCAAGGTGTCAGCTTGTGGGGCAAGTGTGATCCTGAGCAGGGAGAGGCATCCTGGGGAAGTGGAGAATGCAGAGGTGTGAGGAGGTAGGAAAGGGAGAGAAGAAAAGGCAAGGAGGACTAAGACCCACTAGTGAACTGAAAGTTGGGAGGCATCTTCTAAAATATTTGGAGGAACACAACTTTCAATGTTATGCATCGCCATGGAATTTAGGGTTGAATACCTAGAATTAGAGCAAAGTCACCTCCTAGTTGCATGATCTGTACTAGATAATGGCCATCAAGGTTTCCAGAGTTTTAAATGGCTCAAAGGACTGCTGCAGATGTTTAAAAAGACCATGTACACAAAGAGACTAGAAAATGGTCACAAAACAGTAGCTACTAGAAGTAGCAACAGTGATGATAACAGTAGACGTAGGCTAATGGCAAGCACTTGCTTCATGCCTCAACTTTGCCATGGAGAGGGCACAGAAGAGCTGTGGGGCACCATGGTATGGGTAAGCTGTGCAAGTCAGACAAGTGAAACTTTCAACTAAACAATGAAACACACCGAGGTCTGTCAAGAACCCTAAGATGGCAAAATGACACCCACTTCCAGCCTCCCCGAAAGTCAGCCCATAAAAAGCACAAGGTAAAAAATGCCCACTTTCCCTACCTTGGTGTTCAGACATGACTTCCCCCGGTTGTACTCTTTGTGGGAGCCACGCTTGTCCAACTTGTACCACAGGGCCTTGGCCTTCCAGGTAGTCACCTTGGCCTTGAGCTTGGAATAAAAGTTTCTGTGGTCCAGAGGGTCCAGGTCCAGGTGTCGCGTAAGGATGTTGAAGGCCTGGAGTGTGCCTTTACAGGTGGATGCCTGGACGAAGTTCTCAAAGACCTGCCCAGCCTGGGCCTGCTTCTCATCTTCATTTTCCCCCATGTTCAGGAGCCACGTGGTGCAATGGTGTGAAGAGGATGGAGGAGAACACCATGAAGTCCCTGGGGGAACGTCACACCTGCAAATGTAGGAGGTGGCAGAGGTGAGCTCCGTGGCGATGAGGGTTGGGTAGGGGTATGAATGACTTATAAAATGTATGCACGTGCTTTCTAACTGCCAATGTCACCCCCTTACAAAGCTTCTCCTCAGCACCCCACTCCTCTTTGTTGACCGAAAAGAACGCAGGCTGCTTAACGTTAGACGTTGGCTAGTATGAACATCACCTGACCAATCTTGCCATGAGTCCACTAGTTCTAGAAAATCAAGCATCTTTGAAAACTTGTAATTCTTGGTTCTGAAAGCCAGTCGACTGATATGAATGCACCCTAACTGCATTACATCAGTGGACAGCCCCCCTAAATCAAGGCACATTTCCTCCCTAGGTTTCCAGACCACCTCATGTGCAGCTCACCCAGTGCTGCTGCAAGTAAACAATGGGACTAGCAGTTCTGCTAGAAGGTGGGGGAACTTTGGTGTTTGGATGTTATATCATTTGTACACCCAGGAGGTGAAAATCAAGAAGTAGTCAGTGGGTGTCTCTGGAATAAAGTAGCCTTAGATATCAAATTTTAAACTCACTCTTTGTTAGTGACCAGAGGAGCAAGGTCTTTCTCCTATACTGAGGACAAGCGGCAAGTTTCTGAAGCTTTTCTCTATTGCCAGTAAAGACAGAACGACAGCGAGACACATGGGTCTCCTCCCCGCGTACAAGAGCCTGTGCTTTGTAAGCCCAAGCTGGGAGCAACTCGGAACGAGTGCTCAGACTGACGGAGGGAGAAGTGCGATGGGTATTCATTCACATCACAAAAATAGCTTGCTTGGGTTTTGGCATCGTCCTTTTGTGCCACTCTAACCTCAGGCATTTCTTAGGAAAGTCATTTAAGTTTCAAAGGAACAAAAATAAATTAGAACTGATTTTCCAAAGCGCTGGTTTCCCCAAAGTTAATACAAGAAGACAAGTGTGGAGGATCTGGGGCTGCCCCAGCTGTCAGGAGGTTTTGCAGGGGTCTGTACACGGCAGGATGCAGTGCACTGAGATGCCCCCACAGGCTCCTGGCAGGAGGAAGTCAGCCAACTCACAGGGACAAGGCCCTCAGGTGGCACCCCCACTCTCCAGATGGGAACGCTCTCATGGGTGCATTCGGACTGTAGGCCAGCCTCATCACACAAAAAGCAAAGAATGGTGTGATGTTTACCTTCTTCCTGCACAGTGTCCTAAACACTCAGCAAGAGTGGGGCCTCAGCAAGAGTCATCCGTCACCTTAGCTGCTACGGAAACTGAAGAAAGACAGACCCATAAAGTGTATTCTACAGGGCAAGGCTTCTAAGTATGAACAAAGTTCATGCAAGCCCAGAGCAGGCAGAGTCCAACAGGACTTGCAGAAGTCCGAGAAGCCACGAGACAAATTGCCAAAAATGCTACAATCTGCGGAACTAGATGATTTTCAAAATACTGAGGAATGTATGTTCCGTGCAAAGGTAGGAGGGTATGGTGGAACCACAGCTGGTTCAAGGTGTCAGCACTTCAGGAATCATGACCAGATGTGGTGAGGTGTCCAAGGCAGATCGTGGAGTCTGTCTACTCCAAGCTGCTCCAGTGGGCCATGGGGTACAGGTGAAGGATCGGCAGGGTGAGAGAAGTTTTAGGAAGATGAGCTGGCAGAGGGTGGACTGGAGAAGGGGGAAGCTAAGGGCAACCGGGGCAGCAATGAGGTAAGAAGCTGGGAAAGCCATTAGGAGAAGCAAGCACGCACGTGAATGCTGTGGGGGGGCCTGGCCAGGCCCCGCCTGTACAGAGCTGTCTGCTGGGGCAGACCAGCTCTTAAGATACCAGACCGACAGAAACTAAGAGGTGAACTACAGAAAAGACCCCTCCCTCGCTTCCATCTTTCTCCAAGCACACCTGGCACCACCTCAGCTACAGGAAGAACAGTCCCGGGCAAAGCCAAGCCCCATGCCTTCACAGGAGTCCTTGGGAGAACTTACCTGTCTGCACTAGACTCTGCAATTCAACAAATGTAACAAACTTGAGGCGTGAAGGGTAAGACATGGCTTCCCTCACAGATGAGCTCTTGGCTCCTTTAATGTCCGCGGTGCTCACTCTGGCATCACTCACATAAACACTGCCTCCCACTGTGGTTCAACTCTCCCCCGTGCGCAAGGCCTGCCACCCAGAGAGCATACACAGAGCGGGACGTGTGCTTTTCAGAGCCTGTTAACATCCTCAGTCTTTATTTGTCTTTGGAACCACTTCTGTTGAACAAAGAATTCAGGAGCTGATGGGCAAATACAAAGCTACTTGGCTTCCATTTCACAGTGCAGGCCTTTCTGCAGATGGGAAGGTGTGTGGAGACCAGGAGGCTTTGGGACCACCGGGGTCTGGCTCTCAGCACCGCCCCTCATTGCCTGTGTGTCCTCACACAAATCCCTTGGTTTGAGCCTCAGTCATTTTCTTTGTAAGAGACTGTGATATGCGTCCCACAGGGGTGCTGTGGTGGACCGGATACAGGCCAGAGGCAGGGCATGGAAGGTTCTGGAAGCCAGAGAGGCATGCTGCCTCTATCACACTTGGTCCAAAATGTACCAGTATGAAAAATAGTTTTGTAAACTGTTCCCAAGTTTCCAGCGCTTCCTTGTCTAAAATGGTGAATTGCTTAAAGGTATCAAGCCAGACCTGACTCCCAGGAATAATTTACAAACTGGAAGAACCAGTCTCCTTCTAAACCAAGGGGCCTCTCCTCCTCCCCCCAAAGAAAAATGAACAACTTAATCTGAGGACTCCAGCAGAAAGAGCCAAAGGTGGTGCTAAGGGTGCTGGGTAGGCGTGGGAGCTCCAGGAACTGGCCCTTATCTAGGTGAGATAAGGGAGGTGGAGGGGATGGCTAGACAGGCGGAGATAAGCTGCTTGGACAGAGCCCCAGCAGCGGTACCAGGCTCAGACCTGCCTGCCGAGGTCTAAATGCCTGTCTCAACCTTTAAATCCGGCTTTCCTGTTTAAGACAAAGCCTTCAACATGCCCCCAACAACCAAGAGAGATAGGTCACCTCACAGAAGAACAATAGAGAAGTCAGAGCCTGGCAAAAGTGGGGAGAACCAGGTCCAGCTGCTGCCAGCTGTGCAACTTAGCAAGTGATTTCATCTATCTGCAAAATGAGTAATGCTTCATGGAGCTGTCAGGAATAAATGGTATCACGTCGACGATGGGCTCAGCACCTGGCAGCTGTCTGAGAACTTAGTCTTCCCATGGCCCAACAGGAAGCATAGGAGGAACACTCGGACTGGGGAGACTAGTTTCCCAGTGGGGGCATTGCATGTACTTTAAAGCCAGAAGCTTCCAATTCAGAAGATCTGGTTTTAAACCCACTTCTTAGATTCACAGCTTTGGACAAATCACCTTATGAGTTTTCAGCTTCCCATATATAGAAAGGGGGTAACTCATATATGTTAGCTTTGGTCATGAATGAGAAAGGCTAATGTAGAGTTGCTATGAGTCTGTGGCTGAATTTTAAGACTTTTCTTCTAGAAACTAGAGTCTAAGACTTTTGAAGGATACCTTTCTCCTTCCCTAAAAGAAGGTGAAGGATTGGTTACACCAGAAGATCTGGGGTGGCAGGTCTTTTAAAAGCCTTCCTGTCAACTACCAGCCAGTTGTTGCCTTTCTGAGTTTGATGTGAAATATAAATAAAACCAACTACCCAGAAATCAGAAAGGTTTCTGCATTTTCTGGGAAGAAACAAGATGTGATGCTTTAGTTTCCAAGAATAGCCTTGAAGCAACTTGATTTTTGCCAACTGGAGTCCCGTATTTGTGGTTCTGCTCGTCTGCCTATGTGACTTCATGAGTCACAAAGCATTCCCTTTCCCTGCCTCTGGCTGCTACAAATTAAAACTCAGAGCCTAGGCTTGCTGGAGACAGCTCTGATAATGGGCTTGGCCGCGGCACCTGGAGACAAGTTGAGGGTTTGGGCAGAGTTCCTCACTACTCGTCAAAAAGAGAGAAGGGGTCTCCTGGTCCAAGCATCACCAGTGCAATGAATTTAGGCTTCTCATACCTTCTCCTCTCATGCTCACCACAACATACCATGTAGTGGATAAATGATGAATTCTACAAAAATGTAAGGCTGGGTAGACCCTTCCAACAAAGCAGCAGTTGGGCCCAGGAGAAAAGCTCAACCCTCAACCCACCCTCAGGAGCCTTGTAGTTACGTCAAAGTCAATACAATAAAAAACCAAAGCTATTTACACAGACCATGCCAAGTTGCCTGATCAAACATCTTCCAGGTGAACCTCACCAAGTGTTCTCATAATGAAATAGGGGTGTTCACCCCCATGATCTGGCAAGCAGGACTGAGGGCCCCAATCCCATGCCTCATACACATAAGACACCCGCTGAGTCACAGCTATCTGGGCCCCACACCTGGGAGGCGCAGGTGCCAGCCAGGGCTTGGGAAGTGTGAAGTCCCTTCTCCACAAATGGCAGCTCTGTAGAGCCCAGCAGGGGGGCTGCTGCAGCCCCCATCTTCTCAGCCAGCCCAAGGACATCCAACTGTCCATCTACTAGAGCATATTGCAACCAACTTGAACCCAAGGGGCCACTCCCAGAGTTGGAAGGGACAGAGCCAGCTGAGCTCCCTGTATTCTTGCAGCCAGGCATCCCCAGACTTCCCTTGGTCACAGGTCCAAGGCAGAGCACGTGACCTCATCTCACTGGAAGAGCCACAAGAGGATCAGTCTTCTTCCTGGTTCCTCGGGGCCAGCAATCCCGCCTCTCCAAAAGTTGATCCCTGTTCCTGGCTTTAGCCCTACTACCCATGGGAAGTCAAAGCCCTTTCCATGTGAGTAAACCCACGGTGCAGTCTCATTTGCACACCACCTGAGCCCCATGAAAGGCTGCTGAAACACATCCAAGTTCCATCCTGAGCGCGGCACCACACTGCCTTGTCCACACTGCCCTAGACGAGAGCTCTGGGGAGAGTCTCCAGGACAACACAGGCCCTGGCCTTCCATGCTGCCTACTGCTGAGAGCCCAGGCTCACTCGCCTCTCTTCCTCCCAGCCCCAGCCCTCTCCCACTCGTTTCCAGTAGACAGCTGGCCCCGCTGGTCTGACTTGGAATCACCTCTCACATTCCCACTTCCTCACCCCCACCTACTTCCTCTGGGAACCGCCGTGATAGATGCTGAGGTGACCCCTTCTCTCTGCTCTCCCTCCTCCCCCGCCCCACCCCAAGTCAGAGATGCACATGCTAAGCAGTCGCCATGCCAGGAGGCCAGGCTTTCACTGGCATCATCCTATAGAGTCCTCACAAGTGTGTGGGGGTAGGATAGAATGTTTCTCCCTCGAAGAAACACAGGTCTCAAAAAAAAAAAAAAAAAATTCCAAAAAAAAACAATTCCAAACTCACTCATCTCCTTTTCCTGTAATGCAATTAGTTGCACATTGTGTGATACATGTATGCACAGGTATGTGCATGTACACACACATTTAAAATCTTGGTTTCTAGAGCGCCACATCTTTGCTTACACTGCTTAGCCTTCCTTGAAAGGTCTTCCAGGAGAAGCAAAGCCTTTGAGGTGGCAGAACTCTGGCCTGGGCGTGAGGAGACAGGGTCTGCCCTTCTCATGGTCCACAGAGGCACTCACAGTCACACTGCTCACAGGGTACATGTGCCTGCTGCCAAACCCCCACATCTATGATCTCATAACCACCCTTGTGTGGCAGCAGAAGGGTAGGATTTACAGGGGCGGGTAACTTCAAGATCCCTCAGGTATGGGGTGGGGGTGCTATGTGAGGAGTCCAGTTTCCCCTTGCTTCCAAATCCCTGCTCTGAGCTGCCCATCCGTAAGCCAAGTAGATGTAAATGACACCTCTGCCTTTCACTGTGCAAATTAAATGATTCAAGTTCTATGGTTTCTGAAGTTCTCTCAGGCTCCAAGAATCTACAAATGTCAACAATAGGGTGTGGTCTCCTAAGTTATGGTGCAACCAAATAATAAAGCACCGGCCGTCCTTTAAAAATAATATTTATAAAGACATTTAATCCACAGGGAAATGTCCATGCCCTCATGAGCATGAAAGACAGGGGACAAATGCAGAATCTCCATAGGATTCCAGCCCCACAAAGTACTCTCTGCAGGAGAAGGAAAATAAACACTAACAGCAAGTGTGTGTGCAGAGTGCTAATTCAGAGGATTTTTATTTTAAGCTTTTAGGCTTTTCTGTATTTCCCAGATTTTCTGCCAGAAGCATGTAAAGACGTCACAACTCCCTCCTTCCAAGTACAGGAGTCCTTTCCCTGCCTGGAGTGCTGGTCTCAGCACCCGGAGGTCGGCTTCTGTGGCTTTACTTCGCAGGGCTAACAAGAGCTTGGTCCTGGGGCTCTACCACAGCGTCAGTGCTATTTTCTCCAGAACAGAAAAGGAACTTCGTATGAGAAGCCCTGACAGGGTGCCTACTTAATGACCGGCTTACACTTTACTGAGTTAGGAATGAGCCCTCCAAGGCTGTGCCCCCCACCACCCTGCTCTCTGCACCACGGGCCACAAGTCCAGGGAGGCAGGCCCCTTCCCCAGGAGCCGTGCAGGGGGTGGGGAAGATGGCATCTTTGACCGGCCTCAGCTGTGCCTGTGGGATCCCCTGCCAGTGAACCCAAGAAGGAAATCTGTGTGCCTGGTTATGAGCCAGGAGCTGACCAAGTAACATACAGCTACACACACACAATGAACCCACACTGCCAGCAAGAGCTTAGTGGCCTGTTTTGCACGTGCCTGGCATCATCATGACCCCACACTGGGTGCCCAGGAAAACGGATCTCAACATTTTCATTCCCAGGAGCTCAGGCTATCTCAAAACTAATAATGGATGGTACCTAGAATAAGCAAATAGAAAGTAGAGCATGGACCCCAGGGGCTGGGGGAAAGGGAATCGGGAGAGATGGTTTAATGGGTCCAGACTTTCAATCTGAGATGACAAAAAAGTTCTGGGGATGGATGGTGGTGATGGATTCAACGACATGAATGTACTTACTGCCAGTAACTATGCTTAAAAATGATTACAATGGTACAATGGTGGTGGGTTTTTTTTTGTTTGTTTGTTTTGGTTTTTTTTTTTTTGAGTAATATATGTTTTCCCACAATACCATAATTTAGAATGCACAGGATGAATAAAATGCCACAACTACTACCTAAGAGTGGGAGTCACCCAGGATCACAGCACAACACTTGTGACCTAAATAAGAATGAAGTTCATTTTCTAAAATACTTATTAGTTAAAATGTCGTAAGCAAAATAAGCCGTTAGACTAATGAAGGAAACTTACTGCTCTTTATTTGACCCAAATAAATTTTTAATCTTTTTTTTTTTGTAAGTCATCTAGGCTTGTATCATTCTTTCTTCCAAATTTCATTTGCCCCCAGGAGGCCTATGGAAGCTCCATTTTTCCAAGTTCCAAATGCCTTCCCAAGGTAACCACCACTGACAGCCCCTCTACCCCACAGCACCTGTGAACTTGTAACATCCTCAGAAGGCTGGGGACCAAACCCTTGGTCTTAGGTCTCAGGGTCTACCACACCTTGCCCCAGGTAAGCACTTAAGTCCCTATGGTCCCTAGACTGTGGACCCACAGAAAACAGTTACTTGAAAGCAGGGAGCATTCTTTGAGGTATGTATAGGTTCCCTAAAAGCTCCCTATGGACAAGTTTAGGTTACCCAAGACCTATAGAGCATGCTAGCTGGCTTGAATGAGTGGTAACAACGGCTATGCATATTTTTCATTGACTAACATTAATTTCAGGCTCACTGGGATGAATCCTTTCGATGTTAGAAGAATCCTATGGTAATGCAAAAACAGAACCTTCCCCATTAAAAAGCCATGTCTGATACATCATGTACCATACCTGTGTGGATGCAAGCTCATCTTCACCTCTACTAACTCCTAGTCTTATTTTAAGGCCCTTCTCTTCTAGACATGCCCCGCTCACTGATCCCAGCCTTCCCAACATGGGCTGGATCCCTCCCACAGTATCCTGTATCTTCCACTATAGTAAGTCCTACTGTGTTGAAATTAAAGTTTTACTTCCCTACTTCCAGCTTCTTACACAAGACCTTCTCATATAGTGTTAAGTGAGTGAAAAAATGATGTTTCAACCCTTGGAGACATAATAATCATTGACATTTAATGAGCATCAATAACATCCCAGTCAATGAGTTCAAAGCTTTATATTTATTAAAGAAGCTAATCATTGTTACAAACTAAAGCATGGCTAGATACTATTATTATCCCCATTTTTCAGAGAATTAGGAAAGTCTGCAACTTGTCCAAGGTCATGTGGCCAGAAGCAGCGATCTTATAACTTAAAGTCCCATAGCTAGAGTTCAGTGCCCACATCCATAACCAGCAAACCATACCGCACCCACCCAAAGAGGATGGGGCCAGAGGCACAAATGCTGCCTAACACCCCATCAGGGGCACGGTCCCCCCCTCTGCCCCTGTAAGTTCCCAAGTCCTTGAAGCTTGAAGCTCGAAGCTTATGTGGGGTGGTGTGCAGAGCACTAACTTCTGAGTAAGTGAGCAGTCCCTGGAGCAAGTAAGTCATAAACAACATAGAGTCCCTGTGAAAATCAAAGGAAGGTGCCTCTCACATGGCGGCCCCACAGATGTGCTCATTAAGTGTAGTTCCAGCACACTACCCTGGGGCTAACTCCCAACACCCCAAGACATGCCAGGCCAAAGCAAAGCAAAGCAGAAAGCGGTGCATTTTGAGGGATGATGAAGACGGGCATTTTCCCCTTAATCTACCTCATGCTGAGGTGGGACAGCTGAAAGCATATTTTCCATGGCGTCTTTGCTCAGCACACCCTTAAAGGCACTCCCCAGGTGAACCTTTGTATCTGGATGGCACTACATCTCCTGACTTGCTGAAAATAGGCCTCAGGGACTTGGATCCTAGTAATTAGTCAGGAGGATAGAGAGGGATGCGGGGGAGGAAGCGTAGAAGTCATGGCAAAGTGAACTTGAAAAGGATTTCTTGAGGATGCCTGCTTTTTGTGTGCAGGACCACACCCAGCACGGGGACAACTTCAGAGCAGACCCTGCCCCCAAAGATGACAGCTGTGTCAAAAATGCCCCATTTTGGAGAAATGTGTCAAATGACCACATTTTCAACAAAAAGAAAGAAAGAAAGAAAGAAAGAAAAGATCAACAACTGACAAAAGCTTGTGAATTTATCAATGTGAAGTCCATCTCAAAAATTAGCACAAATGCAACCAGAGTTAGATTTCTATTTGCTTTCATTGGAGAAAACAAAATGGCGCTCCCACTTCCTCCCTTCACAGCCTAGGTTCCAGGAGTGTACCCTGGCTATCTCTGATCCCTCATCTCCACTTACCCTCAGCCCACTCCTTCTCCCTCACTCCCACACACAGCCCAGCCTGGACACCTGTTTCTAAGGCTGTGACCAACTCGGTTGCCTAATCCGATCATTTCTCAGATCTCACCTTAGTCACGGTTGCTCCAATTCCAGTCTCTGTATACTCACCTCTTTCTAGCTGTCCCCAAAATTTTGCTGCAAGTCACAATTCTGATGTTCTCCCTCCTGATGTCAGAAATCTGAACACCCCCACAGTTCAACCGGCATCTACCTCCTATTGACTTATCCAGCCATCCCTGCTGCATTCCAACCTGTATTGCTATATTTCAGCTGCTGATTATACACCCCCAAAGCTTACCGAGACCTCACACATGGTCAGTTCACCTCCCACCCCCACCTGCTCCCCCTCTGCATCCCCAGCCTGAGTACAGGGCACCATCTACACCAGACTCTCGCGTCTCCTTGGAGTCACCTTCTCTGGCCACCTGCCTTCATCCCATAGAGCTGGCCAGTGCCCAAGTCCTGTCTTCTCAATGGCCCCATCCACTGCTCCTGCTTTCACTGAGAACAGTTATTCAATGCTTTCCCTGCATCCCCATCACCTCCTTCCAGCTCACCAGCCCATTCCTCAAACTACTGCCGAAGAGATTTTTATGTCAAAAAAGCAAACTTGGTCAGGCTTGTTCCTGTTTCCAGTCCTTCACCAGCCCCCTGACAACCCTCAGGAGTGCAATCTTTAGATTGTAGATTGCAGAACAACCTCTAGATAGTACAGCAGTGCAAAACCAACCCCATTCATACTTCAGCTGCTCCCAGTCCCTTGTACTCTATACCCCTGAGCCATCTGCTGTGCCCTGATAAACTCAACTCCTTCAGACCTCCCCCTTGGACCATTGTTCATGGTCCCTCTGTCCAGAACACCTGACCATCCAGGCTCTGGTCAGTTGGTGAAATCCAGTCATCAATTAAACTGAAACATTCAAGGTGGCAGAGTGGCAGGGATCATAGTGTGGACTCTGGGATCAGGCAGATGCACCCACCACTTAGTAGGTGTGTGAGGTGACAAACTGCCTACCTCTTTGAACCTTCGTTTCCTCATCCATAAAGTGAGGATAATGACAGTGCTGACCCCACTGGATTATGTGAGAATGAAATGCAATAATGTCTGGCTGGGAGGTATTTCTGGCTGCACAGTTCTCTGAAGCCTCTCCTTGGCCTCCCACACTGTACCCTGTGGAGGGCCTAAGGATGGTCTCACATATACAATTGTATCTGTCATGTATACTATTGTATTATGCTGTCTCACCCAACTGTGAGCTCTCTGATCCCAGAGGTCGCACACCCCAGAGTCTGGCACCTGTGCCTCTGAGGATAGCAGATACTTCTCACCACTGCTTATTGATAAAATCCAATCAAGAGCAGCCACAAAATCCAGGTTATGTGGTGAGTTGAACTGTGAAAGCCTTTTGTCTTTAATCACACCAGAATTACCTAGGAGCCTCAAACTAGTCTCACATCCCATGCCCTTTCCCATCTCACCAGTATCCCCCTGCACCCTGTTCCCAGAACCCTAGGGCTCTCTACACCCCACTGCTGAAGTCCAAACTCTCCCGCTGGACTCATTAGCCTCCCTCTCCCCTATCACAATGCAGCCCCATTAGGCTCCATTCCCAGAGGTATCGGGGCTCCCCTAGAGCTGCCTCAAGTAGGCTGGGCCCTTCAGAGCTCCACATGTAGCCTCTGCCTCCCCCTTCCACCCGTTTAAATCTCACCCGTCCTCTGAAGCAGAGTCAGGACCTAACGGCAGCCCTCCTACACACCACCTCCTATGTAGCCGTCTAGTCAGGGAATCAACTGAGTGCCAGTTATTGGTAAAGGTGGCAGCAGAGGGGAGACCAGGACTGGGGGAACACATGGGACAGAGTGACGAGCAGCCTGGTGTGGCAGAGCTGATCTAGGGGATGAGCGGGACTCCAGGTGTAAACCTTCCCCGTCCCTTACTGAGCTCTCTCTCCCACACATTCTTTGAACTCCTGGAGTCCGCGCCAGTGATCACCAACCCAGTTCTACAGCAGATTTACCAGAAACTGTCCAAAAATATAACTTCTGGCCGATGCCCAAATAGGATCTCTGCAGCCTGAAGTCCAAGAAAAAGTGTGTTTAACTCCCCAGGAATTCTGTGGATTAGCCAGGTTTGGGAATCACTAACCACATTCACACATTTATTCATTCCACTTCCTGAGACCCTCCAGAGTAGCCAGTACCTGGCTAGGCTTTGTGGGTGCCCACTGAACAAGCTCTTCTCCCCAGTTTCCAAGAGATACTGCCTGGTGAAAAGGGATGGAGGGAGACAAACAGTTCACAGGCACAGGTCAGGCCATTTGGCACTTTGTTTGCACCAACATGTTTTCTGTGCATTAACCTTGTCTGGACAATACAGTTGAACCCTGAACAACGTGGGTCCACTTACACATGGATTCCACAGCCACACACTCTATCAGCATTGTCCCATGTTGGCTGACAGAATTCTTGAATATAGAACCCATGTTGACAGACTAAGTGGGCTGACTAAGAAGTCCTACTCTGACATGAAGCACAGTGGGTGGGGAAGGGATGAGAGTGAGTGTCCTAACCCTGAGTTGTACAAGGTCCAACTATATGTCAAGAACAGGCTAATGCCTTTGTTTCCTGTTTCCCTGAGTACTTAGTGCAGTCTGAGGATACAGTTGGCTTTCAACCAATACTGAGGACTCAAGTCATTCAACTTCTTGTACTATGCCCCTTTTGGATGCAGTCACTCACTAACAAGTTGCTGATTTTCATATTTACCTATGCCTGCTCCGAGTAGGCAGGTAGGTTATGATGGTTGAATGAACATCTACAAATAAAAAACCTGTTTCAGGAGGGATGGAACAGCTTAGACTGTACCACCTTCAGAGTTCACTTAAAAGACTTCCATAATTTTTTTTTCATTTGAATTACAGACCTTCAATTTCAGGATTAATTTCCTGATATGATATGTAATTACACAGGCTTTGCTATTAATGTTCTTAGCATTATAAATACCTCCCTGGATCTCAGCAGTTCCTTGGCCCATGGTAGGGGAGAGGGAGACACTTATTCAATCCTTCCATTATGGCCCCCACCCAGAAGAAGTCCTGCTAGCCACACCCCTCACCCCAATCTCCACGTAAAGCTCTGTAACTACATGCAGCCTTTATGAGCAGGTGTGTATACCTGCATGGGTAGGTGAGCCCTACCTGAGTCAGATAAGCCTAATGGGCTGATTAAAGTGTGCTGGCATGTCACCACACTTGGGAAGCAGGGAACTGTGATTCATGTACAAGCCCCTATGTTCAGAGAAGCAGCGTGACAAAGCAAGGACCCCCTTCAGGGGCACTAGGGGAAACGTGTGCAAGCATGGGACATTCAGCCAAGTGGGGGTGAGCTGGGCAAGCTGGGATAGCAGGCAGATGGATTCCCAGAGTGGTCTGTTGTTACTGTTGTTTGCTGGTATGTTTATTTTAAGCCCAGAAAACAGGACTTATCATCTTGAGGAGGAGTATTTCTGGAAGTGGATCAAAGACCATCTGGCCCTCCCCCACCCCCAGGCTCCAGTCTGGGACCTGCAAGGGGGTTAACTCCCTTTGCACTGAGGATCAAAGGATCATTCCTGAAGTGCACGCCAGATCCTGGACAGCACACAGGCAATTCAGTCTGAGACCGGTCACTTCTTTTTGCTTCTGCTAGAAAGTGAGAGGGTTTGCTTGCTGCTGAGTGATCTGTTCATTCTTTCACCCATAGACACTGATTACCAGGTAGTGGGCAATGTGCTAAATGACCATAGCTTAGCAGTTCTCAGAAGCAACCTCAGGGGAGCAAGCACGCCAGACACTGGCAGGTTGAGACCACTCAGAAAAAGGTCTTCCCTTCACCAAGGGGGTCTCTGCTCATGCCAAACACAGTCAACAGGATGCTGTCCAGATGTCTGAGCATAAGTGAGAGAGTGAAGGAGTTTGGGTCACTTCCATATTGTGAAGGAAGTCAGAGAGATATTTTCCCCAAGGCTCTTTAAAACCATTAAGATCCCAGACTGTAAATATAGAACGGTCCCTCTAATGTGACAGAGGAGAACCAGTGCCTAATAGACTCAGCTGCTAAGTAGACTTTGCAGCAGATCATTGGCTTCACAGGTTGGACTTTACCTTCCAGTACTAGGAACCATGTATTGAGGTTGAAAGTCCTGTAACATGTGCCTACTGGTACCAGCCACGGGGTGGCACCGAGGGTAAAATGGCGGCAGTAAAAGGCTGGACAAGACTTCAGCACCACCAATTGCCATGTCCATTCCCCATCAGTGAGTCAAGCCCCTCTGACAGCAGACCAGGGAGAGGACTGGAAAAGGCATGACAGGGCTGGTGGATTTCCTGTAGAGGTGAGGGAGATGGTCTCCCGACATTCCAACATAACAAATTCATATTTGCTGAATAAAATGCTGACCTCTTTTCTTGGTGTTTGGACTTATGCCCTGGAAACATACTAAATTAAGCAGCAACTGTCCACAAAGAATTTTCTCTGTCCTCACAAATGAGTGAAACCCAGGGGCTACCAAAGAGATAGGAGAACGAGAGCCACAGGCTCCGTGTCCCCTCTGCCAAGAGCCGCCCAAAACTCCGTCTCCCATGTTGACTCCCTGGGGCAGACCTCAGTAAAAAGTTCATTAAAGAGGGAGAGATAAGAGTTCCTGGTGGGCTCTCATTCATCCATACTCTTCCCAGTGTTAAGAGCTGATATGTTGAAAGATTCTGGCTCACCCTCATGGCAAATAACCTACTTCCTGGATACTCTGGCCTTATAAATATTATCCTCAAAAACAGTGACTTATTTTTGTTGGTCTTTATTTTTAAGCAGCCTTCTCACCCCACACCCCCATCTCCTACAGAATTATTGTGTGGCCATGTCTGGAATGCAAAACAGTCCCTGGAGAGATAGTCTGCCCATGAACTCACAAGGGCATTTGCTATCAGCTTATTTGGCCAGAAGAATCTGAGACATTCTAAACATGAGCTGTCAGCAAGGCTGGTCCCACCCCGAAGCCTTAGCCCATCAATAAACACCTCCACTGTTGCATGAGACACAGCACACAGAAGATGGACACACACTGCCTGGAAACAAGCCCCATGCATGCCCGTTCCGATGGCGAAAGCAACCACAGATCCCGAGGAACTTATACCTGGGGAATCTGCTGTTCCTCCTTGGGGTTGCTTTCAATGACTCTCACGTAATTAGCAAGTGTTATACAATGCCTCAGCAGTCTGGTTCAAAACCCTCCTCCCCTCAACCCCCCTTATCTCTCAGCTGAATGTTTGCTTCTCTACCCTCATCTAAGAAGAAAACGTGCACAGAATGCCTCCTTACTTCCAGATACCTTCACCTGATGAACCCTCTGCCTCCTTCTCTTCCTGGCACCCTCCTACCCATCCTCCAACACCCAAGTCCCCCAGCACCTCCTTGTGCAGTGATTACTGTGTGGTGCTCGCTCCTGAGTGCTCCCAGAGCAAGTGGTTGTCTCTATGACAATGCTGAGACTGTGGCTGTGACTGTAGACAGACCACCCATGAGCTCTTAGGAGAGGCAGCAGGGCTTCCTCTCCATTGCATCCCCTCAGTCAAGCCCAGGGCCTGGCACTTGGAAGCCTCATATTCAATGCTTGGTGCTTCAATCAGTGCCCTGCCCACTTAGCCCCAAGTCCCTTCTTGGTGCCAAGCAGTCAAGTGACATGTGGCATGAAAAAAATCTCTGGTGTCAGACATCCTATATCTGAGCCTTGTGGGATGTGCACTAGATATTTAACCTACCTTGCCTTAGTTTTCTTCTCCCGGCAACAATAGCCATGTCCAGTATTCAGAAGGTTACATGAAGGGGAAATGAAATTTTATATATATATGTATGCATGTATATATGTATACACACACACACATATATATATATGCCAGCCCCATTGAAAGCTCAAGGTACATTTCTCTGAGCTTAGGAGGAAATGCTGAGTCAGATGGAGTCCCTAAAGAAACAAATGAGTGAATGACTTCACTTCCGGATGATGTGTCATCAACCCAGCCATGGGTGGCTAGCCTCTATGCCAACGTGCCCTCTCTGAGAGTCAGGGCAGTGTGGACAGCACTCCACTCATGCTCTCAGCTTGGGGTTCTCAGACCTGCTTAGCCACAAAGGTGATTTGTATCTCACAAAGGTGATTTGTATCTGAATGACAAATCCACAAACTGCTACAACTACTGAGTCTGGGCAACCATCTCCTTCACTTCCTGTCTTAATCTTTCACCCCAAGACACACAATAAACAGAATAATGCTGACTTAACAGCATTAAGTTGCCAAGAGCAAGTCAAACAGCCTGCACCAGGGCCGTAGCCTCGACCTCTCCATGTTACGCCACATTTTATTAGGTCTCAATAAACAACGAGGTGGAAGCAGTACAGTGCTCTACAGTACAGCACACCGGAAACAATCAAGCTCAGGTTCAAAGAGAGAAGGAGGAAGCGTGGTGGCTGGGCCTATGTCAGGCAGAAGTGTGGTGGTGGGGAAAGAGACACTTCATATGACCCTCACGATGACCGGGGACAGGAGACCTGGCTTCTCTCTCAGTTCTTGCACCAGTTTGCTTTTATGGGTCTGGCTAAGACATGTCTCTGGGCCTCAATATCTTTACCCATAAAGTAGGAGAATTGGATTAGATGATCTGTGAGCTCTTACAGCTTTAACATTCTACAGCCCCTTCCCCTTTATTGTCTGAGTATCTCTTAGCTCCCACTGGGCAGCCTTCTGCCAGCACTGTGTCTATTACTGCTCCAGACTGTCTGGGTTTCCTGCCCATAAAGCATGGCCAGGAAAGAGGGGGATAATTTTGAGGTCCTTCTCTTAAGAACAAATCTCCCCTCTGGTCCCCTCTAGTCAAGCTACTCAACAGAGCCCAGGCTCCTTGGGTCCTCAAGAGCTTGGCTGTTACAACAAACCCTAATCATTCTTTCCATTCAAGGATGTTCCCCCACTCCTATCCTATACCGATATGCTCAACTAGGCCCCTGATGTTCTTTCAGCACATCAGACTTTTTCCCAGGATGCTGGCCAGGAGACAAGGGCAGCAACAGGCACTTCTTATCTGCATGCTGGCCTGCCTCAGGGTGGGGCAGGGGAGAAGAGGCAAAACAACAAAGCTCAGAGAGAAGTGCCTATACCAGCAACTCCAGCCATGTGAGGAGTCCGTTACTTGGAGAAAATGGTGCTTATCTGAGGACGTAGAGGGCACTGAGAGTCACTGAGAAGTCTAGGAGGCTCCTTCAAGTTGCTCCCAGTCCTCTTTGTCTCCCTTATTTCCTTTTTTAAAAAATTATTGTACTTACTTATGTATACAAGAACTGGGGTATAGGCCAGAGGTGCAGGGGGTTGAGAGGATTCAGCAGAGACAGAGTGGGGAGTAGAACAGGCAGATCGACCAAAATACACCGCTGAGGGGAGCAGCAGGCGAGACAGGAGAGGTCCACCACGCCATGTGTGTCAGTTCCCTGGCCAGGGATTGAACTCATGCCACTGTGGCTAGTGATTGCTGGGTAGTGCTGAGACTTTAACCCCTGTTCCATCAGGGAGGCCCCCCCTTATTTCCTTAATAAGACAATGGAGGACAGGTGGGGCTGTGGGGTTGGCATAAGCCTGAACGGATAAGCAATGATCAACTGCCCTAGAGCGTGAGTCTTTGGGCTCAGTCTACTCTTTTTCCACTCCACTCTATTAATCTCAAGTCTAATTAGGTTGCTCTAATGAGGTCATCTGGATCCCCTGAAGACTCTAAGCAACATGACCCACGTGTCACTTAAGGAACAAGCGGACCCAGCAGATATTTTGATAACTGCCTCCCTGATCCCATTCCTTCCCAACCTGACATGGTCAACTTATTCTTTCCCCAGTCATTGCCATGAAACCTTGGAGAGCTCAGAGGTCAGTGAGAAGGGAGAGCTGAGCCTTCCTATCCCCACAGAACCCCATGAATGCCCTTCCTCGGACCAGAGGTGATGGGAACAGCGCAGGAGGAGACCCAATACTACGCTGGAAGCTGTCCTGGTTCCTCCAAAAGTCCTCTGTGCAGGCCAGCAGGTGGGCCATCTGAAGATGTCTGATAACAACAGGCCCCACCTCTGCCGGGGACCTTTCAGAGATCAGTGTTTGACAGAGCAGCTCATCATCAGGAAAAGGAAGCACTGAGTAAAAAATTCAAGGAATTAATTATTCAGTGTGCATGACCCAGTTCCGGGAGGTGAGGCTGGGTGAGAAGAGAATGCACTAGTTCCTTATCGTAGCAAGAAATTCAAATACCTCACAGAGTAGTGTTCCTTTAGCTGCCAAACAGCAAGCCATTTATGGTTAAGAGTGCCCCCCCCAAAAAAAATAAATTAATTAAAAGAAGAAGAAAACAGTAAGAAATAGCCAAAGTTCACTCACTCAACAAATATTTATTGAGCTCCTCTAAGTCCCAGGTCCTCCGGAGATTTATAGATGGTTGGAGTTTAGTAGGGTAGAAAGATAATGGAATTTATAAACAGGAGGCTTGGATGTGCCCCAGCCTGGCCCTCGGGCAGCTCCGTTTGCCTACGCAGGTCAAATTTCTGACCTGCGAAATGGGAGAAAATCTACCTGCCTTCTGAAGATGGCGTGACCTTTATAAACCTTAGGTGCACTGTAAACTTAAGGTGTGAACAGTAGATATAGCACTTTCCCTTCTCTAGAGAAGTGTATAGCCTGGCCATGTTTTGGATCATAATCCAAGGTACCTCTTTAGCAAACATCACAGTCTAGGTAATGTGGGTAGATTGGAGGTCTTAACCTGTCAGTGGAGTTGAGCCTGCAGGTGTCCCGTCTCCCAGTCTATGTGCCCAAGAAGTTGCAAGAAGGGCTATAATAAAAATGGCAAAAGGAGCCAGCACTCAAGCTTCAACTGACTGAAGACCCAGGATGGGAAAAAAACAACTAAAATATCAACCTGAAAGAAAACAAAACATGCACTCACCTGAGTACAAGGGGAAAGAGTCAGTCATGTATGCACACTTCCCTCCCCCACACATTTCAGACAAGGACAAAATTTGCTGCCCAGTGCCCAAGCCTCCTCTGCGGATGTCCCCCAGGAAGGGAGTGGGGCCCTCAGGCCAGAGCATACTACAGTCAGCACAACTGGAGTAGCTTTCCCTGGGTTCAGTCAACCCTTCATCCTGTTCATGAATCTCAACATGGACTCCTCACCCCAGTGGTCTTTGGAGTCCACCAGGCCAGGCTCCGAACACCAACTGACCTGCCTGCTGTAACTCCACCTGGGGCTGCACCCAGCTCCAGCCTCTTGGGTTAGGGCCTGATATTCTCCTCATCATCTACTCACCCACCCACCCCCTGCAGCTCACACCTTCAGGCAAGCTCCTGGAGGCAGGACCAGGTTTCCTCATCTTTATCTTCCCTCTAACTTGGAACACTGTGTAAACTCCTCATGCTCCCGTGAATGCTGGCTGCATGCAGGAGGGAGGCAGAGGAAGCGTGGTAACAAATCCAGGCTGGAAACCCAGGGCCTGTGCTCCAGTTCTCTGCTTGGCAACCTTGAGAAAGTATCTTTAGTTCAGGTCTCAGTTTCCCTATCTGGTAATGAGGGCTTTGCTCACGAAATAACCGCTCCAGTTCTCTCTAATTATAAAATCTGGCATTACAGAAACCATACCAGACTGGGCCCCAGGAGACATGGGTCCTGGTCCTGACGAGCCTCCAGCCTGGGGCAAGATGGCCAACAGCTATAAAAGCAACGAGGATGTCCTGCTTTCCCTCCCAAGGAACACCAACCCCAACGCGGCTCTGCCCCACCCCTCCCCAAAACCCATGCCCACCCTCTGAGACACTGTGATAGAGGTACATGCGCCATATATTCCTGAAGAAACTTCAGGGTTTGAACTACTGAGTCAACAAATAGCAGCTGACTCCCATCATGTACCCCGAACTGAGCCACAGGATGGCACTGCAAGGCTCAGACAAGAAGATGGAGCTCAGTTCCTGCCAGAGAAGTTCCCACAGCTGGTGGGTGAGGCAGACAAAGGAACAGACTTGAGGACATCACAGCTAGTGATGTCCCTGAGTTGTGAACAGAGCACTGCGGCCATGTGGAGGACAAGGAGGCACTAACTTTGCCTGGCAAGTTCTCAAGGGGACCAGCATATCTGGATATGCAGCTCTGGCCCAGGAGTGTGGGACTAGAGCCAGGGCAGAGAGGAAAGCAGAAAAGGGGCTGGCAAGTAGGGCTTGGAGCCCGCAGAGCCAACAGTGATGGGCGGGAGGAAGGTCTCTGTGAACAGGTGGGGGGGGGAGGGCAAGGAGAGCAGTGGCTCTTAGGACAGTTCATGAGGGCAGCTGCCCAAGACCAAACCATCCTCGCCTCTGCCTACCCCAAGCCTTCCAGACCCTCAGCCTCCGTGGACCTGCTGAACCTACAGGAAGAGGTAAACAGGGCTGTCCTCCTCAGGACCAATGCAAGCAGGTGAAGATGCTGCAGCCACAATGTCAGGTCTACAGCACTGTGAGTCACTCCCTGCAGAAGCTGCCCAACCAGATCCTTGCCTTGGCACAGGGTCTGGGTGGCAGCAGAGCCAGGGCCAGAGTCAGGACAGCTGAGCTGCGGGCCTGGCTTACAGCAAGAAGGAGCAGAGATCCCACACGTCCACCCAGACATCCCAAAGCTACACAGGCCTTTTGTGTCCCCAACCATCTTGCAGTCTCCAAGCCTGTCTCCCTCCCATGCTGGGAGGGCTGTGCCACCTTGGAGCATAGAGGCAAAGATGGAGGGCTGAAGGAGGGCCATGAAGACCACCTGCCATTGTTTCTTAAAATGGGGTCCTATTCATCTGGGTGCCAACAGGCCTACACTTGACAAAGCCTAAAGCCAGCAGCCCACGCCCACCCCCACTCCCACCCCACCCTAAGTGATTCAGTGGTAGAAAAGTGATCCACCACTGGGACTTACTCACTTGATTCTTAGGCATCACAACGACCACAGTCACCTCCTTCCAGGATGAGCCACACACAGGTCGCCATGTTCCTTTAAAAACAAGAAATTAATGTCAGTTGCCTTATCTCACATTCCAGCCTCACTTCTTCCCTAGCCCAAAAGCCCCCCAGGCCTCTGCACTTTGCCCAACAAGAGGAAAGGACGGAGTATTTCCCTGTGCACTCCAAGTTTCACATGTGAAGAAAGAAGCAGGGAGACGGTTACATGCATTCAGTTTTCTGCCACAGCCTGGCATCCTGGGCGCTGATCATGGCTCTACACAAAGGTTACTGAGAAAATAAGGTGGGTCTGGAGAAGAATGTTTTATTAGTTGCTTTAGTAAAAACAGAAACGGCAACATTTCTAAGCTTAAGACATGATCCAAGTAACTCAAGTTGATATACAATTTGGTAAGTAACCAATGGAAAGCTTGTCATATTTCCTAAGGTGAGAAGGTCCAAAATGCTAACAAAACTAAGAAGCTATAAAAATGGACCATGCAGTCATGGCTGAGCTTCCTAAATTATTGTTTTGGCTTCCAATAACCACCCAAATGATCTGGCTGCATCTAACAACTGGAGCAGAAAAGGCCCTACACCTGTTTAGAAAATGGAGCTAGAATCACAAGAGATTTGTAAGGATTTACTTTACATTTCAAAAGAAATTTTCAAACGTCCAAGGGGTAACCTCGAGGAGACAAAGACCAAAACAGACGTGAAACTGGAGCTCTACGAGAGGCTATGCCATAGCCTAGAATGTACGCGCACATTGCTCAACAGGGCACAGGCTACGTGCCCGTGCAAACTAGCTCACGTGTCCTCTCAAGCACACAAAGACCTGCCTTCAGAGCGGGGGGGTTGGGGCTCACTGTTCACAAGTCTCAGACAATTCACACGAGGGAAGCTGTTGTTTACTGAGCCAGGCCATGCCTGGAACAGCACTGTTAGAAGCTGGACATGCTGTGTCTCAGTGGGGCTGCACAGACTGGAACACAGAAGGAAAGCCCTGGCCCCAGCAAGGCAGGATTTACATCCTATCACACTGGGCGAGAGTCCCCCGCACAGCAGCAATGGGCCCGCACACCCTGCAAGCAGCCTGGCAAGCTCTGAGGGCAGCCACCTGGGCAGAAGCTGCCACCATCCTCGTCATCATCCTCATTATCAAGCCACACCCCTCTGGCCCGTGGCAGCTGACAAACAGGCTGGCCCGCCTGGGTCACATTCTAACAGCCTGAGTTGTAGGTTCTGTGTTGCTGCCTTGAGCCAAAAGTCAGAGAAGCTGAAACCTCCAACTCTCTGCTCCCTGATGCTCAAGAAAAGCTTCTGGCTGTAGTGTTTAGGGAAGCTGGACATTGGGGTGCAGCCCTAGACCTCCGGAAGTTCTCTGGATCTCACAGATCAAAAGCCCCCACCTATCCTGAGACACTGCTGAGGCTAGCAGCAGGAAAACAGAGGCAGCAGGTTCTCAGGTTCTGCTTGGGTAGTCTTCACGGTGGGGGGAGGTGGGTGTTTCTGGACCAGACTACAAAGGCCAACAATTGGGCTGATCCCCACACAAGCCTGCACACCCTGATCCACCACTCTGAGGGCAACATGCACCCTCTCGGTCAGCCCAACAGCCAAGCACACTTCCAGCTTCCTTTAACTCCACTAAACGAGAAGGTCTTCAGGCCCTTGAAAGGTCCCAGGTTCCTTATCTGTAAAATGAGGATCTTGATCTTATTGGTGATTTCTTCACCAAGGGCCTTCCACTTGCCCTCTTACGTGGGCCCTGACTTTTAGACACACCTACAAAGCTGGCCTGCAGCTAAGAGACAAAAGGGAATTAACCCACTTGTTGGCACGGTGGTAGGTGGTTAGTATGCAGTGGCACTGACCCTCCTAGCAACCCCATGAGGCAAACAGTGAAGTCTGTCCCAAAGGGGAAACTGAGGCACAGCACAGCAGGTGCCTCCCCCGGAGACTGGGTCAGCACTGACTGCAGCAGGCTGGGACTCACGTGAGACCACACTGTCTGCGCCCATGACCATGCTGGGTCCCCAGCACAATGTTTCCTTCATTTACCCAGTCGGAATGAAGACACAGCATCCTCTCTAGGACATGCCCTCCTGCCAGTCCCACCCAAAGCAGCACGCTGATTAGGCCTGATTAGGGAGGCTCAGGAAAAGTTTCTAGTGAGCATCACTGATCTAATAGATCCAAGGGACACAAAAGGGGGGCCTCTCCCTCTGTCTCCCTCAAAGTAGCTCCACAGAGGCAGGGTCTTCACTGAAGGACCTGGGCACTTGGAACCAGACCTGCCACCCACGGGGTGCTCCACCAATATCTGCTGAGTGGAGGCCTGAAGAGCATGCACGCACTGGAGGCTGTTCAAGAACCCTCTGGTGCAAGTTAGTGTGAGACACCCCAAGTCCACCAAAGAAGCCCAAAGCCAGTCCAAGCTGCATGTGCCAAACAGGTATCCACACCCAGCCTCCTCTCCTGGGAGGCGGGAGGCATTCTCTCAGACAGAGGACGAAGGCTGGAAGCTGAAGCAGGTCTCTCTACTTCCCTGGCAGAATGGTCAGGATGCCAGGTCCCGGAATCAGGCAAAGCTGGGTTCCTATCTCAGTTCTGTCACTTAAATTTAGTCTGGCAGTCCCAGGCAAGTCACAGACTCTCCTCACCTTTTTTCTCTAAAAATGGGGATAATATGAGTACCCCACAGGGCTGTTCTGCAGATGAAATGAGGCAGCACTTTGAAGGACTCAGAGCTAGCGTGGGGGTACAGAATAAGGCGTGGAGACAGCATCTGCTGCTGTCCTCTGCAGGGACTAACAACACACCTGGAATCCCCTGCTTGGGTTCCTTGCCAGCTCTTTACCAGCTAGAGATGTGACCTTGGGCAGAGGGCTCAGCCTCTCAGTGTATGCTTCTTTTTGTGTAAAATAGGATTGACCTTGAAGATGAAAGAAGTTATACAGGTAAAGAACTGATAAGAATGCCTGGCACAAAATAAGCACTCAATAAAATAAGTGCAAATTATTAAGTATCAGTATTACTAGTATAGTGTTCTTTTTATTCCTAGAACAGATTCTACTGTCTCCCATGACCCACTGCATAGGACATGCATGGGCTCAAGATAGCTCTATCAGGGGGTCTTTTCTCCACGGCCACATTCTTAGGTATAAAGGATCTGCACATGCTCTAATTGGGTTGCATTCCATCTGAAATATCCAAGGGAAGGCTCAGTCCTCAGGTGGAGACCAGTGTGGAATCATCTGGAAGCTGCCGGATGTCATCAGCACTGAGCAAGGAATGCTGGCCTGGGACTGTTAAAGGCCACCTGCCCTCTTGGAACTGGATTCTGCAGCACTACCGTCAGTCTTTCAGCCCTCCCTAGAGCCTTCCAAGGAGTCCCATTTTGCTTAAGCTCATTCCAGTTGGGTTTCTGCCATTTGAAACCAAGAGTCCTGACTGGTGACAGCATTCAACAATCAGCTGCTTTATCGTCACTAAATCCTGCCTAGGGAGAAATTGAGACTTCAGTGAGACCTGGGCAGCCAGCAAAAAGCAAACACATGCACAGGGCAGCTCTACAAACAGAAGTGAGAGGAAGCCGTGGCAAGCCCCTGGGCCTAGGACCTCCCTGGGAGAGGAAGATACTGGAATCATAGAGTAAACGGCCCAGTCCTGCAGTCCCTGGCTGGGAGCCCAGCCTCAGGCTTGGGTCCTCTTCAATGTGTGCATTAGGGGAGAAGAAGAAAAAGGAGACAGGGACTGAATTTTACTGACTTCTCAGTGGTGCAGGGAAAATCTAGACAGCAGCTTAAAATAACCTGTATAGAGAAGGAAGGAGGGTGGATAACAGAAGAGAAATGACCTTATTGTCCTGAGCGATGGCTCAGACTCTCACAAGTATGATCTTACCTAGCCTTAAACTCAAACGAGGAGCTGAATGGTCAACCAACCCATTTTCCAGCTGACAAGACTGAGGCTCAGAGATATCAATAACAAATTCTCCAAGGTCACACTACTAGTGCCTGACATCTGGCCTACCCATTGAAGTACCTTGTTTGCACTGTGATGCCAGAGCCCCAGGTTCCTCCTCGCATGGGCACATCTGTGGCGATTCACACCTGAGCTCAGTTTGCCCAAGAGCATTGAGAGAAGCCGCTGCCCCCTTACCTACAATGGGCTCTGCACCCCTATTCAGAGACAGCTTCCCAGAGGAAGAGCTGCTGAGGGCACAGGCAGGAAGGGCCAGGCAGCGTCTCGGAAACCCACAATGAATCCTTGGGCAAGTTTCTTCCTCGGACATGAGCAATCTCCAATGTGCTTATTAGCAAGATGGCATTTATCTGTGGGGATTTTTTAAAGATTTATTTATTTATGCATACAGAACTGGGTACAGGCCAGAGGTGCAGGGTCAGTGAGAGGATTCACCAGAGACAGAATGGGGAGCAAAACAGGCCAACTGACAAAGTATACTGCTGAAGGGAGCAGTGGGCAGGTCAGAAGAGGTCTGCTGTGCCATGTGGTCACCTCCCGGGTGGGGATTGAACTCATGCTGAAGTGGCTTTAGTTTCCTCGTGCTGTGCTTTAATCCACTGTGCCAACAGGGAGGGCCCATGAATATACAGAGGATTTAACCAGGATAGGCCTGCCAGAATCCCATGGAGACTTTTTGGTTGGTCTTTTTTGTTTCCCTTCAAACATCTTTCTGAAGAAATTCTGACTTAACAGGAGCAATTACAGTGCCCAACAGAGTACTATGCTAAAACAATGTCTCATTTTCTCACAACTTTCTGGGCCAGCATCCAAAGGCATCTATTCCTCTATCTCTAGGCCTTCTAATAGCAACCTCTTAGTTCCCTCCAGGAAAAGAAGCTCTTCCTTCAGATGTACTTTCAAGGGTTTGTGGAGCTAAGGAAATAAATCTCTAACCTAGGAGCAAAAAACAAAGAATGCAAACACACTGGCCAACCCCCTCTCCTGAAGCTTTGAAGATTGCTTAAACACACAGAAGCACACAGTAATCTCCTGGACCCAACATTAGGTCTGCACAGACATGAACTAGTCAGGGGGTGAGTTCTATTCGGAGACAAACATCAACTGGTAGAAAAGACACCTCATCTGGAGAAGGAAGCAGCAGCTTCCAAATTTGCTGGCAAATCAGCATGGTTTGCATGATCTGACATGATGTGAAAAATCACCCTGACTGACCACAGCATCAAGGAGACAATGTCACAGTTCTTCATAGATGTAGTTCTATGAAATTAGACCACTGTTGTATAATGTATACTAAAATCAAAATGGATAAAAGACTTAAAATCATAAGAAGTTCTTTGGCATCAGTCTTAACGGATTTGCCTCCAACAGCAAGAAAAGCAAAAGAGAATATAAGCAAATGGGACTACATCCAACTAAAAAGGTTCTTCACAGGGGAGGAAGCCATAGTTAAAATGAAAAGGCAGCCTATGAATGGGAGAAGACATTTGCAAACTGTACCAAAGGGTTAATATGCAAAGTATTTAAGCAACTCAAACCACTCATCAACAAAACCCATAAAACCCAATATAAAAATGGGCAGAGAATCAAAAACATGTCACCAAAGATGACATACAGATGAGCAACATATATAAAAAAGATGCTTATCATTAGGGAAGTATAAATCAACACCATAATGATATTTCACTTCACATCAGTTAGAATGGTGATAATCAAAAAGTCAAGAAATAATAATTGTTGGGGAAAAAGAAACCCCATTCATTGTTGGTGGAAATGTAAGCTGGTACAGTCACACAGAAGATAGTATGGAAGGCCCTCAAAAAATTAAAAATAGGATTACTATGTTATTCAGTAATCCCACATCTGAGTACTTAGTCGAAGACTACGAAAACACTAGCTTGAAAAGATTATCTGCACCCCTGTGTTCACAACATTGCCATTCACAATATCTGAGATAAACAAACAATACAAATGTCAAGGATGGAAGAACAGATAAAGAAGATGTGCTATAGACACATGTGCTGGAATACTACCCAGCCTTCAAAAAGATGAAATCTTGCCTTTTGCCGCACCATAGGTAGGCCTTAAAGGGATTATGCTAAGTGAAACAAATCAGAAGAAAAATGACAAATACTACATAATTTCACTCATTCATGGAAAATAAACACAACCTTCAGAACGTGACCACAGAATGGTGGTTATCAGAGGGGAAGGAGAAAAGAACTGGGTAGAAAGGGCCAACAGGTTGATAATGTGAGAGTTGAGGAAACGTAACCTTGGAACCTATATTGTGTTGTAAGTTAATATTACCCTAGTTAAAAGAAGAAGAGCAGTCCCTGGCGGGGCCCACGCTGCCCTGCAGATGTAGGGAAGCTGTTCCATGGGGCCCTGCCCATCACAATGGTACACACTGCCCAGGCATTCCCACTGGTCCACAGCTTTCCTCTTTGTTTCCTAACAGCCAGGCCATGGCTGTTCCAGTCGTGAGGGGTTATCCAGGCAGGTATTTCCCTTACTTTTCTTTTTTCTTTTCATAGCTTTATGCTGTGCTATTTAAAAAATAACTTAATCAGTTAGAAGGAACTGGCTGATTTCCCCTCAAGGTCTGATTGGGTTCACTCTTCCCTGGCTGGAGCAATGAGGTGCCAGGCTTCTGGGCACTGTCTGGTGTTGGAGTGGAGGGCAGTGTGCTGGCAGGGATCCCAGATGGGCCAGCACAGCTCGAAATCTAAATCCCTACCTCCACAACCTGGGTCCCTTCAGCCAGACAGGAAGGAGCACTCAATAAGCACCTACCGAGAGCCCTGGCCAGAACTGTGAAGAAAGCCAAAAGGCAGAGCGACAGGTGTCTGAACTCAGGAAGCAGAGGCAGCAGAGGGAAGGACACAGTCTCAGGACAGCCAGCACAGGGCTTGAGCGCCAACCTCCTGCACATGCACTGAGACCTTGGGCAAGTCATTTTGATGCTGGGGTTCATTTGCTTCCTTTGGAACATTCATAGAAGAGAGAAAACAAAATTGCCTCTACCTTTCAGAGCAACGAAGGAGATTAAATGCATGAATATACATACATCAGAGTAATTAGGGCTTCCACACTGGCCGTATACTACACATCAGGAACTGTGCACTAAGTATTTTGCACCAGATTCTTACAACTCCCCTGTGAAGTGAGCGCCATATCCTCGAGTTCTGATGAGGAAACAGAGACGCCAAGTCAGCCAAGCCCACGCCCAAAGTCACACAGCTTGTCGGCGTCATACACCCAGGCCAGATCATCTCCACAGCCCGAGTCTCTGCTATGCCGCCTGCTGCATGCTAAGTGCTTCAAACACATTACATAACATGCAAATGTGGCTGGGGGCTGCTGGCTCTCCACTGCTGCCACTGGAGTGGCATATGGAGAAAGAGGGGGAGTTTTGGCTGAGAGTTTAGCAAGCCTCTCTGACGCAGGCAGGGCTGAGTCTCAGCCCGGAGGGTAACAATGGAGAAGGAAAATGCTGCAGGCTAGAAATACCACAGCAAAGAGCTGGAGGCGGCTGGGACGGCCAGATTATGGGCACCGAGTGGCAGCAGACACTGGCTAGGCTGGATAAGAGAGGAAGAGGGGCTGAAGGAGGGGCGAGCTGCCTGAACCACTGTCCTGGGAGCCATTCTAGCTGGGATCTTTCTCACCCATGCCCCAGAGATGCGCCTGTGTCTGCTCCTTCAGTCACACAACAATCACGGAAGGAAGCAAGAACCACAACAAGGAAAACCCAGTAAGCCTTTATCCCCACAGCAGGCACAGCTGAACAGTTCTGCCAGCCCCCAAGCCCACACTGCTATTCTGAACACCCCAGGTCCAGAGTGCACCCCAAGTACCTCCACACAGGGCCCTGAATGCTACCACGTGCACATAAATACCACCACCTCCATCCTGGCATCCACAGCTCCTGGGCACAGGCCCAGGCTGTGGGACATGAGCTCCCTGTGGCAGGGTCCCTGTCCCACCAGACTTTATATTCCTCACACCTGGAAGGACTGTAAGGCGCTTTCTCAGTAGCTTCCTGCTGAGCTGAACTAAATAGAGAATTCCTCCACTTAAGGGGCCACTCTACAGTTTGATATCTCCACCTTAGACGGAAGGATCACCTGTCTGCTCTCCTAGAAAGGAAATGCTCCTCTCCCAAAAGTCTCTGCATCCCCCTTCACGTCCCCCCGCCTCCCTGGCCCAAGTAAGTCCTCTGCATCCAGACCTGGTGCCCCTCTCCTGAGTGAAGCTGGGGATGCCAGCCCCCTCCACTTCCACTAGGGTTCCCTGTGTTCTGGCATTGCTCCAAAGGTCTTCCCAAGTCTCTAGCCCCAACTCAGCCGAGGGCATAAGCCCAGCCCATGCCTTGAATCCATGGAGAAAGGAACACAGGAATGGCGAGGATTTAAGCAACTCTAATGAACTCAGTTCACGCCCATCATCATGTGCTTTTGGGGGGAAGGAAGAGGACCTGGTGGAGGGAGGAAGATAAAAGCAGAACTGTGAGATGGCCTGTGGGTCACATGATCTCCTCCCCATCCTCTTCAGGAAGTGAGCAAAGGCGAAGTGAGAGGCTTGGGAGAATAAGAAGGGAGAGGATGGAAAACCTGAACCTGTAGACCAGGGCTTCCCAGGATGGGCAGGGGGTGTCTCTCTTCCACCCACAGGCAGTTCCTGGCTCCTGACCCAGCAGCGTCCTGCCCAACACTGCCCGGGTCTGTCTGGAAAGCTGGCCATACCGCTTACTTCCTCAGACCCCACATGGACACTTACTCTAAAGGAGACTAAAGTAAGATCCTCTTTGTCAGTGGCATTTACATGACAGTGCACTCACAGGGTAGTTGGTCTTGATTATACATGGTAGTTCAACATTGGAGGGAAAGTATCCTTGACTCCTGGCTCTACCACACCCTGGCGGTTTTGTCCTTGGGCTAATCTTAGCCTCTCGGGGCCTCAGCTTCCGATTCTGTAAAATGTGGTTAGAAATGCTTTCCATGGGCAGGTGTTACAAAGATGAGCTAATATGCCTAGTGCAGGCCATGCTTAGCAGAGACTCGATAAATAATGGTTGCATTGGAAGACTTTATAAGGCTTTTCCCCTGGAAAGTCATTTTCTTCCCAATGATGTTTGGGATAACAGTAGTGCTTTGAACTGATAGTCATCTGCCAGCCAGCTAAATTCATGACACAAATTGACTATATAGTCCTTAAAAGGTCACCATTTCTTCACTAGATTTAGCTTTAGGATGACATAAAGGATAGCTTTAGGATATCTAAATATCCAACACATTCATTTTACTCGCATCCCCACAGAGAGGAGAGAGATATTCTGGTGGTCTGGTGTTTGTTAGAGCCTTACGCTATGACAGATATCATTTCCATAGTCTGCATTCAGTAACCTATTTTATCCTCTCAAAAACACGCCTGTAAGTTAAGTACTATTTTGTCTCCATTTTATAGATGGGGGAGCTTGAGACAAACAAGGCGAGTAACTTGCCCAAAGTCACTTAAAGAGAATTCGAACCTACAGCCCACACCATACTATCTGAAAATCATGGGCCATGAGGGAAGAATGCCCACTTACCCCCAAGTCCCAAACTCTAGGAGCTTCAGTATATTGCCTGTCAGTCAGTCCCCTTCCAACTGGGTTCTGCCGTCATTCCCAATTTCCTAGCACCTGTCCTCACCCTCACCCCAGTCTCCCTGCTCCTGCTCCCCAGCTCTACCCCACCATGCCTAGGCAGCAGGGTCAAATTAGTGAGCATTTTTTAGATCCTGGTCATTTGCTCCTGGAATCCTAGCCTCCCACTCAGCCTCTCTACCTCAGACCCCTCCACCCCACCCTCTACAAAGCCACCAGGGATACCTTCCCTTGCATGGCACTCCCCTGCTCGAGAACATTCAAGGACCCCCTGCCGCCTGATACTAAAGACCCCAACAGGTGAGAGGATGAACTGGGGGCTCCAGCTTCTGGCACAGTCTTACCTCCTTCCTGGTGGCCACAGACCTCTCACTAGCTGACTTACAAGTTTAATGACAGAGTAAATGAGGCCTTTCCTTAGCACACTAGTTAATGCCATAGTCCCCACCCCCAGGACACCCACCTTCTTCCCTGCTCTGGTGTTCCCACTCACCTCTCATGACTTGGTCACCCTCTATGTAACTGACTTGTCTCCCTCTGAGAAAATAAGCTCCACATGACAGAGATTTTACCCTATTTTGTACCTCACCCCTTTGTAACCATAGCATTCAGAGTAAGAACTCCTAGCTATCTGCTAAATGAGTAAGTAGACATTTTAAATATCCAGGAAGAAATCCAAATGGAACAATGGGCTAGGGATGGCTAGCATGCTCCCAGCTTTCCTTAGGCTCCTGAGAACATTTCCCAAAGACAGGCTAATGTACCTAGATTAAAATATCTGGAAATCAAACCATTCTTGCCCACCCAACCTAGCATGTACAAGGTGCCTTATGAGATCCTAGGCTTTCATCCTCCCATCCTGTTCTGAACTGAACTTACATAACCAAAATCTTTGTCTTATCTAAGGCCCTGTGCATCTTCCCAGCCCCAGCCTCATCTCCCTCTACCTACCTTCAAAGCAGGCCGTTTCCCATTCTTCCAGGTCTTGATACCCATTAAAGGTGCTCTCTCTTTCCTCTTACTTATCAGTCTGAACTTCACTTACCACTCAATGTTCAGATCAAATGTACTGCCACCTCCACCTCTTCCTCCAGGAAGCTTTCCAGGCCCTCTCCAGCCACGGGGAAATTAATCATGATCTACCTTGTGACTTACCTTTTATGACTGAGCTGAACTGTTACCGTAATCTCCTATTACTTAATTTCTTTTTTTACATAAGCATGTCTAATTTTCTTTGTAAACACTCCAGGACAAACTGAGTTTCAGCTATACTGTCATCCTCATGACACAGGGCCTGAACCATACAGTAGGTGCTTAATAAAAAGCTTCTCAATTAACTACCCAAGGTAAACAAGTCACCTTGCAAATCAGGTCACTTCCTCAATTATTGGCACCTGTACTGGCTTTTCCTAACACACTGAATTTTTTCTTCAGGCCTGCTCTGACCTTGGTTATCTACAAACCTAGTTGTAGGCTTGTGTTTTCAAAGGGCGTTAAACCCATTCTAATCGGACTCCCCTGCGCTGAGCAGACAGGTGTGACTGGAAAAGAAATGATGTGTAACCTCTGGCTGGTCTGAAAAAGGAAAGTGTATGGTTCTTCCCGGCCAGCCCAGGCATTCAGGGTTTCAATTTCCTCAAATACAGGAGTTCAGCAGAGAAGAAAGGCCATAGCGTAAGTGCTTCACCACAGAAAACCAACACTCAAGTGGAGGCCCAGGTGTGTCTGCTGAGCACCGACTCAAGTCAAAAGTAAAGTGAGGTTACAGCAAAGGCCGCAAATGGCAAGTTACTTCTGAACTCAGGAGAGCTGAGAGACAGGGAAGCAGCGGAGGCTGTTCACTGGCGACCCTATGTGCGGGGGGGCAGGGAGCATGGGCAGGTTACCCTGCAAGTAAGTGGGCTATGACTCGTCTGGACCACATCAAGAATGGAGGCCCACGTGGCAGGAGGAGGCAGAGTCTGGCTCATCCTGGCGAATCATCATCTTTCTACAGTTTCCCAACCAGTAGCTCCACATTGACCAAACTTAAAAAAAAAATTGAATTAGAAAAGTATTCACTGACTGTAAAATCCAAAACACAGAATTCTAGAGGAAAGGTATCCCTTCTGCATCTGGCCCCCTCAGCCCATTCTGAGCCAGGTAAACACTATTATTAGAGCCTCTTGCCTCCTGATGACGTTTATGTACATATATGCTGATAGATATAGCTGACAACAGACTGTCTGGCCTGGGCCCTTCCCTGAGTCTGGCTTTCATCTTGTGGATGAAATAGGAATGGACTTAGAATAGGGCATAGAGACTAGAGTTCTTCCATAGACCTAGGGATGTGAGTCTATGTGAGCAGTCCACACAGAAAAGAGGAGGAGCTATCTTGGAGAAGGTGTGTGAAGAGAGAACTGAAGTGCGAAGCTAAAGTCACTGAGAAGACTCCTGGGTATGATCAATCCTGATACTGGCAGCCAGATCAGGGCTCTGGGAGTAAGCGGGGACCCGCCCGCATGAGAGTGCTAGAGCCCCATGTGCGCAAGGCTGTCCTTTCATCTTCCAGGAGACAGAGGAAGCACCCCAGAAACAGAAACACGACTAGCCATTTCTATGACAATGGTTGACTGTGTTAGTGACCAGGAGGGCACAGAAGTGCTGAGAGAACACAATCATTTCCTCTTAGATGTATAAGAGACTGAGAAGGTGCCTGGCACTTGAAAACAGACTGCAAATGGTCAGAAGATTAGCAAGGCTCTAGGCCTGAGACTGAGGAAGTACATGATTCGGACGCTGCCATGCAATCTAGCTCTGCAATTGAGGGGGGGAGTAGGCAGGAGGAGGGAGGAGCTGGGAGACAGGGGGTCTTTCAGGAAGTTGGCAGACCGCCATCTTGATTGAGGGCTGAGCTCTGGGGCAAACTGACTAGATTCTGATTCCCACCTCCCTACCATACCTACCGAGCTCTTGAGGAAGTTCATTAGGCCGCCAGTGCCTCCATTTCCTCATTGGTAAGTAGAAACCTACCTCTTGGAGTTGGTGCAATAATGAAGTGGTTAAAGGGGCCTCCCCGGTGGACAGGGGTTAAAGTCTCAGCACCATCAAGTTATCTCCAGCCACTGTGGTGTGAGTTCAGTTCTGGCAGGGAGCTAACCCACATGGCATGGCAAACTCCTCCTCTTTCACCCACTGCTCCCCTCAGTAATGTACTTCAGTAGATCCCCCTGTTCTGCTGCCCACTCTGGTGAATCCTCTCAACTCTCACACCTCTGGCCTGTACCCCAGTTCTTACATGCATAAATAATTAAGTGGCTAATATTCACAAAGTCCATACACCAGAGCTTGGCTCTCAGTAACTGGGTGTTACAAAATACAAGCCATGCGGTTGCACAGGAAACCCCTGACAAAGCCGGTTGTGAGAAAGCCCACTTCTCATCATTAGGACTGCACAAGAAAGAAACCCCTGAGACAGGCCTGCTGCAGTGTGTCAACTAGAGGAGGCAGCCCCCAGAGAACTGAGGCTGCTCAACCTATAAAGGAGCCCCAGGATGTAGGCCCTCAGCTCCTAGTCAAAATATGGTGGCCCCAGGGAAAAGAACTATCTTTATACTGACAAGTAAAGATCCAACATGAGAAGAGAAAGGGAATGGAAATGGGAAGGAGCTTGATTCAAAAAAAAGAATATTTAGCTATTTTCTATGACTTCAAGTTCCTTGTTGCAAAGTGTTACACTCCAGAACATCTGGCAGATGAGCGCTGGGCGAGAGGTATACTGCAGCTCATGTGGCAGCCTGGGGACCCCTGAAAGCAGCCCCAGAACCCGCAGGACTGAGAACATGTGATGTCAAGGAGTGTTAGCATCTTGCTTTGATAGGGCGCTTGATGGAAGAGGGAGACTCGCAGCTGACTTGGCACATCCACATTTGAGAAGGCATCTGGTCAAAGGAGCAGAAGGAGAGAGACTTAGGCAAGGGGCAGCTGGAAGGACGGTTCCCCAAAGTAAAGATCTGATGTCACTGCAAGGGAGATCCCATCAGCATGCTAAGAGCCCTCTCCTGATAGGATTTTATCAATCATTTGGATGGTGCTAGGAAAGGCATTCCTGAATAAGATCTGGAACAAGCCCACAGAACAGGGTTGCACTGAATCTCACTAAAGTTGACCTTGAACACCAACGGTTATTCTGAATAGGATGGGAACAAAATTAGAGAGTCTGGATTTAAATTCTAAAGTCACATATGTTTACGACAGAGAAGAGGTTTAACACCACCACATGTTAAAAAGATCTGGTCAGCAATAATGTCAGTGAGTCAACAGTGTGGAGTCACTGCCAGAAAAACTGATGCAATCACAGGCTGCATGAAGAGGAGCAGGGCGGCCAGAATGAGGGAGGCGATGGCTCCTTCCTCTGTTGTGGTCACACGGAGGGGATGAAAGCCATATATGGTCTGAGCGCTGCCCTTGCTGTATTCAACAGCTATGCACAAACAGGAGTTTGCTCCGAGGAGAGCGAACAGAGATTCAGGAGAAAAAGGAGGGCTGTCTTTAAATGTCACATTTCACTAGTTAGAAGATGCATGATATTTTCAGTAGAATATGTCTGAAAAAAACGAACTGTATCTTCTAATCCCTGAACATCTAACAACCTCTCGGCCAGGCAGCAGCTGTGGCATAGCTGTTTCTGCACTAGGGAAACGTGACTCTTCTCCCTGTGGTGTATGCAAAAAACCATAACCCTTACATTTCAGGAGCCAAAACATTTAAGGGCCCTGGAAAGAAGGAATTTGAGTCCTGCTGTTGTGTAAAAACCTACCACTCATTCCCTGCTAAA
>NW_004567116.1:31312906-31330061 GCF_000260355.1 Condylura cristata
AAAAAAAAAAAAAAAAAAAAATGCATTACCACTTTATTCAAATATAATAAAAGAAAAAAAAAAACAACAAAAGTGAAGACATTAACCTATCCATTGTCCCTTTCATTACATGAAAGAGTGATAGGGAATCAAAACTTACATCTACAGTCAAAAACAGTCTTTCAGCAAGTATAAAACCTTTAAGTGATGACAAAACAGCATTCCATAGTTTAACTGAGATGTCTACAAGAGCAGCACATCTCACAGCCCGTGGCACCACAGATTTGACTTTTAAGACAGTATCTGAAGAGCTGTCACGTGGAGAAGAGAGCAGGCTATTTATGGCTTTAGGCAGGAAGAACTGAGACCAAGTGGCAGAAACTCCAAACTGCACCAGGCAGGTGATAGTGGGGCCTGCAAGAGCGGAGCCAGTCGCCTGCAAGGCCAGCCCAGGCTGGACCACCACCGTGGGGAAATCAAGCACCCGGTGGGAGAGCCCACAGTTCTGGGATCTGACTGAGAAGGCCTCACCATGAAGAAACAGGCACCCCATTTTCCTTTGTTGCTCACACAGGTGTTCTGATGGCACCATGCCCTCACAAGGTCACGCCTTAAGAGAGAGAGCGTCTTAGGGAACAGTACTGAGTGGGAGGCCTGACATACATCAGACCCTTCCACCTTTGTGCTCTAAAACTTCTGGGGGCCAATTTGAGAATGTGCCTGAGGGGAAGAGGTTACCTCTGCATCTCCATTGTGCCAGGCACCACACCCAAAATGCATTTCCTCCAGCCAAGGTCTCCAGGGTTGGACAGCTGTGCTGTGCACATCACCCCCATTTAATCCTCACAGCACCTCCTGAGAAAGCATTAGCAATCCCATTTGATAAAAGATAGGCTTGAGGCTGAGAGAAAGTAAGTGGTTCCCCCTGAGTTTTACAGCCACTCGGCTTGACTAGCAAGAACTCCAGAAGACCGGACTGGTAGAGTGAATACATGGGACCATCACCTGATCAATCAACGTGTCAACATGTTACCCACCTCGGTAACAGTAAAGCTACAAAAACAGACAGGCAGAAGTTGTTTCAGTGCCCCACCCCAACCACCATCTCTTGCCCCAGGGGCACTAAACTCATGCCATTTGCTGCTTGTAGAAGCAATTTATTCCATCACACAAAACACCTTGTTTCTAGACCTCTATTGCAGAGAACAGGTGTCAGCAACCCAGCTCAAATGTCAAAGCCATAGGGAGACCAGGTTGCCATGCCTCCCACCTGCCAGGTTAATACTAAGGCAGATGGAAGTTGAGCTCAGCTGTTGTTTCCTCCCTTGGCCAGGATGTCCAGAGGGCTGGGGAAAAGCCAGGGGTCACCCACCCCCTTCACAAGTTCCAGCTGTCTGGCGACATCCAGTCCAGCACTGGTTGCTCAAGTTCAAAGCTCACTCAGAAACCCAGGCCAGCACCAACCTTGAGGGGATATGCAGGTGACTGTGCAACCGCAGGAGAAACTAGTCCTTTCGGATGAGCACCCACATGTGCCAGAGCACCAACACCTGCACAGCGACCGTATCAAAGACTGCGCCTCTGAAGGGGTTGGTCACCTGGTTCTAGTCCCCACCCCCCAGTGGCTGCCTCACCTGCAGGCAGGCGGGTAGCTCCTGCACCTGGCCCATGGGTGCCTACCCCACAAGGGCTCGGCACACACAATTGCCCAGTTCATTCCTGGCCTTCCAGGAGAGGAATGATCAGCATTAGATGCAGGGGGATTAACCCATAGTGATGTGGTGAAAAGTGGGGCAGGTACCATTTTCTAGAGTACAGAGCCGCCAAAGCTCAGAGCAGGTATGTGAGGTGGCAAAGAACATAAGTAATGCCCCAAATTTCTAGGACCTGACTAAAGTATTCCAAAATGGGTTTCCCTCCTAATATGAACAGAAAAATGGGGGGTTGCCCATTCTGACTGCCTCTGCACAGAAAACGAGGGCAAAATCTCAGGACAAAGAACTGATTTGGGTCCAGCTTTAACTTCCACCACCCCCAGATCCCCAGCTTCTAATGCCCAACATGTGGAAGGCAGCGTAGACTTCCTAACAGATGCCCTGCCCCAACTTCCCACTGGCACATCCTGCACAAGCTCTTCTGCCTGCAGGGTCGCTCTAACCATCCTTTCTAATGTGCGCAGGATTAGGGCCAGAGCCTAACCTCCAGCACGCAGAGTTGACTTGATCCAATCACGGTTTCCCTGTTTATCCCACATGGCACCCTGCAAATGTGCCCTCACTTTTCTGCAACTGTTTGTGCTATACTCCTGCCCATGTCTGCCTCTGGAACTCCTACCTGTCTCAGCCATCAAGTGTTGCCTCCTCCAGGAAGTCTCCCTTGGTTCCCCCTCCCACACACATATCGTGTGGCTCCCCAAATCACACTCCATACTCTACCCTGATGCTCAGGCAGCAGTGAAGCCATCTGAAGCACCTCCCTCTGGGAGTTAAGAGCGCTCAGTTCCTGTCACTTATTGCAGCACCATGCAGGGCAGCTGCACACTAGAAGCTAAGGAGTCTTGGTCATGAAATTCCACACCTGTCCTGACAGCACCTTATTTACAGTCCTTTCTGGCTTCCTCCTCCTCCTATTCCCAGCTGACTCATCCTCCATTCGCTCAAGGTTTAGCTCAGCTGACAGCTAATCAGAGATAAACTAATCTTTATTAATATGTTGTCCTTTCCAGTTAAATTTTGTATTTTTTAAACAAAGCCCTATGGAGACAAGGGCTGGAAAACAAAGGTGGAAATTTTAGTCCTAAGGCTTTGGGGGAGGTATTTTTGGTAAGGGAAGCTCTTGCACCAAGGATTACGCAAGCCAGCGTTACAAGTGCATATATCCCAAATTCAAAACTTGTGAGAGCTTCTGGATAGGGGGTGGAGCTCTGTCCTTCAGAAAGGGAAGGCCAGCTGCCAGAAAGCCACCTGAGACTGACCACAGAATCACAGCCTGGCAGGAGTGGTGGGTGGAGAACAGACTTGACTATGATCTGGCTGAGCAGCCTCGAGCAAAGTACCTACCTCCCTGGCCTCTGTCCAGCATCAAGAAGTCGCTGGTCTGTTTCCCCGTAGATGACAAAGTGGCAGGAGTAGAACTAGAAGATTCCAGTGGGCCCTTCCAGGCTGACATGCCAAGGTTCTGTGACTCAGGGTCTCTGCCTTGTCCTCCCTCCAGGGAGGTCAGTGGCACTTGAAACTACCCTGGCTCCACTCCCTCCCCACCTGAGTCCAAGGGAAAGGAAACCCAAGGGTCCCCATTGGCAGGCAGCACAGGGGCAAAGGTGGAGAAGTGTCTTCTGTGGACACAAAACGCTGCTCTCATTCACACCATCAGTTTCAGCTGGAAAGAGATGGCCAGCTGGTTGCCTTCTTTTCTCTGACCTACCTTTTTAAATGGTTACAACTGCCTGCCAAATTTAAATGCTGCTTTAAAACCAGGACATATAAGGTCTCTTGTCCTGGATCTGAAAGGGTTCAATATTGGTAGAGAGTAAAGTGATGAAGAATGAAACTTGGAAGCAATCTGGGCTGTATTGTACAGCCATGCCAATTAAAGATCATTAAAAATAGCCACTCTCTTCTCTCAGGCTGAAGTTAAAGATGAAGTTTCAGCAGTAAACAGACATCTGCTAGGAGCTCTGAAGACATTACAACATAAACACCCCAGAGAGCAGCCATCAACGGCCGGAGCCCTCCCCCGGCAGCCGGCAGCACCAGAACGGAGAGAGCAAGAGGTGGTGCTGAGAGGCTGGAAGGATGGAGGATGGGTGGGTTCTCCATGAGCAGGAGGAGTATGGGAGAAGACATCAATTTGGTGGAAAATGGAGAAATAAAAACTCAGGAGCCTGCCGAGAGGGTTTCCAGGAACCATTCAGATAGTTCCTTTCCAGTTTCATTCATTTTGGAAAAGGGTCACTCCTGACAAATGGGGCAGGGGGTGGGGGGGAACAAGCATTTTGGCATGCCTACCTGCTCAAGGTGCATCACGAAGATTTTAATTGCATCTCTGATCCAATCTTTTGAGATAGGTATAATTATCTCCTCCTTTCTAGGCTAAAGTATGAGGGTTCACTGACCTGTCGGAGGCCAGGACTCGATCCCAGGGCAGTCGTGGCACAATCATTTGTGCCTCTTCTTACCTGTACCCAGAACATGCCCTTAGTGCTCGGACTCTGTACCCACATATCTAATGCAAGGAGTTTCCTAAAGGGGAGAGGTAGCAAAGTAGGGGAGGGGGGTAAAATACAAGTTTTGGCTAATTCAAATAACTGCTGAGCTGCCCTGTGAATCCTGCTGCTTCATATTCTGGTAGCTTCTCCACAGGTTCAAGGAGCAAAAGTAACAGGTGCAAAATTGTGCCTAGATTGTGTCTGAAAGAACCATAGGAATAGCAGGTGCCACTGAGGAAGAAACTGAGGCCTGGAGGAGAGGGCAGAGGGGAAGTTTACTGAAGCCCTGTACTGAGTGAATATTTGACTATGTATGCGTGGGGGTGTATGCTGTGCATTTGCATCTGTGTGGGGGAGTGAATACCATGCATCCGTGCTTGTGGTGTGTGTGTGTGTGTGTGTGTGTGTGTGTGTGTGTGTGTGGTGGGGGGTGCTGTCTTCTATATCTGCACTTGTGGATGACCTGTTTTTAAGAGAGCCCAAGATACTGGATATAATAGACACACCCAGCTAGATATGGAAACCTGGACCATGGAACTCCTGGCTCCCCTGGTTGCAGCAAGCCTGGAAACCATAAGAGAATTCAGACATCACTCAGCATCTCCTTCCTTAGTAAAGTGCTGCAGGAACAGGCAGATGGTGAGGTAGTCTTCTAGCATGGACCCCGCAGGTCTCCAAGACCCCAATATATTATGCAGGTCCACAGGACATTCCTTGAGAAAGATACTGACTGAATCCTTTCCCTGAGGCCTGGGAGGAGGTCTTCTAGATCCCCCTGCTTATTCTGTTCTGGCTTCCCTTCCATCTGGGCTAGCAGACTGCCCTCCTCCAAGCCGCTTGTCCCGCGGCTTTATCACCTTTGTGAAGCCCAGCTGCCATGATAGCGGGGTGACTGACAGCAGTCCTGACTCTGCACACTGCACTTTGACCCCTCCACTGCACACCTGGGAGGAAAAGCTCTCTCACAGAGGAGTCAGCAGCTCTGCTAGGCCCCAGGCAGAAACCCTGGACCCCACTCCATTCCAGGGATCAGCTCTCAGTAACAAAGGAGTCTAAGTGATTTCTTTTTTTCCAGACATGTTTTTATCCTCCCCTGTACCTCATCCTCCTGGCACTGGCACAAGTTAAACCCTGAGATCCTGCAAATCTTTACCAGATACAGTCAGTACTCAGATAAGCAGCCAAGGCCAACCACTCAGAGTCAGGAGAGCAAAGAAGCCATATCCACTTCTTAACACGTCGATAGCCCAGTGGCAAGGCCAGAACGGGATGTTCTTAGACTCCCACTGTCTCTGGCACAGCTGGGCTCCTGGACTGGGTGTGTCCGGAGCTTGGGCCTGCAAATGTCCTATCAACCTGCTGTTGTGGCAACTCGGGGGTCAAGGGCCACCATCCAATCCTGGCCATCTTCCTCTGTGGCCTGCAGGACAGACACCTGCACTGGACATCCCTCACTGAGTAGGAAGGAGAAAAACCTCGCCCCAAACTGCAAGGAATGAGTCCCTGTTCTTGGTCTTGCCTCTGCCTCAGATTCCCCAGAAAGAAATGTAGCCTTGGAAGGAATGCAAGTGAAATAAGGTGAATGGCTAGCCAAAGAGAAGAGGGGACTAGGGTGGGGGACATCATCCTGACCCCCATGGGGGAGAAACACAAACACAGATACAGTGTGCACCAAAGCCTCAGCCCTCAGAAGCCCAGTGTATTCACACACACTGGTTCTCAGAGACAGGACAGTTTCCTGAGATGAACAGTGTCATATTCAGGCGCCAGATGAGCCATTGCCACCCGTGGCATTCACGAAAAGCTCTTCATTTGGGATACCTGGGTGGGCAATTCTACAATAGCTGATGGAGAAGCAGAGCTTCCTAAAAGTCAGACCCTACAGGGATCCAACCCTGCAACTGAAGGTTGGTTTGTGAGCAGAGGGCCCAGGTCCCTGATCGGCAGCAGCCTGGAGTCTCTAACAGCAGGTGACCAGTGTTTTAGAGAGGGGGAGCCTTATCTGCCCAGACCAGCTATGGCTGTACCTCTAGAAGGACACAGGGAGGGAACAGAAACAGAGGGAGGGGTCAGAGAGCCCCAGAGTGAGCAGAGTGTTTGACTACCAGGCACTTTCCCAAGGGGACAGACAGACCACAGGAGCCTGAAGCTGGGTCCTGCCTGCTTGTCTTAGCACACTGTGTCATTCTGTATTCCTCTGCTAGCTCAACCTCCCTGAATTAAAAAAATAAATATATCAAAATCAGGAGACTACTGCTGATATCATCTGGGGAGACCAAAACAAAATTCTCAGAAAACAAAGGGAGGAGGAGGTAGAACAGGAGACAGAGCAAAGCTACACAGAGGCCATAGCTCCCAGCCTCTAAGCCCCGCTTTTAAATTTTCTCTTTGGAAGCCCAGATATGTTCTTTAGAATAATGTCACAAATTATCAAAATCCCAATGGCTCTAGGGCCTTCTCATGTATAAGCTGTTGCAAATGCACATAAAATTTTTTCTACCCATCCAAATCATTTAAAGGACACAGACTCCTTTTTAAAAGAAAAAAAAAAGGAATATTTGGGTTTTCCTTCAGAAAAAAATAAAATGTTTTCAGTATAAAAACTGGGGAGAAATACTGAGAAGTAAAAGATAAAGGAGAAAAGTCAACTACTATCCAGAAGATTTAATGTAAATATAGGGGAGGGGAGGAGGAAGAGGGAGAGGAGTAGGAGGAGAGAGAGGGAGGAAGGGAGTGGGGAGAAGAAGGAGAGGAAAAGAGAAAGGGGAGGAGAAGGAAAAGGAGGAGGGAGAAGAGAAAGTGTAAGGGAGGGAAGAAGCGGAGTGGGGAGGAAGTGAAGGAGAGTGGGGAGGAAGTGAAGGAGAAATGGGACAGGAGAGGGGGGAGGAGAGGGGAGAGAAGGGGGAGGGAAGAGAAAAGGGGAAGAAGGAGGTAGAGAGAGAGAAGAAAAAGAAGGAAGAGCAGGAAGGGGGAAGCTCATTTGGGGGGGCTGTTAGAAGGGGGCCCCTCTGGGTGAGGCAGACCTTGAGGAGTTTGGCAAGGAAGCAGGTGTGAAGTGCATCTTCAAGGGCGGCAAGCACACCTGTTCCTTCTCTCCTCCCCTCTGGTCTCCTTCATTAGGAAGCCCACAAAGGTGCCAGGGAGGATATTATCTCTTCACCACAAACTCATACGAAACACTGGGAGGTCATACGTGCTCATTTTCTGACTCAAGCCACCAGTGGCCCAGGAATAATGATTAGAGAAGGTGCCTTGACTCACCAGTGGGAGGCGAGGTAGAGAAGGCTTGTGAAGGCAAAAGGGAAGTTGCTGCCCAGAAAGCCAGATGCAGGTCTCAGGTGTGTGCAGTCCGCACTCAGCCCAAACTCAGCCCAAGCTCCTGGGTCACAACACCGTAATGCCGACAGCTGAATGAATCAGGAGTCAAAGCTCAGACAGAAATGATCTGAATGAATCAGGAGTCAAAGCTCAGACAGAAATGATGTCAGTCCCTGCCAAGCCCACATGTGATCTGGGAGGCCGGTTATTGAGCAGGGCACAAATGGGGCTGTCTGGGTTCCCCACCACAAACCAGAGAAGCTGAGCACAGCCAAAATTTCTATTATTTCAGGATGTTTACAGGCTGACGCTCACTGAGAAAACGTCCACACGCGAGCAAGTCATCTTTTTTTTTAAAAAAAAAAAAAAAAAAAAAAAAAAAAAAAAAAAAAAAACCTCTTATCTAACACAGGCATAGCAAATCCACAGCAGGGCTCATTCATTCAAAATGCATTTCCTGAGTGGCAATGACACAATCAGACAGATGCACGCCGTGCCTCTGCCCCATTGCAGACACAGCACTGGGGCTCTAGCCCGGCACACAAGCCAGCTCCTGTCACAAGGGTTTTCTGTCCAGCAGGGAAGAGAGGCACTGAAAACAGAGAGTAAAACAGCTGGCTGTGGGGAGAGGGGAATTCTAGATTAAACCAGGCATTAAAGGACTCACACTCAAAGGCAGCCACACTGTTCAGACCTGGATTTGAACAAACCAATGACGAAGGTTATTTCTAAGACAATTAAGGAAACCTGAGTATGAGCTGACGTGACCAAAGAATTACTGCTACTTCTGTTAAATACAATAATGGCATTTGGTTATGAAAGAGAATGCTGTCTTAAAATAGATATATACTGGGTTATATAGGGGCAAAATGACACGATATCTGGATTTGCTTCAAATGCTTCAGAGGGAAAGAACAGAAGGGAAAGGGAGAAGAGAGATGGCATCATCTTGCTGACTACTGCAGTTGGATAATGAGTATATGGGACTCATCATACGATTCTATTTTTGTGTTTGAAAATGCTCATGACATTTTTAAATAGAAGACTGCAATACATTGTGGTAGATAGCTTATGAAGACTGGTGTAAAGGCTAAGGGAACACAGGACAAAAGGCAAGGAGGATTTGTGAAGGTGATCACGTTTGTGAATGTTCTCAGTGCCATTTCATAATGACATGGGAAGAAAAGTCTATAATCCGAAACGGTGAGAACTGAGGGGAGCTGTGTGCACCAAGCCTCCAGAGTTTCGAGATGGCTGCAAGGTTTACCTCCTTCCCTGGCGTGCAGACCTCACTCATATACACTGAGTCAGAATCCTAATAGCGCTGCTCATTAGCTATGTACAGGGGGCAAGTTTTAACTATTTTGAGTCTCAGTTTCCTCATCTGTAAAATAGGAGTAACCTCACCTACTACTTCAGAGAACTATTGTGGGATTCTAACAATATAAAGGATGAAAAATCCCAAAATGATGGACAGCAGTAATCCTCCATTCCCTGGGTTTTTTAAACAAGACCCCTGTCCACAGGAGACGTCAGCAATGCTCAGCCTAAATCTCCTGCACACACCTTCTACCCCGCCAGAGTTAAAGCTCTCCACTATGGTGGTGGGACCTCCATCCTTCAGCAATAGGGAGTGAGAGTCAGGCCCATGACTGGGAGGCAAACTGATATGAGGATGTGGACCAGGGGGACAGAACAGAGACACACCCTGTTCATAGGCAGCAGCTCCTGGGATGGGTCTCTAGTGACCACAGTTACAACCAGTACTTAGTCTTAAGTTGACTCATTAAAATGTAAATGGCTGATAACAGAATAACTGAGTTTCTTTGTGAAGAGAAGAATGCATAGAACCTCAGAGCCTTGGGTCTGAAGAAGGATGGAGGCAGAGATAAAAGTGATGTCAGAGATAAAAGTGATGTCACTTTCTATAAAGGTACGCTCAAACTAAGGGCCACAATGACTTACAGCTACTACTGGGAGAGAAAACAACAACTGTTCTCCCCCTTGAAGGTAAATAAAAGTAGAATCAATCCTAACAGAAGTTACTACTGCAAAATCGCCCTCCTAGACCATTTCAGAAGCCAACTCGCTGAGGTGAAACCAAGTCAGTGGCAGCTACAGATTCTCCTACACACTTGCCCTCAACCTGTGACATCCAAACAACAGTAGTCACTACCTTGTCATCACAGCATGAACAACACTAGCCACCACCCCTGACTGAAAGACAAGTGCGCAAGGGGATTCCAGGGCTACGCGGGGTCAATTCAAGTGCTTCCCTAAGAAGCATCTCCCAACGCTCTGGACAAATTCCTTCTAGAAGCCAAGAGCCTCTGGTCAGCGTTACAGAGCCATGATCACTGGGAAGTAGGACAGGACCTAACAGAGCCAAGTTCAAGTCCTGGTCCAGCCACTTTCTGAGTGACCTTGGGCTCCTACCCTCCCCGCGTCTCTCTTCTCCTCTCTAAAATGTAGGGGCGAAACTCTCAGAGGTTTTGGAAGGCAATCATAAAATTGGCTGCAAAAGTGCCACATGGCAGGACTTGTCCCCGCAGGAGGCACTTAATAAATCTGTCTTCTCTCTGCCTGAAGGTGGGTTCTTGAGAGTCTTCAGAACATTGGGCGAGGCTGCCCAGGAGACTGAAGGTCCACTTACTGGGTTCACTTCTCATGGGAAGGGGACAGTAACAGAGCGAGTACAGGTGCCAAGGCACCCAGGCACACAAACGTCACGGGGCCAACCCGAGGCTGGCTTCCTTCCCACAGGACCTGCCCAGCAGGGGCAGACTGATGACCCTTTATGAAAACCACAGAAGACTGTAGTGAGCCGGGGAGACGGACAGGAGGAGGGTCTGCACGCTGCCACAGGTCCGAGGAACCCCACGAGCTTCCAAAAAAAATCTTTCAGCTTTAAGAACCCGGCTTCAGAATAAACAACGTGGATGGAGACACACGTTTACTCTGGTTTCAACACGCCTCTTCCCCATGCAGCAAAGGCCGTTCCCAGTTCTGCCCAGAGGCTGGTCTAAGATAAAGTTAACCCCACCTGCGCCCGCCTGGAAGCCAGGTCAGTGTAGGCAGAGGCTGCGGTCAAGACCTCACTTCCCCTCTGGTCTGCCTCAGAGGACGTCCGAGGGGGTGCTTCCCCGACCTGCAGTGAGCCGGGCAGCACCAGGACCATCGGGTCACCATAGGGCCCGGGTCCCAGCCCGCAAGGGGCCAGGCCACTAAGGTTTGGCTCAATTTAACTTCCTGTTGTTAAGGAGGGAGGAGGAGGGGGGTGAGTGCCTAGTGAAGAGCTGGAAAGCACGGGAACAGTGCGGAGGGCAGACTGTGGGGAAGCAAAGTTTGGGAATGATCGTCTGCCCCGGCGGCAGGCAATACTGCAGGCGCGTCGCGCCCACTCCGTGTTGACGTTCGGGGATTTTTCTGGGCTTAGAATTGCCAGGTTTGGGAACTGGGGGCGGAGAAAGAGGTAGTTGGGAGTAGGGGTGGGAGGCTTTTATTGCGTGCTAAAATGACCCGGGCAGCCGGGCTCCTGGGTTTGCGCTACCAGCTCGCCGAGCGCCAGGCAGAGTGGGTTTGAGGCGGGAGATGCTGCGGCCGCACCTGACCCTCCCGGGCGCGGGCCAGAGCTCCGGAGTCCCGCCTAGGCTGGCACGGTCCCCGCTCCCTGCCCTCCCCAGGATCCCACGCCGACCCCGCCTTACCAAGAGCCGCGCCGCAGCCGGGCCTCGGTCGGGTCAGAGCCTGCCTCCTCCTCCGGCGGCGGGCACAGCGGGTCAGGACCCACGAGCAGCCTGCGGAGCTGTGAGGGAGAAGGGGCCCCGCGCAGGCTTAGCCAGGCTAGCGCCTGCAGTTCTACGCCGCGCCGCCAACTGGGCTGGGATCCGCCCCCATGGGCGGCGAAGCCAATGACAGGGCAGCCGGGGGCGCGGCCCCACCCCCGGCCCGAAGCCCTAGGCCAATGGCAACCCCGCGCGGAGCCCACCCTCGCCCCTCATCAGCCCCGCCCGATGGGGCCAGCTGTCACAGCGGCTGGCGCGGGCGCACGTGGGCTTCAGCGGGCCCCCAGAGCCCCGAGCGGACATGCGCTCCCACCCGTAAGAGCGCAAGTCCGAGACCAACGGAGGGCCGATGGGGCGGGGCGCGGTTTGAGGTGAACCCTCCCCGCAACCCCCTTCCCTCATGCTGGTATCCAAGTGTCAGGGAGAGGCAAGGGTTGGGCCTTTAAGCTCCTTGGCTTAGGTAGCTGGAAAGCAAGTCTCAGTGTCCCTTTTTGGATTTAAGGGAGCTGCATAGCACCTCCGACACCGACTGTGAACCTCCCTCCTTGCTCTGCTTCTTGATCACCCTGGACTTTAGCTAGATTTGCTAGCTGATACTCTTCCCCTTACCCAGACAGGCCTTGCTTAGAGTATAGCTAGTGGGATGGTGGAATTTGGCGCAGATCACCTATGTTACATTAGTCAAGTCCTCTACATACCCTCTTCTCTTGGCTATCAAATGGCTGCCTTAATCTTTGCCCACTTCCTGGGCCTGCCCATAACCTCACGGTTCCTGAGAACACTGTTCACAGAAAGTACAATTGAATGGCGTGATGGAACTGTGTAAACTGTTAACACCGCAAAAACCTCGGGCAGACTGCCCCGCTAGCAGTGATTATAGAACAGGGATCACCTGAGCCAGGGCCCATCTGTGCTTGGCCCGACGCAGGCATCAGTATATGTTCCTGGAACTGAGCTGACCAGAAGGAAGAGAACAGACAGGCTTAGGTTGTGATTAAAACAATGGCTCAAAGCTGCTAGAATTTCTATGGCACCAGACCACTCTCTGGAGAGACTACCTTCCCTTTGCCCAACAAGTATAAATAGAAGTTGCCCCCATCAGCCCTGGGGCTTTGTTTTTTCTCTACTTCTTACCAGGTCTTTTGAGTTTTCCAAGAGATTGTCCTACCTGGCAGCTCTTTTAGCAGATTCACCGGTCAACCGACTTCCGGAAAGTGAACTTTTGGCAAAGGTCATTCCTTTTCATTTTGCAGGCAGTGAGCAGTGACTCTCAGGGGAGCAGCTCCCCATTCTGCTGGAATCCTGTATCAGACACCTGTTGTGTCGTATCATCTCACCTAATCGTGACAATGAGCCGGCAGGGTATGTGTTTTTATTAGCATCTCCTTTAATAGATGTGGAAATAGAGACTCCATGCAGTGAAGTGACTTGTCAAGTTCCCATAGTTAATAAGTATCAGAGTCTGGATTCAAGCCAAAGCTATCGGATTCTGGAATCTGCTTGCCTAGCCATTGTGCACTGGAGCCTCCATAACCCTGCCCATGCTTCTAGAGCACTGGATGGGCCAGAACTTCCCCTGAAAGGATCACCTGGAGGTCTGACTATATTGAACTCTGGCCTGGGCACTGTCTGGGAGAAATGACAATACTGGTATGGCCCTACTTTACTTACAGAATGACAGAGGAAAGCTGAGATAGAGCAGAGCTTCAGACACAAGCAGGGCTCTTGCTTCTGGCCTGGGTCTGAGACACCAACGTTAGGGATGACAACAGAAACAGAATCTTTCATTTCACAAATGCCACTGTGAGTTGGATATGGTTCCTGGGCTTGTGTGATACATAATGGAGCTGAATATTAGAAGTACATGGTGCTATGGGAGCTGTATCCTTTATTATTTGTTTTGAATTCCCACTATCTACCTATAGCATAAATTCTTCAAATTAAACAAATTTAATACTACTTCCGGAATACTGGGAGCCAGCCAGGTTTTACAGAGACAGCACTACTTAGCACAGAATTCCAGTAGTTCAAAAACTAAAAGTAATCAACACATTCTCAGGACCTCTGCTTCCTCTCTCCTACTCCATTCTCACCCAACCTTTTTAACTCAGGGGGCTCAAGTAAGGGAATCTCTTACTAGGTGAGTATGAGGACCAAGGGGTGAGCCTATCTTGGATTTAGGGTAACCTGATTGCTGGTCAGGGCTTACCACATGGAGGGGCCTCTTGAGCTCAGAGAGCTCCTAGTGGTTCACACAAACAAACCACCCTTTTGGCCATCTCCCAGGGGACGGAGAGGAATGGAGGAGGAAATCACAACTCCCTCTCCTCTGGACAAAGCAATAACCATGGGATATCCCACTGGACTCAGACTGGCTGGGAGTTTATACAACTAAGCACTTCAAAGAAAAGTTCATGCAACATTTGAACAGATTTGAGGGGCATTATGATCTAAGTCCATTGCTTAGTATATTAAAGAAAGAAAATAATAAACGGAGCTCCAGAAAAGGGAGGGCACTGGTGAGCATTCCAGAGTATGGGAATGGGCCCCAGGGCACCAAGGACCCTGCTTTGCTCTTGGCAAGCCAAGCAAACCCAACCTCTTATGTAGACACTCAATATTCTATATTTATAACAATCCTTCCCCAGCCTACTCTTCCAGGATGGTGAGTGTGCACTTGTGAAGGTTGTCTGGGAGATGCAGATGGCCACATTAGCATCAGAGGAAGGGAGGAAAGGAAGGCCCAGATTCATCCACCAAAATATCTCCGACTCAGACTGGAAGCAATGGGTCTTGACAGCACCATGCATGACTCCCACTGAAAACTCCAGCCGGTGAGTCCCATCACCATTGCTCCTCCTCCTGGTGGTGTTCTGAGAGGGCTGTGGGGGTGTTATGCCTGGCTTCCTTTCATTTCACCAGATGAAAAATTTGCATTCAGAAAGGTCAGAGTTGAACTAAATGGATTTCTGAAGCCGAGCTTTTCTGTAGGGAAGCCCAGTGCATCTCGCAGCGTTTGAATGACAGGGAGACTTACCACTTGTGAGATCTCCCAACCCTCAAAGAAAAAAAGGGTCCATGCCTTGGGCCCTCTTTCTTATGTTTATATGCCCCAGAAAGGAGAGAAATGGTAAGCATAGTTCTCATCAGCTTCCTTCCCAAACTGCTATCAGAGGACTCTGGTCTTTCAGAAGGAAGAGGAAGGCTGGTATCTATACACAGTGACCTTGTAAAATGATGAGAAAAGCCTGATTGGCCACAGGCCACCCTGAGAGCTATCTTTGGAGAAGGATTTTCTAAGCCAGGAAGTGGAAACATTTTTACCTCCCTTCAACAGACTCAGGAGGGTGTGAGAAGCAAGATCACTGGAGCCTTGTTCCCTCCGTTATCGTCCTGATAGGCCTCAGAATGCACCATTTTGTCATGGACTAGATATATATGAGTTTCCAAGGTCGCCAGGCACTCCTCAGGCCTATCATACTTTCAAAATATCCAGAGACATTTTGGGGTGGGGGTGGGAGAAGTAGGGGGGCAAGAATGACACCTGACAAAATCAATAATGCCCTCAGAGGTTCCTCAGCACTTGAGCAATGTGTGTGTCTTGTCAGCAATGGTAAGAAAGTTGGTGCTGGAGAGAGGAGGCTACAGGCAGAAGATGAAGATTTTCTCCACCAGAGAAAATAGAGAGCTACACATGTATGTGCAGAAAGATGAGAGAAGTGCATAGGAGGGAAGGATTCAGTCATGAAAGTGCTTTGGCCCCAGACACTAAAACTAGGAGTCAAGACACTAAGAATCCAAGAGACTAATCAATGCCACAAAACTCACTTCATCATCAAGGCTTGCTGGTCTACACCCCCAGTTCAGGAAGATTCTTGGCCAGGGAAAGCCCATTCTAGAACATACTGCTATTATAACAATGCACACTGAATGGAGCTAGGGAGGCAACTGTCAAACCCTCCACAGAGTAGCTGACTAGGGGCAAGGATGGTCACTACTCTCTTCTGTTCCAGTTCATGGAGGGACTCACTCGAGTTCTAGCCATCAAATCTTGACCCCACAAATATATATGATGCAATTATTCTAAAGGATATCATAATCATAATCAAATAATAGCAAACACCATGAAGTCATGGGGCCTCAGTTTGAATCCCAGCTCTGACACTTACTGTGTGATCTTAGGAAAGTGACTTAACCTCTCTGGGCAGCAGGTTCCTCACCTGTAGTAGGGGAACAGTAAATAGTGTAGTAGTAGGAGATACGCACATAGAATGATATATATCTACTCTTAGAATGGTATGTAGCTATTCTGTGTAAGTAAATTCTATATAAGGGTTTCTGAATAAAATAAATTTGGGACTGACACCAAAAGTGTATATCGAAAATTAGAGTTTGTAAGAGGCATCAGTTTTGTGAGCAACTTGAGGTCAGGGGCACGGCCACTCCTGGTACTAAATCTGTGGGTGCACTATACCTCTCAATCACATTTTGAGATGGACACTATTGTCATCCACACATTAAACATAAGAAAATGGAATCCAGAGAGGTGAGGCGCCCACGGTCTCCTAGGAGTCAGCACCTGGCAGAGGGAATCCAACTAGCTGGCTCCCGAGTCAGTGCTCTTCACACTTCCCAGTGGAATGCCTCCTGGGATCTACCCAAGGTGCTGCGGGACAGGATAATGGCCCAACTCCTGGGCATTGAGGGCAGCAAGTGGGAAAGAGTCACAGAGGAGATGTCTCTTTAGCTGAGCGGTGAGAGAGTAGAAACTGTATCAAGAGGCAGGTGGCAAGGAGTATGGGAGTCCTCAGGATAGAGAGTGACTAACGCGAGGAGTCAAACAATGCCAGAAGTCCTTCGTGTGTTAGGCAAACGTTTATGGAGCCCACCATGTTCCTTTCACTATTCTGGACGCCGAAGGCGCAGCAGTGAATAAAGCCTGCAAACAAGTGAAGGTGGAGCTAAAGAAGGAGGCAATGACCAGATCAAGGGCCTGTGGTCCCTAATGTTTTACAGGGATAGGAGTTCCTTGGCGAGCTCCCCCGTGCCCTCTCACTTTGGCAAAGTCCCCATCCTCCTAGCTAGCTGCAAGACTGCGCCTAGCTCCTACATCTGGTGACCCGCAGAGCCCCGGGGGTGACTGGTCCAATAGACATGAGCCTGGCCCCAGCAGAGTCCAACAGACTCGCATAGGCCCAGCAGATTTCTCCAGAACCACACAGAGACAGGGAGAGAAGTCCTGTCTCGCCACAGAGTCGGGGCTACCAGTATGTGGCAGGGTAGACTGACTACCACAGGAGGGGAAATGGGCTGTAACCAGAGCCCAGGAGGAAGAGCTTCAGCTACGTTTCTTGCTGTTCTCTGGGCACTGCCCTCCTCTGTGTTGGAGCTGTCTTCACTTTGGTTTTCCTCACGGTAGCCAGGGCCTATAGCTCTGATAGCCACAAGCTACACCATCTAAAAGAAGGTTCCTGGCGTTTCCAGCAGGAGTTCTCAGGCCCACTTGAACCCAGGTCATAGACAGAGGATTGGAATGGTCATGCCAGTCAGGGGCCCTGCCTGGCGCTGAGGTGGGCTCAGCTTCCCGAGACACACAGACTGCATGGGAGAGCGGCAGATGCCTGGATGACAGAGTGTGCAGTCAGGAGGGAGGCGGGTCGACGGCAATGTTGGGTAAGTAAGGCAGATGCTGTAGCTGGTTTCCATCTTATGCCAATGGCTTCTTGTTACAAGCACTGATGACTCTCTGCCTGAGAGTTTTCTCTAGCCTCTGTGACAAGCTCAGCCAATGCACAGGGCCACCTATGGAGCAACCTTCAATCAAGGGTGCGCAAGAGTTGGTAGATAACCTAGCCTAACTGTCTCG
>NW_004567116.1:31330161-31338017 GCF_000260355.1 Condylura cristata
CTGTCTCGCCCTTCAGGTAATGGATCTCTCTCTCTCTCTCTCTCTCTCTCTCTCTCTCTCTCTCTCTCTCTCTCTCTCTTTCTCTCTGTCCCAGAGAGCCCACAGGTACCCAGAGTCACCTGACCACAGCATTGGCTTCCTTCCCCAACTTTCCTGTTACACCACTTCCCTAACTCCATACTGGTGCTTCTGAGATGGCCCCCAAATAAACTATTTGCACTCACATTCTTATCTCAGGATCTGTGTCTGGGGAAACCCAGCCTAGGACAGCAAGGTCAGCGTCTCTGAGTCCCCACCAGCCTTACATCCCATGAGATGAGCACAGGAGTGGCAAGACATGTACCCTCAAGTGTTTTGCTTAAACAGCACCCAGCACATGGGAGAGGTTAGCAAATGTCTGCCGGAGGAACCAAAAAGGAAACTCTTTAAACACAATCTATAAATCCAGGCCTCTGTTCCATCTACCCACTACTTCTTCGAACAGGTAGACCATGGCCACAGACCCAGCTCCAAACGAACTCTCAAGGAGAAATTATGCTTTTCACTTCTTGAACTCCTATCCTACTGTCCATTTCCAACTCCCACTCCACCGACATATCATGCCCAATCAAGCATTTCTATAAGCTCAGTGCATTTTGTAGCATATAAATACATTTTAAGTAAAATTCAATTCCTGCTCAGTTGCTTCTCCAAATCTTTCCCCTAAAGTAGCTTAGATGGCAAGAGCCCAACCTCTTAAAGGTCCAGAAGAGACTGTTCTCCCCATTTTCAGATGGGTGGGGTATGCACCCTAGTGACGGAACAGGAGTCCCTAGATAGAAAAGGCCTAAACCGGCTTCACACAGGATTCTGGCGGAAAGCCCCAGGTCCCAACAACCTGGGTTCCAACCTCCATTCCTCACAATGATGTGACAGAGCAGGGCAAACAGGAGAGGTAATACCCCGCGCTTTGTGAGAGCCCAGTATAGTTCAGGCAAGATGCCATACACAAGGGCATGTTGTTGGATCTGTTTAAATGTTAGCTGTTTTTCTCCCTTTCTAAGGTTTAAGTTGGTGGTTTTGTGTTGCAGTAACTTAGAACTAAGTAAACTAGAACTGGGTTTCCTATAGTTCCTGGATGGTTCCAGCGAGTACTAGCAACAGGGACATTTAGGAAGGTGGAAGTGACAGCAGGCCACATGCCTGGAAGATCAGCAGGAGCGACTCATGGGTGCGGTTGGCATGGGGCAGCAGCCAGGCTTCACCTGTCCCCACACAGATGCTCCTCCTTCAGCTCTGTGAGTCCAGGGCCAACAAGCCAGGAAAAGGTGTGAACCGATTCTATGGGTCCTGTCACTGAAAAGGTGTGAACCGATGCTATGGGTCCTGTCACTGAAAATGCTGGAGGTGGTGAGATGCCTGCTGTAGCTTCTCCTCAAGGGTTCAAGGTTTCCCAAGTTCCAGTTTGCTCCTGGTTTCTCCCCTCACCTGCCAACTCTGCTGGCTGGGCCACTGGTAGAGACCCAGGTGACAGCTTCCTAGAGGCCTCCTCCCAGCTCCCACAATCATGACAATGCTACTTCCTATAACAATCCCTTCTCCATCAAGCACATGAGCTTCCCTGAGCACACCCTGTACAAATCCTATATAGCAGGAAAATAAGACTGCATTTCTCAAGTATGTGTGGACCTGTGATGGGCTCATGCATCACCTTATAAATTGCATCTATATGGCCTTATTTCTGAAAAGCACTAATTGATATGATCAACTCCATTTTACACTGGGGATGTTAGGGTTCTCCAGAGAAACAGAACTGATAGATAATAGATTGATGGATAGAGAGATTTAGAGATAGATAATTTAGTATGAGGCATTTACTCACAAGATTATGGAGACCGAGAAGTCCCAAGATCTGCCCTCTTCAAGCTGGAGACCCAGGAAAGCAGGTGGTACAGTGCCAGTCCAGGTCCAAAAGCCTGAGAATCAGAGGATCCAGTGGTGTGAGTACCAGTCCATGGGCAGGCAGAGACCGATGTGTCCCCGAATCTGTCAGACTGAGAGTGAAGTCTCTCTTCTGCCTTCTAGTCTATTCAAACCCTCAATAGCTTGGATAAGGTCTGTCTGCGTTGGGAAGGGCCATCTACTTTACAACGTTTTCTGATTCCAATGCTAATCTAATCCAGAAATAGACACACCCAGGAATAATATTTAACTAAGTATCTGGCCACCTTGTGACTCAGTCAAGCTGACACATAAAATTAACCATCACACTCAGAAACCAAAGATAAAGAAGGCCAAATACTGTCTCCTAGTAACTGACATAACTAGGATTCAAACTCTGCTCCTGCACTAAACCTCTTGTCTCTTCTTCACTCTGAACCTTATGATAAGCACGTTTCTCATTCATTATGAAAGTACTTATTAGAAGTAGGGGAAAACTCATATACATATTGATTTTAAATGCTTAAGACATGCCAAATGCTTAGTAAAAAGTAAAGAGGCCACTCCCCAAAAGATGTAAAAACACTTACAGGAGGGACTAAAGTGCTGACCAGCAGCTGTCAGTCAGGCAAGCTGCATCAGGCCCACTGGTTTATGTCTCAAGTGAAGGGGCGGCATCACTCTATGTAGAGGCATGGATGAAAAAGACCTTGACTTCTGGCAGAAAGAAATGCAGTAGTTGTTTCTCTGTACAGCTCACCACTCAGCACCCTCCCACTGGCCAGCAATCCCTGACAGTCCAACTGGGAGACTGTCAAAGAAGCGATTGAGTGAGGGCTGCTCTGGGTCTGTGCCCAAGAGTCACAGGATCCTGGGACAAAGCAGGAAGGCAGGGCCACAGCGGCCTTCTAAGAATGGCCCAGAGGCCAGCCCTCGAGGTTTGCAGCATCCCTGGGTTGAGGGGAATGTCTAAGGACAAGGCTGTGGCTGACCTTAGACAGCATGCAGCAATGAAAATCTAGGGTGTGTGTTTCACTCAGGACAGAGGGGGTGCTGGGGGAGGGGCAAGGAGAGGCCCAGGAAAGAGAGGACATGAAACATCACCTTGAGACCCCACCAGTCCCCTCCTACCCCCATCACTCCAGGCTTCAAGGCTTCGCATCTGCTCTTCCCCTCCCAAAGGTAGCCGCTTCTGTTCCATGCATTGATGCCCATCACTCCGTTTCTGGTTGTGTTCCAGGTCTCCCCCATGAGAATTCTTCCTTATTGCCTTGGTCCATGCTCCTTCCACATCCTGCAAATATTCACGTTTGTCCCTGTGAAGTTTCACATCCTCTCTAACTGTTCTTTCACTCTTACATTGCCTTTTGAGAAGTACTGTATTTCTAATATCTTTCTCTTCCTTTTATTACAAACAGGCTTCCCTTTTTTTTTTTTTTTAAAGATTTATTTATTTGTGCATACAAAACTGGGGTACAGGCCAGAGGCTCGGGGGCGGTGAGAGGCTTCACCAGAGACAGAGTGGGGAGCAGAACAGGCAGATGGATGAAGCACACTGCTGAGGGAAGCAGTGGGTGGGTCAGGAGAGGTCTGCCACACCATGTGGTCACCTCCGGGGCAGGCGGGACTCGAACTCATGTGGAAGCGGCTTTAGATTCTCAGTGCTGTGCTTTAACCTGCTGCGCCACCAGGGAGGGCCCGGCTTCCCTTTTTTTTAATCAAAGCTATATCCAATCAAAAAGAAAGTATAAAAGATACATATAATCTCATCACTCAGAGATCTGGATCATCCAGACCTGGGGGACATAGCTCTATTCACCTAATCGGTACTGTGCTCAAGAAATGGTGTGGAGGCAGCTGGAGGGAAGAGTTGAACATAGAATTTGTAGTTAAATCCACATGGATTGGAAACTCAGATCTAGCCAGCTGACTTACAGTAAACTAATTCATTTCTCCGAACCTCCATTTTCTCTCGTGTAAAATGGGGATATTAGTTTACAAAGAGTTGTCATAAAACTGTTGTGAGGATTAATGAAATGATCCACATAAAATCCATAAATCATTATGCATGTGTGTAAAAATACCACTAAAAATCTCTTCTACCCATTTCAAAGTGTAAAACTCATTTAGTAAACTCACAATGTTGTGCAACCATCACCTCTCCCTAGTTCCAGAACATCCTGATCACCCCCAATCAGGCCAGTATTCTCCACACCCCTCTCCCTAGCCCCTGGCAACCACCAGTCTTCTTTCAGTCTCTATGGAAACATCACTTTGTCTTCAGTCTTTTTCTGACATTGAATTGTTTTCCCTATTAGCTTGACCAAACATCTTTCATAGAACAAGCTAAACTTTAAGGAACCAATTTAAAACAAAACACTACAAAGCAAACATATAAACATGATTTGACACACTGTGAAAGTTAACTTTCTCGTCATCAAATATCATGCTTGTTCTGCCTGCCTCCTCCAGGCTCACTGTCCCTGGACCCTATCATCTGGCTTTTCTTAGGGTGACAGTCCTCCTGCCCCCACTGTCAAAATCCAGCTGTCATCTTACCTCATTTTTTGGTGGGTACGATGCTAGGGACCATGCCTCCTTGAAATTCACTTTCCTTTATTCCCAAAAGGCCACACTACTGTCTCCCTGGCCACACCACCCTGGTGTCCTGTGCTGGTGACAACTTTTCCTGCTCCTCTCCCTCCACGTCCCTCCCCATCTGTTGCCACTGCTTCGGTTGTTGGGTGGACACAGTCCCTGGGAGCTCTTGCCTGAATTCTAGAAGAAAGTGCTCATTTGCCCACTGGGTATCCCAGTTGACCTCAGAGTCATCTTAAATTCGACATGTCCAAACCAAATTGTCGAAATTCATTTAGTGACCTATACCGAACCTCACCAATAGTGGGCCAACCCTTCAATTTCTCTAACTAGAACATTTAGTCCTCCATGTGCGCTCTATTTCTAAATCGTTTTTGGTTCCATCTGGGTGATGATCCTGTCAACATAGCTCAGAAGCCTCTTTGGAATATCCTCTCTCCGGCCCCTGTATTGCCACCGTCTCAGCTCAGATTGCCGCTATCTGCTCTCTTTACAACTACAGTAACTTTTTACTCACACAAACTGTGCGAGGCCTAGTCATAAACTACAAAAGTGGTTGTGTCCTACTCAAAATTTTTTTTTTTTTTCACAAAATGCAGTTAAACGCATTACCCTCCTCTTATCCAGCCCTGATGACCTTCTCACACCCAACTCCCAGAGCATACCAGGGCCTGTCACAAACCCTCCACTCTCCACCGTGGATCAGCTTCTAGGTGGTGCTCCCTCCAATTCCTGGCTCCAGGTGGGACACTGGAACTAGACTGAGGCAATCAACAGACTCTGCCTTGCTGGCCCCTGTAATTGGTCCAGGCCCAATTTAAAGTCAGTGAAATGCAATTCTGAGCTTTTATTTGCACTGGATGTGAAGACAGGTACTGGAACGATCACATCTTGCAACGATTTAGAAAAAGAGAGCAACATGGAGGACTAAATGTCCTAGTAAGAGAAACTAGGGGGTGGCCCACTGTTAGTGAGGAGAGCCTGAGAATAAAACTGTCCTTGGGACAGAAGAAAATCTCACTTGTGGCATCTTTTCACACCTGGCTTACATCCAGAAGCCATAGCGCCCCCGTCTCTCCATTGAGTGTGAGCCAACCAACCCCCTCAACCCCACCCGCCCTCCCCCACTTTTTTTTTTGTTGCTAAGGAGAGTTTGGGTCTGGACTTACAAGCCAAATGCCCTACTCATTATTCTAGTATTTCCCAAATTTGACTCAACATCAGAACCACCTGGGCAACTTTTATTTTTCTCTTCAATTTTATTGATTTTCCACTTATTTTCTAACTGTGATCTGGGGAGTACAACTTCATTCCTCCATATGTGTACACACCTCACTCCTGTTCCACTGAGTCTCCAGTGCCACAAGTCCAGCTTCTCTCCTCCCTTCCTCCATCCTCTCTGGTAACCATTTTTCACAGTCAAAGAATTATTCTTACTACTCTGTCAATTTGTTTTCTTTGGTTATTTATATTCCACAAACGAACAGACCATCCAGTAATGGCCCTTCACTTTCTGACTTATTTCACTTCATCACCTGAAGATCTGTCTAGTTTGTCCCAAAAGGCATTACTTCATCTTTTTAAATAACTGCATAGTATGCTATTGAATATACAGTTCATACTTTCTGTATCCTGTCACCTGTTGATGAGTACCTGGGGAACTGACAAAATTCCCCTGATTGTAGTGTTTGAAGATTTCTGGTGACTCCAGCATACAGTGACCTCTGCAAAGCACACAGCAAGGGCTGCTCCCTCTGCACTTCCTCAGCCCCTGCCCGCTCACCCTCCCCTCATCACTGGGCTGCCTCCCTCTTTGGGCTCAGAGCTTGTCAATATTGGATTCCTGTCTTAACCCCACATGGCAGGCCTCGGTGAGGGCCAAATACTGAACACGTGAATGAGTGAATAAGCGAGTGAACAGGACAGGTCACAGCAATTTTTTGTGGATTTTTACCTTCCAGGCATTTTGTACTGGGAACAAATTCTCGTCTGTGCCGTGTCTCTGTCTCCTCATCTATAAAATGTCAATAGCAGTAGCACTTACTTCATGAGGCTGCCAGGATTTCATATCCATGTAAAACTCTTAGGATAGTCTCTTGGTTTGCACAGGAAGACACAGTACACACGAGCCTCTGTCTCCCTCCCTCCCTGCTCTCCTCCCCTCTCTATACCTTCTATCTTTTTTCTTTCTCTTCCTTTTCTCTCCCTTTCCTTCCCTTCCCACTTCACTCATACACAGATGAATCCTAAGTAGACTTTTGGGTCAGCTAAGAGGTGAGTGGGAGGTGAAAATAGATTAATTCCTCCTCTAAGGCTGAAAAAGAACAGGGAAGGAGAAGAGGCAAAATAGAGGGTGTTTCTGGTGTTTTCATTTTTATACTGAAACCCTTGAGCACGTTTAGAGGCTGAAAGAAAGAGGAAGGTGAGAGAGAGAAGCTTAGGTGTCAAGAAGGGCAGATTTGACACCTGATAGAGCCAGATGTCAGGAGGCAGGGAGTTGGTGGGACTTCAACAATCTTGAGACAAGTTCCTCTGAGACAAGACTCACAGAGCAGATGGGAGCAGAGATATTCACCCCTGTATGAATCTCTTTGGACTTTGGAGCTAGCTTTGCTTTGTATGCAGTCTCTGAAGGAGAATTTTGCTCAGGTGGCTGAAAGTTTACAGAGTTGGGGTGGTGCTGGGGTGGAGCATCAATTACCACAGGGTGGCAGAACAAAAGACTTGTGAATTTCTCACTGCTGGCAGGCTGGCCATGCCCACAATGCCAAGAGGGCACTATCAGATGTTTACAAAACCACCTGAATAGAGGCTGTGACTTGGACCAGGGCTATTGTTTTGTATTATTCATCTTACTTAAAGAATTTGATTTGTTTTCATAGAACTCTTTTGATGCCGGAGGGGAAGAGAATTCACTTCCTTATTCTGAGCTCAGTTTTACCAGAGGATTCCTTGTAAAGGAACTGTACCTGTCGAGGCTCTGTCTTTAAAAGCCTGTGTGCCTATAAATGTATCGGCAGTGGCACCAGCTCTTCGCCCTTTTTTGGAGACAGTGAGTCCAGCAGGCGATGTCCTTGAAAGCTCACTCTCCTCCAAGACTTAGCTTTCTTATCTGTGAAAGGAGGCGGGGCTGCGGGCTGCAGCTTCCTTCCTCCTGCCTTCCACCAGGCTTTCCTGAGCTCCTAGCATATAAAGGGCACATCTGTAGGCGCTTTGGGGTACACAGAGACAAACACACCCAATGAAGCCTTTATTACTGTCTTCAGTGAACTTTCAATTTTACAGGCAGAGGTTCTGATCACCTCTCATTGAAATGCTTTTCAATGGCTTCCTCAGCT
>NW_004567116.1:31339932-31345902 GCF_000260355.1 Condylura cristata
GCCCTAAGCCACCAGAGGGGCCCTGCTTTTTCCCTTAGTAGTTTTTCTGGTGTATTCATGTTGATATTTAACATGTATTCATGGAGACAAGTTGATTTTTTGATGGTTGGCTAGCATTCTACTAAGTAAAAGCACCATATTTATGTACTCCATCACCTCGTTAATAAACATTTCCTTTTTTGCTATTCTAATTGATACAGTGACCACAGCTTTGTCTGTGTCTCCTATGTACGTGTAAGAAGCGTTCTCTGTACATCTAGCGTTAGTGCTGCTGGATCCCAGGTGACACTGACTTGGAGCTTCACTCTCAGAGCTGCTCAGCCAGAGGTACTCTGGCCACCACTGTCCTGTCAGAAAGTGAAAATCTTGCCATGTTTACTGGGACCAAATGATACCACACTGCAGATTTAGTTTGATTCCCCCAACTATTGTTAAGGTGAAGCCCCTCTGTTTATGGGACCCTGGTGTCACTTATTTGTGAATCTCTAGTGCTTACCCTCTGTTCATTATTCTAGTGGGTAGCATTTTCCTTCATGACTGAAAAGTTTCCTTATATATTCTGGACATGGTCTGTGAGTAATGCTTTTACTTGGCCTGTTGTGTTCTTTCGTGAACAAAAGTTGTCACCACAGGTGAATTTATTATTTCCTTTATGGTCTGGGTTTATTGTTGTTACACTCTTCTTTAAAAAGTATTTCCTTGACTCATTGCTGCACACGTATTCTCTTAGATTTACAGTTTTACAATCTCTTCCAATAGTCTTTCCTCCCTCCTTTTCTTTTTTCCATTCCAGCTTGAATTTATCTTTTCCATATGGACAGCCAATCCCCCAGCACTGTTTATGGAGTGGACTGTCCTTTCCTTATTAGGGTCACCTCTGTCCTGTATCACGGATCTACATACAAGTCAGTCTCAGCTGGGGCTCTCTGCTTTATCGCTTTCATCCATTCCTGAACTCAGATTGGTGGCTTCATAATAGATCATAATAATTGGCAAGGTTTATCACTCCTCCTTTTTCTTCTTCAATATTATTGAAGCCATCCTTTCACTTTCTTTCACATGAATTTTTGAATCACATGTAAAGGTCTGAGGAAATCCTTATTGAACTTTCTCCTGGCATTTCACTGAACTTATGTTACTGATTTGAGAGAAATTCTCATATTTCTGGTACTGTGCATTCCCATCCAAGCTCTTCAGTCTCATCAGGTTTCCTTTTGTGGGGGATGTGGCAGTGAACCCCAGGGCATCATTCTTAAAAGGATTTCAGTGAAGGGCAAAGAGCATCTGAAAAAGCTTATCACCGGATGTGAGTAGAGCAGAGCCAACAGGAAATGAAAAGCAGTTTGTTCAAATGGAGGACCAGGTCTGAGTCATTCAGGGATGGCAGAATTTCTATCTCTTTATCCCACGGAGACAGGTACTGTTGTACCACAGCAGCCCCCCACCACCATCAGGGCTCTTAACTTGCTTCTCAGCTGGCACCTCAGGCAGCCCTTTCCCACCTCTTCCCACCAGCCAGAATTGGTTCCTAGCGAAACCAATATGCCACCCGACCTGCACCCCTCTAAGCAGAGAGTCATTTGGTGGGACCCTACGGTACCCAATGTCAATGCTCTGGGGGGACCTTGCTGATATGCCTGCTGCCTTCCAGAGTCAGAGTTCAGGCATATCAGACACACAGCTTCCCCCAACTTTAGAGCTCACATCCCCCTAGAGAAATGGTACATTTTCAGCAAACCAATTAGCTGACACTGAATGAAGACACACTTTGTCACAGGATCTGGTTTTGAATTTTTGTTCCAGTCACCAGCTATTCTGCTTCCAAGTATATAGAAGTGCTCGAGGGTCTGGTCCCTGAATGCCTAGCAGTGGGAGTTATCTGTTCCCTGACACCTTGTACAGAGACAAAACATTATACTATTGCTATTGTGAAAAGACTACAATAGGGGTTTGTTTCAGGATCTCGCCTCGCTCCCTTCTGTATCTCTCATATCTGGCAGACAGTGGGTGCTTACCTGGCTCAGAGGAGAGTTGGCTGATAGTCATTAAGTATCTAAGAGAGGGAAAGGAGGAACACGCAGAGTAGGGGGAGCTGGGAGAGGCAGAGAGAAGGCTGGTGACGTTAGAGACTATAGGCCCCTCTTCTTCTCTTTCCCAGGGCCTACATCCTGGGTCCACTAGAGTAGTCTTTCCAGATTAATCTAGTTTGTCCTGGGCAGAAAGAAAAGGAGAAGGGCAGACTTTCATGGCTGTGGGTTTCTCTGAAGGGCGAAGTGGGTATAGAGCCTTTCTCTGAGGTGGGGATAGTGCTGAATCCTGAGATCAGTTACTGCGATAGTTCTGCCTTCTATGGTGGTTACGGAAAAGCCACAGTAACTCTGTAGCCTGGGATAGGAACCCTGCTAAAGACAAATGTTCTGCTTCAGACAGATGTTCTGAAAATATAATTTGAACAAACATTTTTTCTTTCCAAAAAAAAAAAAGAGAGAGAGAGAGAGAGAGAGAGAAGAAAAACTTTTCCAGAGTCTAGAAATTATTTTTAGAGCAAAACCCTAGAAATTTTCTTCTCTCTGTTCAACTTGTCTATGTATGGATAATGCATTACAGTGGCTATAGTTCTCTTTCTTTTGCTTGCTCTGCAAGATCCTGTTCAAAGTTCATCCATTCCGCTGAATGGAGGGCAGAATAAGGGGCTGTGCAGGGTATAGGGTGTGACTGTGGGCCTGGAGGCGCTTCTGCAGGGTGGGGCTGGCACTCGGAGAGCACAGAGATCAGGTGAGCTGCCCGTTACATAAGGTGCATTGCTGGAGCATTACCTCAGTCATGAAGAAACCCTGGACTTTTGACTTCACTTTCATACCCTCTTCCCACTTGCAGCTCTCCAGAACTCCTCTCTTTAACAGCAGCTCTTGGAACAGTCTCATGAAGCCGTCTCTTTCCCAGTTTTCTAGGGCGTGGGCTTCATTAATGCCAAGTCCAGTTTGCCCCCAAAGCCAGCCAAACCCCAGTGAGCATGGAAGGCCTCTGCAAGCTCCCTGCCATGACCTGTCGGCTCGGCAACAATGTGTGCTGAGGCAGGACCGTGGGGGCCAGGGGCTAGCCTAGGCATTGACTAGGGGGTTGGACCATGCCTGGAAGCGTCGCTGGCAGTTAGCAAGGACAGATATCCGGAGGTGGGCATCAGCCGCTGCCTCCCACACCTGGGAGACTTCCTGTTTGAAACCTGTTTCCAAGAAGAGGTAGTTTGGATTCAGGAACAGGTTTGACCTAAAAGAGGAAAGATGGGAGGAGATGGCAAGGCCTAAGAATCTCAGCCAAACGAGGCCATGAGCCTCCCTACACACTGGGAAGCCTGTAAGAAACAGTGTACGTCCAGTCAGACAGACTGGGCTGAGGAAAGGCTGGAGCTGAGAGGTGGGTGGAGCCCCAAGGACCATGCTTCCTTGGAACATGTGGGTCATGCACACACATCTAAATCCTGTGGTTGCTTTTACAATAGAGCTACCCCAGGATCACACAAGGATATTAAGAAGTTTGTGGGGGGTGTACAGAACAGGAGGGGATCTGCTAAGGGAAGTCAGTCACAATGAAAAAGAAAAATGCCGGGTGAGTTCACTGATGGGTAGACTATAGAGAAACAAAACTAAACCAAACCAAACCCTAGAGATACAAGTGAAGAACTGGGGTTTGTGGAAGGGGAAGGAGGATGGCAATGGTCTAGGGCAAAGGACTATGGGTGCTTTGATGGTGAGTGTGGTGTGGTGACACACACCTGAGGAGTGAACCTACTGCCCTAACTCGCTTAGTGTTGTAAACCAGTGATACTGCAATAGAAAAGAAGTAAGAAGCTTATTGGAGCATACTGACCGACCTCTTTGGTCAATATTACTTTTTGACTTTAACGTCCTAGGCTCACTGAAGGAACGGGGTGTGAGGAGGAGCCCTGCGTGGCTGGTGCAAGTGCCTTTCTCATGTTCAGGGTGCTGTGGCAGCCCTGGGACCTGGCTCCTCATCTGCTCCCACAAGGCCCAGGGCGTGTGAGCCTCAAGTCCCACCTTAATCAGGCTGCTCTGCTCTCCTGTCATGTCCTTAGGGAAAATGGCATGCAGCTTGGAAAATGAAAAAAAAAAAAAGGTTTGAAGTCCACTCAACCCAACCAACCAACCTCTCGAACCTATTAATAAAAACATTCTTAGTGAAGTTGAAGATATACTCCAAGGTATTTGGCAAATGAGTAGCCGGGCTGGTATAGATCTGCTGCTGAATGACTGCTCTCCGGCATGGTTCTCTGGCCACTCTCTCTCCTCTCACCCCTCTCCTTTGGGGTTCAAGATGGAGGGGACTGCCCCAGCCAGGGGGACACGAGAAGCAGAATGTCCCTCACACATGCCCCTCCCAGGTCACAGCTTCCACTCCCCACCTCTGCAACAGTGAGACCCGTCAGTCCCTGAGCTCCGCCTCGATGGTCCTTGCTACACACACACACACACACACACACACACACACACACACACACACACCAGAGAGGGAGGGAGGGAGAGAAGCTAAAGACAAAAGCAAGCACCAGAGAGAGATTCTGAAAAACACAATTTGGTTAAACTTTTTAAAAAGCAAAACCCTTTCCTGGAATTTAGAAATTATTTTTAGAGCAGAACCCTAGAATTTTTTTCTCTGTTCCTAACATGCATCACAGCAGCTGTATTTCCCCCCACTTTGCGGGATGCTCTTCACAGATCAGCCATTCCCCTGAATGGACAGGAGCAAAGGGCTGTGTGCACAGAGGGTGTGGCCAGGAGGCTGCCTAGGGAGGGGCTGGCACTCCTGTGAGCTCAGGAGACCAGATGAGCTCCACCCTCACGTGATCCCCTAAGATCTGATCCCCAGCACCACAGACAGCTCGGGGCACCACACTGGCAGGCAGGCTGGACTGGCTGGTCAGCCCCAAGGCAGAGCAGGCACACTGCCGGCCACACCTCCTCCCAGGGCTGTCCAGAGAGAAAGCTCATTTCCCAGGAGAAGGCCTGGCCTTGCTTGGAGCCTGCGATCTCCTTATTCTCCTCCCAGTGTGCTAATTCCATTTCTTCCCAAGTTAGTTTTTTCAGGACAAGGGCTATTTATAGATTCTCCTAAGTCCTTTCCAGTCTGTTTCCTGTTCAAGTACTGCATTAGTCACCAGAGAGTGTCTCAGGCCATCTCTGAGACCCTGTCTGATCCCAGCAGCAGGGAACGGGGCTGCTGGCAAGGGCCTCAGGGTGGGTCCCGCTCCCTGGGGCAGGCAGGCCTCTGGGCAGGAGGCAGAGGGCCACCTCTTGTCTTCCATTCTCTGTGGCATGAAGCCCCCACGTCCTTATGGCTTCCTGGAGTTTACTTAGCACTCGGAGACAGACACTCTGCTGAGGCACCTCCATTTGGCCGCATATTTTTGCCATTACTTGATGACCTATTTGCATGCAGCTCCTTGCAGAGAATTTCCTCCAGAGCCATATACGGTGATTTCCTTGCACCACAAACTGAGGCTTCCACTCCCCGTCAGTGATGGCGGCTCCTTCTCCACTTGCTCCTGCTCTCCCTGCATCTCCGCATTACTGTCGCCCGCCTAGGCTACTGGCCTTCCTTCTCTAAGCTTCAGGCTCACCAAGCATGAGTGGTCCCAGGAACCTCAGCAGCTTCATCTGCAGGAAGGGACCCTGATCTGAGTTCTGTCTCTACAGGCCTAGGGAACAGTGATCTCTGAGGCCACAGGGCTGGAGACAGACGGCAAGTGGGCAAGGGGGCAGCGGCCAAGCCATCCACACCCTCTGCCCCCCTGTGCCTCTGGCCATGCAGTACCACACTCTGGACCAGGGTGGACAGATCTAGAAATCCGTTGTTGGAAGTCTTGAGCAGACCAACAACCTACCCCAGAAGCCCCTGACCTCACGAGGACCTTTGGCTAACATCTCCAAACTGCTAGAGCTCAGGAACCAGGTG
>NW_004567116.1:31346267-31358653 GCF_000260355.1 Condylura cristata
TAATCACTTTGTCATTTCTCAAAAATAACACCGCAACATGCTTTTTAACAAAAAGATAGAAAGCAAAACAGCTAAAGTCCTTTCCTTAGCACCCCCTTCCCTAGCCAGTTTCTTAAGCAGGGGGAGAAGGGGAAGGGAAGGAGGGGGGACTGAGAGGAAGAGGTAGGGGAAGAAGGAAAAGGTGGAGAGGAGGCAGAGGAGGGGTGGGGATGGGGGGGGGGGAGGAGGAACTCCACATCCAAGCCAGGCGCCAGAGGGCAAGGCGTTTCAGAGCCACTCCTGAGCTAAGATGCACAGCAACAATCTGGCACAACTGTTTTGATTTCCATTCAGTTTCCAGCCTAGGAAATTCATTACAGGCTGTCTCCCCACAGAGCACACTCAATTACATCCTTGGGAGTGCAAGAGCCCAGAAGATGCAGTCAGGGGCTGAGTCAGGCTTAGTCAAGGATGAGGTTGCTTCTGCCAATACTTGAGGACTTGAGACTAACTCCCAGAGGGCGAGGATCCAGGAGCAGGGCAGGGGGGACAGGGCAGGAGCAGGAGGACCACTGAGAGATGTCCTCTCCTGTGGGCATGACCGCAGACTCGGATGCAGAGTTTCGGAGGATGGGACCCAGCTCATCCCAAAACAAAGTCTTCTCTCTTCTCCATTCTTAAAATCATGAAAATTAGCACACATACTAAAAAGTGCATTGGACATCCTGATTAATAACTCTAAAGTAAACGCACATGAACTCACCATTCTATTTAAGAAACACTGCCAGCACTCTGAAGCAACTTGCATGTCCCTTTCCGCTTTCCCTAGAATGTTACAGCCTCTGCTTCCTTTTAGTTGTACAAACTAAGTCTGCAATCCTAAACAAATAAGTTTTGTATTGCCTATTTGGGGATTTCTGTGAATAGAACTTTATGTGGAGGGTTTCTTGTGTGTCTAACTTCTTTTGTTCAGTTATGTTTATCATCCATGTCGCTGTGTCTAGCTATAGTGCTACCAGTTTCATGGCTGTATAGTATTCCACGGTGTGGCTATTTGTTCATACATACTTGTTCATACACATTGCTGTTGATGAGTATGTGGGATGTTTACAAGTTTTAACTACTATTAGCAATGCTGTAATAAGCATGTTTGGCAGGTATATGCAGATTTGCAGGTATTTTTTTAAGAATAAGATACCTTGAAAGTAGAATCACTGGGCCATACGCTATCATGTGTTTACTGGATAATAATAAATGTCTTTCCAGCAGTTGTACTTTCTCTTGCTTTCTTTGGGCATAATTGAAGTTGTAGGGAAGGTGGCCACAGGCTTGCAACTGCTGCTTTCATACAGATGCTTCAAGAAAAACTTCTATTAAGAAGTCCATCCACCCTTTGCTTCATTCTTATCTCACTCAAGAGGCCTGCCTGCTCCTGCCTCATTGCCCCAGTGTCTGCTACTGCAGCTCCCCATAACTGTGCCATTAGTCATCACACCTCAGCTTCACTTCATGGTAGTCCCAAGCTAATCCGGTCAAGGACTTATAAGGCTACTGTCATGTGAAGGTAAGTCCATGGGTCAGGGGGCCCCAGCCACCAGACAGGAACTTGATCAGGGCTGCTCTGGAATCTAGAAGTGACAGCACCTCAGGGCAGTCTGGAACAAGCAGGAGCAGGTGGTTTTAAGACCTCCTGGGGCAGATGGCCCAGGACAGCTTTTAACATAGTGTATTGTTTACAAAGTTTTACATTGTAGGAGAGACCCCAACTGGAATATTGTTTACAGAAAGGGAAGTTTACTGGCTTATAACAAAACATGATAATAATAGATAGGCCCAAGAGAATCTCGATCAGAATCTCCAACAATGTCACCACTGGGATGTCTTGCCTCTGCTTTAGGAGAATCTGAAGTTGCTAAGGAGGAGTAAAATGAAGCTCCATAGAAAAAGATAAGTTTCTAGAACGGTAATAGAAACAGTCTAGGCTGAGGCCAGGCCTCTGCAGGCACTATAACTGGCGACAGTTCAGGGAATGATCCTCCATATCTGTATAGAGAAGGGGCTGTGGAAGTTCCTAGTGCCTACTGAACTATGTTTTTAAGGGTAGGAATTGACACATTCATACATTCTTAGAAAGGCATATTTGCACCCTCAGATTCCTGAAAACATTTATTATTATTTCAGGCACCTGAGAGGGTATTCTCAGAGAGGGAAAAAAAAAAAAAGTGAATTTCTTAAACTTTTAAATATATCTTTTATAGTAGAAATCAGGTACAGGGGCTCTCCCTGGTGGCACAAGTCGAAGCACAGCACTACGAAGCTAGTCGCAGCCACCAGTTGCAGTGACTTCAGTGCGAGCTCGATCCGTGGACAGGGAGGTGACCCACGTGGCACAGCAGACTCTCCTGTCTCTCCCACTTCTCCCCTCAGCAGTGTATTTCGTTGATTTGCCTGTTCTGTGCCCCACTCAGTCTGTCTCTGGTGAATCCACTCACCCTCTGCACCTCCGCCTGTACCCCAGTTCTACATGCATAAATAAATCTTAAAAAAAAAAAAAAACAGAAATCAGGAACAGAAGTCTGATTGAACATTTGGTATTTGGTATTTCTGTCATATAGGTGAGGGAATTTAGATTCTAACAAGCTGCCAGAATTTCTGGGACATTCCTATGGTATGTGAGACCAAAGAGAGAATATCTAAGCTCAGACTTACCTTGGAAAACTCAGAGGAACAGTAAATTGCATTGACTTTTCAACTTTTCAATAACTTTTGTATAGCTTTTAATAATAAAAACTAAGTTTTTTTAGAAAGTAAAACCCACTTGGCCCCAAATCTCACTGAAGAGATAATCGCTTTGTCATTTCTCAAAAATAACACCGCAACATGCTTTTTAACAAAAAGATAGAAAGCAAAACAGCTAAAGTCCTTTCCTTAGCACCCCCTTCCCTAGCCAGTTTCTTAAGCACTTTCCAGAAACATTTTTCAGCAGCCAGGCCCAGAGTAAAGGACAGGAGAATTGCTGTCAGCTATCTGCCTAAAGCATTTGAGACCAGAAGCATTTCAGGCCCCCTGGCCCTCTCTCTGGCAGGCCTGCTGCCCTGGCTCCCGGGTGAGACACACTCAGCTACCTAGCTCCAGGTAATCTCCCCGGTGGACCAGGCTGCAATGACCCCAATTCCACCCCTACATTCTTCAGAGCTCCTCCTGTGAGAGCTCACAGCAGGGAAGGGTCTTGAATGAGAAGGTCCTAGAGGGAAAGATTTCCCTACTGATTAAGCGTCTGGCACTTCAGAACACCTAATTTCTATTTTTTCCACAGTGATTCATCCAGGGATCAGCAAAGAGAGCCTGATCCCTGAGGGTGAAGCTGCCACTGTTCCTCCCAAGTTTTGATCAGGTTGTGTACAATGTTGCACTGGTTTGTGCTTAGAAGCCTCTCACCGCTGCCTTGTCCAATGTACCCACAGAAGACAGTTTAGGACAGGGGTTTACATTAGTGTGAAACGTTCTCTTAAGCATCAATTCACATATATCCATACGCATGCCTTTGCATGGCATTGAACATGGAAGAAAAATGCGAGGGCCTCGAAATCCTCATTATACATTCACCATGTAATTCTCCACGAGCTTACCACTGTGCCGGGTGGATAGTACCTTCGCCTTAGGGTTTAAAATATGACCCAGAGGCTGAGAAAGGCAGCTCAGACATAGAAACAGCATGCTCAGAAGTGCAGGTGTCTGAAGATGAATGCAAAGCACTCATTATCAGGTTCAAGGGTAAATGAAAGTTGTGGCAAGAACCAGGCCAGAAAGGAAAAATGGGACTGGACAAGGCGGGACCTTGCATCCCAAGGCCAGCAACTTGGACTCTCAAAGGTAGGAACCTTTGAGAGTTTTGAATAGGAGAGTTGAATCTGTCAGGGCCCCTGCAGAGATGATGCAATCAAATAAGGATAATTTGAAGAGTGTTAAATGAAGGAGCTATTTACTAAAGATCAGGGAGCATGTGACAAAACTACAAGGGAAATGACGAGTTCTATCTGGAGCAATTAGCATCAGGCTATTCGACAGGAAGTGGGAGGCACTTTGCGAGAAGCTTGTGGCCTTTAGTTTGGGTGACACCACAGTAAGGGAATGACAACCACCTCCACCTCACTTTCCTTCTCTTTTGATCTCCTGCTGGAATTTCCCATTGCCCCAAGCCAGCGAGAAGCCAAGGGAGGCCTGTCATGTCCACATAGGTCCGTTCCCCAGGGCCAAGGGCAGTGTGGACTGGATTTGCAAGGACAAACAGAAGATGGCCTGCCCGAGTGGTGGATCAGATGAGCAATGCAGGACCCTCTTAGCAGAATGGAGAATGAATTATCAGCAGAGGGATGGGCACAGGAAGAGTACCACGTGGGTCACATGACTGGGAAGAAGAAAAGTGCCGCCACAATACTGAGGAGGTAGAAAAGTCATGACTTGGGGCCTCCCTGGTGGCACAACGGGTTAAAGTGCAGCACTATGAGGCTATCATAGCCACTGCAGCACCAGTTTGATGCCTGCCCCAGAGGTGACCCACATGGCACAGCAGCCCTCTCCTGTCTCACCCACTGCTCCCCTCAGCAGTGTATTTCAGTATATCTGCCTGTTCTGCTCCCCACTCTGTCTCTGGTGAATCCTCTTGCCTCCCTCTCCCCAAACCTCTGGCCTGTATGCCAGTTCTTGTATGCATAAATACATAAAAAGGGAAGAGAGAAAAGTTATGACTTGTTGGCAGGGACTGAGGACAAAAGAGGTGTAGGGGGCAGCCTGTCACCTGGGTGGGTGGCAACACACTACCTAGAAGAGTGCAGACCACGCAGGTACAGCTACTGCAGAAAAGGAATCACTTCTTTCTGGTAGCAATCACTTCTTTCCTTGCGCCACAGCTGTGGGCGCAAGGACAGAGACGCTCTGGGCATCCTCTCCCTCCACATCTGTACCCTTTTTCTCTACCACTTAGAGCCACAAATACCCACTTTCACAGAAGTCTGACCTCTTCAATGTGTTCAGCTTAAAATCAACTTCTTGGTCTCCACTGTTCTTCCCCTTTCCAATAGCCAGAAAAAGCCCTTCTAAAGGAAAACTTAGAGCAAAATACGCTAGCCCCATGGAGATAGTATTTTAAAAGGATCTACTGGGTTGCACTTCTACTTAACAGATCATCAGAGACTTTGATTTATATCTCTGCACCCTCACAGGGGCACTGTGACCCCAACTCCACCCACTCCTCTCTAGCCACCTCCCTCTTCCCCCTCCTCCATGGAGAAAGATGAGCAACTTAGTGCTGACTCTGTGAGCCCTAATCTGAAACTGGATGTTACTCAGGACTTTCAGTAGTGCATACAAAGTTTAGGTTTGTGTCTAAGCCTGTGGTACAGGCAAGGGTAGACTTAAACCTATTCTAAAATAACAAGGCAACTTTGATGAGTGGCCTATCCCTTGCCCAAGGAAACCCAATTGTCCTACCCACAAGCCCCATGCAGCAGAGGGACAGAAAGTGGGGAGAGACAGGGTGCAGTTGCTAGGCAGCCAGCTGTGGTCCTGCTGTTGCCCTGGTGATGGTGGTTTGTGTGTATGAGGGGGGTGCTCCTGGGTGTTTGCTGAGTGTCTGTATAAATAGGCTGGACTTTTCCACCACGATGCATTCCTGGAAACCTTGTCATGTGTGGTTTGTTAAAATGTCCCAGAGGAACATTTGTTCTCCTTGAGGGGTGACGTTGCTGACTAAAGACTCAACCAGAGATAAATCATAACTCTGACCAAAAATCTGTCAGAAGCAGTAGGCACCAGTGCCCTAATATCCTCAATGAGCTCTACAGCTAATATTACTCTTCAGACCTCACCATGAAGCTATCCCTTGGCTCCATGGGAGGCCCCTCACCCCATGTTCATTCATTCATTTGCGAGCTGTGGGGGCCATGTGGTTCACTCCCCACATCAGATAATTACTGTAAGGCAATGGTGCAAGTAAAGTCCCTCCAAAAGATGTGCTGATGTCCAACCCCAACACTCTTAGAAAAGGACTTTGTTTGAAAATAAGGTCTTTATAGAGTTAATCATGGTAACATGAAGCCATCAAGGTAAAACTTAATCCACTATGATAGTGTTTTATAAAAGGGGGAGATTGGGACAGACAGACATGTGCAGGGGGAAGAGAATGTGGAGACCCAGGGAGAAGATCCTGTGAAGACAGAGCCCTGGAGTGATGTATCTCTGGCCAGGGAATGCCAAGGCTTTCAGGCAAAGCACCAGAAGCTAGTAAGAGGCGAGGGAGAATTCCCCTACAGATTCCTGACAACAACTTGATTTTGGACTTGTAGGCTCCAAGCGTATGAAGGAATGCCCTTCTGTGGCTCTGTGCCGCCCAGGGGTCCTTAGTCATGGCGTCCAACCATGGTGAGCCCATCCTCCTGACCCAAAGCTGGCCGAGAACTAGAAGGTAAAGCGTGCTGGGCTGGACTCTGAGAAAAGCTTTCACACTCCCTTCTACATGTGGCTGATGTGACTCTGGGAGTTGCTGCAGTAAACCTCCCTGTGGGGGCCAGAGAGCAGGCTGACTGGCCTGCCACCTACGGCCATGTTGAGTTGCCTTCCAGCCAAACTGGATGGTGGCCTGCTTCTGGGAATCCATCATGTGACATGCTATGATGCGCCGTGGTCTGGGGCAGACGGTGAAGTGAAACCCCTCACTGACACTATGTCCTGCACGTGTGGACTGACCACTGTGTGCGCTCTGCACTCTTCCCTGCCACCGCCTCTCATGCTAATTGAGCCCTCAACCCCACCCAGCCTCTATTTTGCATCTCAATACTGACTATTTTGCATCTCAGTATTTGCCAAGATGGTGCAATCATTCCTCCTGACAATGTGACTTTGCAGCTCTCCCTTCAAGAGGTGGAGTTTGGTTCCCCATCCATTGAACCCAGGCATGGTTGTGTCATCTGCCCTGGCCAATGGGAATTAGCAAGTGAGCTACAAGCAGGGGTAGCAGAGGCACGCATGGGAATGAGGATTGGCTCCTTTGGCAGCAGTTGGACCTCTGAGACCAAGATGCAAACAGTGCTGAGCTAGCTTGCTGGAAAGAACACATGGAGGAAAGCCAAGACCCCAGCTGACAGTCACTAAGTACCAGATGTGTAAGCAAAGCCATCTTGGGTCATCCGGTCTTCATCAACTGCCCGAGACAGAGACACAGGCATGATCCCAGTAAGGTCAGCAAAAGAGCCAGTGAGCTGGGCCCAGCCTAAATTGCTGACGCAAAGAACCACGAAGGTTGTTTTAAGCGTCCAAGTTTCAGCTGGCCTGTTACACAGCAAAACTGACTGATACACTAGCCATCAACCTGCAATCAATGCCCTGTGTGTGAGCCCTATGGTGCAGTCACGAGAGAGAACTGGGCTAGTCATTGCTTTCTCATGATACTTATATTTCCACATGCCAGGCACTGCATGACACGTTTCAGATGCCTTAACCCAAAGGAGAGTTGTTAGTTATCACCACTGTCTTCCTGCTGAGTAGAAAAGGGAAAGAAATTGTGGCCAACTGTATTTTCCAGAGGTGGCGGCAATGATAACGTGCCATTTCCTACGCTTCACTAGGCCTTGCCACGCCTCCATCTAGGAGCAGGATCTAGTTCCCATTTTAGATATGGGTGGGCCTGTGATTGGCCCGGAAACTCATAGAATGCCTTGAAGGGAAGCCACAGGACTTCTGAGCTAAGTTGTAATAGCCTCAGAAATTTTTACAGAAGCCTCAGAAGCTGGAGCACGAGTCTTTGAAATGCAGTACTTCCACGTAAGGCTGCCATGCTGTGGGGAAACCCAGGACAAGCAGAGAGGCCACAGACGGGCATTCCAGCTGAGGGCCCAGCTGACGGCCAGTCCTCATCAACCTCCTGATCATTCTAGTTGCCAGCTAGTGAGTCATCTCCAAGCTTCAAACTTGTACCCTTGAGGCTCAGAAATCACAGATTAGAGATTAGAGACACACAAACCCCCTGTACGCTGACCAACGTGTAGAATGCATGAACAGAACACAATGGTTCTTTGACAACACCAGGTTTCAGGTGGCTTGTTACACAGCAATAATAATGAACCACCGGCAGCTGGAAACAGGAAGGGGCGTGAGTTCAGATCTTAAATCTTAGCTGTTGGACTCCAGAGCCTGAGGTTTCCCCCACAACACCTTCCACCCTGCCTTCAGCAAGTATCTGAGAAGACAGGAAAGGGCAAGCTTGTAACTCTAGCGTTTCAGGGCCACTTCTGCCTCCTTTTTGGAAGTCGAGCTTCATCCTTTATCTTGGTTCTATGTCATCAGTGTCCCAACTGTTAGACCCAGCCCACCTTCCATGGAGATTTCAGTTCCTGCTTCACAGGTCTGCTTTGCTGAACTCCATGTGGAAATGAGTTACCCCACTCTGGATCAGGCAGGCAGCAGGGATACAAAGTAGAATGAACTTAGCTTTTGTTGCCTATGACCCTGTAACCACTCCCCACAAAGTTAAAGGCTTAAAACAATGCAATTGTATTATCATGTAGTCCTGATACGAGATCACAGAATTAAAATCAAGATGTCTACAAGGCTGCCTTCTTTCTATTTGGAGGTACTACCTTTTCCACTTCTAGAAACTGCCTGTATTCCTTGCATTGCAGCCCCTTCTCCACATTCAAATCCACTGGTGTAGCCTCCTCAAATCTCTGTCTATTCTGTCCTCCACCCTTCCACTTTTAAGGATCCTCATGATTACTTTGGGACCACTCTATCATCTGGAAAAATCTCCCCACCTCAAGATTCTTAATCACTCCTGCAAAGTTCCTTTGTAAGTTCTGGGGACCGGGGCACGGACATGGTTGGTGGCCATCATCCAACCTTCTATAATATTTACAGAAGAAACTGCCACTTCTCACCAACAGTCGCCTTCTCTTCTTACTGGACACAGTTCCCTCCCTTGTATGTGGACATATTGCTCTCCCTGTTGCCACTTCCATGCAATTGAGTCCCGAGGGCCTGTGGGCTGATCGCAGAAGTGATGCTGCCTCAAGCAAGCCTGACCTATACAACCCACTGACAGACATGGCCACGGAGTCCCCCGACACAGGAGCCTCACTCCCTCCTCTCAGCAGGGCAAGACATCTCCACAGATGTCTTGGGTAAAGCCACAAGTCCAGGTCTCCAAAGGACAGTGGGACAGTCTCATTAGTGACTCACACTGTATTCTGACATAAATTGAGACACTGAAAGGTAAGGGAGCTCTGTTGCCTGGTTAGCCTTTGTGGACAATACACCATTACAGAAAAGCACTTTAAAAGAATTTATATTTGTGCATTTCAAAAATTGTCTATGGTATACAATTTTATGATTAAATATCACCTTTATACATTGCTCTATGATGTTGAGTCTGTGAGCAAGTTTACTTGATAAACTTAGAAAAACAAAATCAGGGATGATGCTACTCTTTTGCAGGCAGCCCTCTTCATCTGACTTACTTCGGGGTTTTGTACTAACGGGGCCCAGTCGTAAATGGTAACAGTACATTTTAACCTACTGTAATCACTAGAAACACTTCAATAAACACAGATCACCAGAAAAGCTTGATTCTGAGGCCAACACAGAAACCAGTTCACTTGGGCAACCCAGATGAATGTTTTAGAGTGCTTCTTGACAGTTTTATTTATATGAAGTTTCCTTTCAGAAGGATCAAAGACAGCTTACCCAAAACCTGCAGGATAAATGAAACAAAAACCAGGCAAACAAGTACAACAAGAATACTGGAGTCAGGAACTTCATGGGCCGAGAAGCAGGCGAGAAAGAGACAGGCAGGCAGAGACCGTATGTGCGTGCTGGAGGAAGGGCAGGAGAAAGATCCCGTGACCTTGGAAGCATGTGACCAATTTTCCAAAATGGTGTTTCTGGGTTATGGCTGAAGGGCCCCTGTCTAAATGGCCCTATGTGTGGCTAGAGCAAACACTGAAAGTTCCTGCAACTGTTTTAGTCACAGAGCCTGAGATCCCCAGTGCTGGGGATGCAAACATTGAAAGAGGCTGGACCCCAGAGTAGCTACTCCCTGGCAGTGATCATGTCTGTACCTGGGAGACATTCTGAGACACTGGAGCGGAAGCTACAGTCAGGCTGGGTGGAAAGTGAGTCCTGAGGAGTCTCTGTGTAACAGGTACAGGTCTCATGGACTCCGCCCCCACTCCAGATACTGGAACTACAAATCCCATCAATACCAAGGAGAAGCACACTGGGACGTGAGGGCGGAGCTGAGCAGCCAGGTTGGGATAAAACCGGACACATGGGCCCTGGGGGTCTCTTGGCCTGGTGGTTGGCTCTTGATCAGTTTTCAGCGTGCTGGTGGAGTCCAAGTCAGCAGAACTGGTAGGACATTCTAGTTAATTCACATTTTTCCCCCTAAGTTGTTCCTTTACCTTTCTTCTTGTAAATAAACCCATTATCAAACCTTTGTGTGTGTGTCTGCAGTATGATTAAATCTTAAGCACGCGAGTGAGGACCCACAGACAAGCAACCCAATTCACTTTGGGATGCCCTGTAACACCTGTTCCCCTGGCACCAAAGGAGGCAGAAGGTTCTGGAACATAGACAATAAGCAGACAAGAAGTAGCCCCAGTTGGAGCCCAGGACTGCGGGTGCAGATGCCCCCACCCCCAGAGGAACCCCGTGGGAGAGGAGGAACCCCCCTGGGACTGAGCTCAGATGCCGTGTGGGGCTCCGGCTGTCGTCCTTAGCATGGAGCTCAATTTGAACAACCCTGTGTAGGGACTCTTCTAATCCGCAGTTTAGAGATGGTGGGATTGAGTCTTAACAAGTGAGGGCAGTCAGCTCCAAGAGCACGTGGCCGTCCCAGGCACAGCTGGCCTGGGCACTGGAGCCCAGTGCTGCTAAAGCCAAGGCCCAGTAGCTCAGACACCTGCCGCTTGGGCCCAGCTGTACCTCAGGTCCCCTGGCACCACTGCTGGAGCCCTTCCTTCTTGACTCGGCTCTGGCTGAAATAGACAGAGCAGGCAGGCGTGGTGGCCCTCGGGACCATGCTGAAAGCTATGAAGGTTACCTGGGGGTGAAACTCCCACATTGGCCTAAAGTGCATGGAACAGGGAGCTGCCAAGCCAGGGTACACAGCGTGCAGGGGTGGCGCTCAGCCCTGGCACCAGTGTGGCGGGCACAGTGTGCTCCCGCCCTCATCACTGTTGGGTCCTCAGGTTTCACAGGCCCAAGGACGCAAACCTTCTGGAACAGCGGGAAGGCCCTTGGAACACTATGAACTTTTTATTGTTTACACACAGTGACTGCTACAAGCTTCCCAGGGTTCAGCACAGCGCAAAGTGTCCATGGTAGAAGCAGGGAGACTGAGGCACTGAGAAGCCGGCACCTGCACAGGTGAGGCTGACGCATCGCCACGGTGTGTATTCCACATCCAGCACTGTCAGTAGTGGTGGTGGTAGCCACTGTGTGCCCACGCACATTCTGACTTCACCTGTAGGAGGTGGGGGTGGGGCCTTGTCAGCCAGGTGAGCAGTGGGAGGACGGGCAACCTCAGAGTTCTGGATATCGGGGTGAATGGTGTGAGCTAGGATGTCCATCAACGACCCAAATACAGTGGTTCACCTGCCAGAATAGACACTTCCCCTACTCACCAGGCCACAGACACGGAACAGGGTTGCTTTCTTCCCTGGGACCTCCAGAAGCCCCCCGCCACCTGTCTTTGCTGTTTTTATTTGTTATGTGTTTTGGGACAGTGCAGATTGCAAGTCAACTTTTCTTTCTGAAGGACAGTGACAGCTGAGTCCCAGCAGCCCCACCAGGTTCCACAGATGACGAGACCTACTTTGTTCCTTTCTTTCATAAAGCTGGCACCCCAATTCCCTCCCCCTCTGCACTTCTCTAAAAAATGTCTAGACCTGCTTATTTTCAGCATGGTACTAGACGACATAGACTTGTAATGAAAGACGATTTAGGGTGTTTTGTTAGATTAGAAATTAATAGGAAGGTGGGCTTTTCTACAAATCCTAATTTTGGTACTTGATTATTTTTTAAAAAAAATCTTTGCAACGTTAAACAGCATTTCTCTGCAATTGACTTTTCCTAAGCAGTTAATTTCTATTGTGGAACATTTTATTTAGACAGTTCCACAGATTCCTTAGGGGAGGAGGTGGAGTGCTGGAAGAGGATGAGGAGAAATGCAAGGGACTGGCTGCTGCGGGCGCCCAAACACACACTGTGTGGGTGAGTGGGTGAGTGGGTGGGTGAGTGAGTGAGTGAGTGATGAGTGGGTGAGTGGGTGAGTGGGTGAGTGAGTGAGTGAGTGAGTGAGTGAGTGGGTGGGTCGGTGAGTGGTGGGTGGGTGAGTGAGTGAGTGAGTGAGTGAG
>NW_004567116.1:31358753-31387299 GCF_000260355.1 Condylura cristata
TGAGTGGGTGGGTGAGTGGGTGGGTGGGTGAGTGGGTGGGTAAGTGAGAGAGTGAATAATGACTGATGATCAAGCAGTGAATCTAAGTGATCCTGGCCCCTCCTCCCCTCTCTGTCACCAGCAAAATAATATCAGAAAAGCTTGCACACTTCAGAGACACACACCTGTTCAGGCTTCAGATCTAGTTTGAAAGATCTGGCCCCAGGTCGGAGCAGTGACTGATGTGGGCCAGATGCCCTGGGCAGCCGCCAGTCCTTCCCCACCTGGGTACCTGCTGGCTTAAGAAGTCCCTCTCTACAGTCCCCCTCCTGAACTTCCTAGAGCACCTGTTTAAGGAGGTAAAGCAGGATGTTCCCTGCTGCATGCTTAAGTCCTGCACTGGGGTGGGGTGTGGGGGAGGCCCCAGTAGCCAGCTGGAGGGACATGGTGCAGATCCACAGATCCAGCTGGCTTTCTGTGTGGGGACCACCCGAGCTTGGGAGCCAGGTGGCTGCAGAGACCAACTTTCTGGCCTTACAAACTCAATCCCCTAAAGAGGCTGGCACACTTTGGTTTTGCTCCCTACCAGGCAAGAAAAATGTATTGAACTCTGCCTTGTAGATTAGTTTATGAGACTAATAAAAGCATTGCATATTCACTTTCAAATGATAAGTCCCCTTCACTCATACTCCAGCAGCACCCCCTAGGGATCTGAACCCCACCCCCTACGCCCCCAGGGGAATCACTGACTTTGAAGGAGAAAGGAACTGACCCCTTCTGCTCTGTAGGGGGATCATGCCATGCACTCTTCCTCCTTCCCTGTCCTAAGGGGTGCAGGGCACAAGGCCAGCAGAGACATGTGGCCTCCAGGATCCAGGGGCCCCTACTTTTGGTTGCTACTCACTAGAAAATTTGGAGGTAAGTACAGAGACGTTAAAAGCATTGACCCTCTATTAAATACACTGAGTCTTTCTAGCTAAAAAATCTGAGCCTGAAAAAGAATTCCAAAGTTCATTGGGGAGATTGCACAAGGTCAAGACTTAGGGTCTCAAAAGAATTAACCTAAAATGTGAGGGGCAGTGGCCCACAAGAGCCCACGGGAGGAGAGTGACTTGGAGGACATGGATACATGAGAGGCAGCCAGAAGAAAAGGTGACCCTCATCTTGGAAATAGATGGTGGCCACCATTTTCAAATCTCCTGAAAGCACCAACGGGAAAGAGGAGTGGGCTTGCTCGGGGTGGCCTGGAGAACCAGGGCCACGAAGGGTGAATGACAGGCAGGTGGGAAAGTGCCACTTGTTAGGAACCAGACCCAGTCGGGCTGGTGTGTGAGGCGGCAAGTTCTCCACTCTGGAAGAATCCTGACAACCTTTCATTCTTTCATTCTCTCTGACAGGGAGCTCTCTCTCTAGTAGGGAAGATAGCCCAGCACCAAAATAGCAAAAAACCAACTGGATATTCCACAGAGACCGGGTTATGCAAAAGCTTTAAATAGGGTAATAGGATGGTGTCTCTGCAGTAGATGGGAGGGGTAGATATAAGCAGGAGCAAACAGGCCTCCTAGGAAGGACAATGGCAAGGAAGGTGTGACTTTGAAATTACTCTCAAGCTAGGTACAAGGTTCCACCTAAGGCCATTTGCCCTTTTGTTCATTAATGACCGCTGGGTGACCCCTCCCTGAAGGTGGAAGTGGCTGAAGAAACCTTCAGCTGAGGCCCCCATGGGTGCACAGTGAGGCCAGGGGTCCCGGCTTCCCACCTCCCACCTGCCACTCCTTGCTTTCTGCCTGCCTCCCGGGCTGGATTGCAAAAGTGCTCAGCCTGTATTCAAAGCCCAGAGCAGCATGGGGCTTGTAAATCTTCTCTCACATCATGAAATGCCAGCAATTTCACAGCCAGGGATTCCTGTTCTCATAAAGTCCCCACACCAGCAAACTTGCATCTAAAAGTGTTCTTAGGACTGCAGGATTGATGTCAGGGCTGCTCTGGAGCCAAACACGGGCAGTCAGGCCAAACACAGGGCTGCTCGAAGCCCCCAGAAGGAAAGGGCATCCTTGCCAGGCCAGAATGTGGACGCTGCCTGCAAAGGGAACCTCAATCACAGCTCCCCATGAGTAAAGAGGCAGAAATGGCCACTCCACTCTGGGAAGCGAGTCCACTCTTAGGTTTAAGACAGCAGGTCTTCCTGGATTTACAACAGGATTTTAAGGCCGGAGCTATTCCTTTTCTTTTTTTAAATTTTTTTTTTTTAAGATTTATGTATTTATTCATACAGAACTGGGGTACAGGCCAGAGATGCGGAGGGTGAGAGGATTCACCAGGGACAGAGTGGGGAGCAGAACAGGCAGATGGATGAAGTACACTGCTGAGGGGAGCAGCGGGCGGGTCAGGAGAGGTCTGCCACGCCATGTGGTCACCTCCGGGGCAGGCGGGAATCGAACTCATGTGGAAGTGGCTTTAGCTTCTCAGTGCTGTGCTTTAACCCGCTGCACCACCAGGGAGGGCCCCTCTTTTCTTTTCTTTTTAAAGATTTATTTATTTATGCATACAGAACTGGGGTACAAGCCAGAGGTGCAGGGGCAGTGAGAGGATTCACCCAAGACAGAGTGGGGAGCAGAAGAGGCAGATCAACACTGTTGAGGGGAGAAGCGGGGGAGACGGGAGAGGTCTGCTGCACCATGTGGGTCAGCTCCGGGGCCAGGGATCAAACCCTTGCTGAAGTGGCTGTGGCCAGCTTTGTAGTGTTGTGCTTTTAACCTGTTGTACCAGCAGGAGGACTCGGGTGCGGTCATACCTAACAACCCCATGCTAAGTTGAAAATGTCGTAGTTCAAAAACGCACATTAGAAACCTAACCTACTGAACATCATAGAATATAAAGGCCAAGCAACCATAAACCTGCTCAGAATACCTCCATCAGCCTACAGTTGGACAGAATCATGAACACAAAAGCCTACTTGATAACAGAGTGTTCAACTCCTGCTGCAATTTACTGAGACCCTTTCCCCCCAAGAGGCAGAGTGACAGGGGTAACTGCTACCGCCCATTGTCACAAAAGAATATCTTGCCTGCAGCACTACCCTGGGGAAAAGATCACAATTCAAAACTGAGGGTTCATTTTCATTTGAATGAACAAGCTTTCCCACTGATAGTCATAAGTGGAACCATCTGAAGTCAGGAACTCTCTGAATTTGAGGAAGAAAACGTTCTTTCAAGAAATATGCACAGTTGAAATCCATGTGGGAAATAATCACTTATATTTAGTATTGTCAGTGACTTCAGCCCTGGCTCCCGTTACTATGACTGGTGGACTTTCCAAAAGATTGGGTACCCATGAGCAGCAGTACCTGCCAAGGAAGACTCTGAGTGGCATCAAGACTCTAGAATACAGCCCGGCCTCTCTCAGGTACAGATATGCCCCAAATTCATAAGGGAAATAGAAAACAAACAAGAAGGACATTGTGGTGGCCTCATAAATGGTCCCCAGCAACCCGCAATCCCTGCCTCCTGGTGTTCACCCACGCCCATGGGTGAGTGCTGCACCTGCTGACGACTTCTGTGAATAGAACAGGCTGCAAATACTGGACTGTCACCTTCACGTCTAGGTTGCAGAAAGCCCGCGGCTTTGGTTTGGACATCCTCACCCCTGTTCTCACGCTCCAGGAGCCAGCTGCCTGCTACCAGTTACCCTGTGGGAGAACACACGTGTTTTCTTCTTTTGCTATCTTTTATGTTTCCCCCCAAAAGCATTGATTAAACAGAGGGAAGTTGTTTAAAGGAAGGAAAGCAATGGCAGGTTCTCCCTTTCCTGCTCAGAAGAAAGACTGCAGGCCCTGAGGGGCACAGCCCGGCCCCCCACAAAAAGAGGCCGAGGTTGATCAGCAGTTCAGACATATGCCATGAGTATAGCCGCAGGCAGCTGTCTGAGTCCTGGTCCTCCCAGCATGGACTCGTCAGTCTGTCAAGAGGCGGCAGGAACAGAACAGGACCTGATGCAATGACGCTGCCTCCCCCTTTAGTCAGGCAGCAGGGGAGCTCCTGCCATGGAGAGGCCCCAGGCCTGACTTCTCTGTCACCACAGGATGATAGACAGAAAGGGAGCAATGACCTTGGAAACAGATGCACAAGATTTAATAGAAACCATTGGAAACCCAGGCCTACAGGATGCAGCTGTCTGTTGACATCATGGAGAAAGTCAAACACCGGGGACAGACGGGCCTAAGTGAGCCCAGGCTTTGTTCTGGAAGCTCCATTCTGTGGGGCCTGGGCCAGCTGCTGATGTTCACAGAATCTCAGTTTCCCCATCTGTAAAGTGGGGCCATTAAACTGCCTCTTTCCAAAGTGGAAATCTGCATAACTGGTCAATAAAGGTCAAGGAACAGCAGTGGTGCATTAGTCCCCCAGGCTGAGGTAACACACTATCCTAACCTGGGTGACTTCTAACAACAGGAAATTCTCTCAAGCTCCGAGGGCTACTAGTCCAAAATCAAGGTCTCAGCAGGGCCTTGCTTTCTCCAAGGGAGACCTGGTCTGGCTTGTTCATGGCAGAATTCCCAGTGACAAGAACTGAAACTGCTACATGCTAGATGCTCAAGAACTTGTACAAAGATGGGGCTGGCTAATAATTCAGAGGACAGTAGACTCTCTCTTGTTTTGTGATAAACTCCTTTTTATGAAAATAAAAGTAACATATTTTCGTCACACTTAAGATTAAAAACACACAAAAGCAGGAAAATCAAAATGTTCCAGAATGCCCCCTTTAAAACCACTGTTAATAACTTTGCATACAGGGCTCTCCCTGGTGGCGCAACAGTTTAAAGCACTGCATTATGGGGCTCTCTGAAGCCACTGCAGCACTAATTTGATCCCCAGCCCGGGAGGTGACCCACATGGCACAGCAGACCTCTCTTGACCCGCCCACTGCTCCCCTCAGCAGTGTACTTCAGTGGATCTGCCTGTTCTGCTCCCCACTCTGTCTCTGGTGAATCCTCTCACCCACCACACTTCTGGTCTGTACCCCAGTTCTGTAAGCATAAATAAATAAATCTTTAAAAAAAAAACAAAACTTTGCATGCAGCTACCCAATATTTATATAGTAATGCTTTCAAAAAGTAGCAAATGTATAAACATATTTTATACTCTGATTTGTATTCTTAGCATTCTATGAACATCTTTCTGGATCATTATATAGTATCTGATCCTATCCAGTCATTGAGCAGCAAAGAGGACAGACATTTTGAAAAATCGATCAAGGTTCCCCTACCCATCTGAATGTTCTCTAGAACCTCTTCCCCCATCAGAGAGCAGCTAACCTGAGCTGCTGTCATTGCTTCAGGAAAGAGATGATGTAAGAGAACACAGTTGCTGTTCAAGATTTGGGGTTGCAGAAAATCTATTCCTTCTCAGAGAATATGACAGATTAAAGACATGTACAACCCTTTGCCTCTGCCCCATTAAGAGCTGGGTCTGTGTGGCCTCCTGCCAAAGCAGGTGGGTTCTGTGGTTGCTGGACCAACGGATTCAGGCAGAAGTGATGCTGTGCCAGTCACCAGGCCTCACACTTAGGAGACTGGCAGCTTCTGTTTTTTGCTCCTAGAGCAAGGTTACAGTTTCCATGTAAAAAAGTCTGACTGCCCTGAAGCTGCCATTCTGTGAGACTCCTTACCTCTGTGGCAAAGCCCTGGAGGATGAGATTTTCTGGGGAGACAGCACAAGACCAAGGACAGGGAGCCACCAGACACCAGACCCACCAGGAACTGGATCCTTCTGCCCTGCCAAACCATCCCCAGACTCCTGACCCACAATAACAGGATCAAATAAGGTTGCTAAACAGAGCAAATAAAACCACAGATGTTTGCTTATATTTGTATTTCACACCAACAATAATTTGTTTGTAGTGATAAGTATGTCCAAAACATTGCACAGGACCTGCACTAAAAAATTATACACTCCTGTTCTAAAATCCAAATTTAAGAGGGGTTAAATTTTTATTTGCAGAGTACTAAAAGATAAATTTTGTTTTTAAACATAAAAAATTGACAGTTATTTATAGGTTAAAATATCTGTTGTTTTTTATCTAGCAATCCTAGACAAAATAAAAAGTGTTATACCACAAAGTTTTGGGGTAATTTTTTATGCAGCAATGAACAATGGGAACAGTGAAAATAGAAATTAATCTGGGCTGGATAAAACACTGGATCTGGAAGCAGACAGTCATGAAAATAGAGGTTTTTTTCTCACTCTTACAAAAAATTAATGGCAGACTTCTTTGGTTGGAGAAGGGGAGAACCAGAGGAGCCAGGGAAGGGTTGCATGGAGGCCACCCAGTACTGCCCACTTCCAGGCACGACACCCCATCATCCATGCAGGGTCGGGGTGGGGGATATGAAAGCAGGCTCATGTCCTGATCCATCTCAGCAAACAGAGGGAAGTGAGCCCCTGCTGTCAATGTGCCCGGGCATCAGGGCAGGGCCCCTTCCTCCGAGAGGCTCCCAGTACTGCTTAGCCAGCAACCCCCAGGAGGACTGAGAAGCAGGACCAGGGGTAACCCCAACAGCAGCAAAAAGGCCCTTTCAGTGTGGAACACTCCCACTGAGTCTCCCCCCAGAATCATAAGCACCTCCTTTGCATGGGGACAGGGTCAAGGCGGTCCCCCTCTCTGACTGAGAATAACTTTCTTCATTCACTTTAAGCAATGGAAAATATGAAACATAGGTCTCTATTCCAACTGAGTTAATAGATTAAAATGTGTACCTGCAATAGCCATAAAATATTCTGTGCCACCCCAGTGTTGATACATTCAAATTTGAAAAATCTACATTTTTGAGCAATATTTCTGACACCTACAATTCCCTTTCACAGGCATGTTCACTGAAAGCCCATTTCCAGCAGCCTTGTGGGCGTGCTAGGCATGCACTCCAGAGCTAACCGTCAGGCTCTGCAACATCACGGTTCTGTGTCCTTGAACAAATCCCTTCACCTCTCTACACTGCCATTTCTTCTTTCACTGTCCATTGTTTGCTTTTATTAATTTACTAAGTTTTTAAAAGATTTATTTATGCATACAAAACTGGGGTACAAGCCAGAGGTGCAGGGGTGGTCAGAGGTTTCACCAGAGACAGGCAGATCGACGAAGTACACTGCTGAGGGGAGCTGCAGGTGGGTCAGGAGAGGTCCGCCACGCCATGTGGGTCACCTCCGGGGCTGGCGGGGGTCGAATTCATGCTGAAGTGGCTTTAGCTTCTTAGTGCTGTGCTTTAACCCACTGTGCCACCAGGGAAGGCCCTACTGAGTTATTTTTAATACAGAATTAAAGAGTTAAGGCTATACCAAACAGATAATTAACTGATTTTTATATGTAAAATAGAAATAATAGGATACCTACTCTGTAACATCGCTGTGGGTATGAAGTAAACCTGGCTGATGGCACGTGTTTGTTAAGGGTTAGCCATTGCTGTTATTCTTGGTGCACTTAACTGGAGGCTGCATTTGGTACTCACTATTTTATAAAAACCAGTAGAAAAATGAATGAAAACGTAGAACTACTGATACTAATAATCACTACACTGTGACGAAGAAATCAAGTGAGAAATTCTCAAAATTAGCACTCTAAACTGATTTGTCACACCTAAGTTCAATTGTTAGATAAAAGAGCAAGAAAAACATACAGGGCAACTGGTTAAAGCACAGCACTATGAAGCTACAGCAGCCACTGCAGCACGAGCTCGATCCCCGACCAGGGAAGTGACCCACATGGCACAGCAGACCACTCCTGTCTCACCCGCTGCTCCCCTCAGCAGTGTACTTGGTTGATCTGCCTGTTCTGCTCCAAATCAAGACACTCAGTGCCCTATTTCCTTGTATGCCAAGAGCCCTAGAGGCTTGGCCTCTGAAACTTCCCTGGGGCACTGCAGGTGGTTCTGTCAGCAAACACAGGGCAGCAGGAAGTGAGAGGAAGCCACGCCCCCAGGAGCAGCCACAGCCAATGACTGATCACAGCTGCCTGGTGCAGATACACCGTCTGTACAACTGCCCTCCGCTTAAAAGGGGAGGGTCCTTTTATACCCTTCCAGAAGCCCTTGGAGTTAAACTTGGTTATCCCAACAGAAATTGGCTAGAAAAATCACCCCTTTCCAGCGTTTTCACTTTCCTTTTTTCATTTCCCTGTACCCCTATCAGCATTTCCTGGAATCACCTCACAGGCTACCTGCACTCAAATTTTTAGCTCAGAACTTCTGAAAAAAATTCCAACTAAGACCCACTATTAAAGACTGGGTCTAAAGGCTAGGTAAATTTACTTACTTGATTCTTTCTGATTGGGGAGTATAAATAGCGCATAACTTTAAAAACAATCTCTAGCTTTTCAAAATAAGCTGTTGTCCATCTTTCAAACATTTGGATGGCTTTCTGGGAACGTGAGCCAGTGCCGGGGCCAGGGCTGCCTGGGATGGGTCATTCCTCTGGATGGACCTTTGGATTCTTTCAACTGTTGCTACCAAACAATGCTTCAACAAGCATTCTTCTGGCAAAACCTGCAGCCTTGATTTTCTCTTAAGCACAATTCCCTAGCGGGACCTCACTGTATCACAGGCTATTCACTCATATTGCCAACTTTGCTCTCCAGAAAGGCTACCCCAGCCGACACTCGGTCTGTACCTTCCAGTTTCGCCGATGTTTTGTCATCTCCGTTCTCGGTTTGCCTTTGGCCCTGCAGACACTCAACTGCCAGTTGAGGAATCGGAGGCAGGTCAGCTGCAAACAGTGAGTTTACCCCCACATACACCCGGCGTGGGCATAGTGTGGATCCAGGCCCAAGATGAGGAGATCAGGTGAGTGAGGGTCAGGGCTGACCCTGGAAGCAGGGCCGAGAACTGCAACTTCACCCACAAGCAGCAGGTGAAGCCCTACCGCATAAATCAACAGTAGCAAAGAAAACCGCCTCGGTGGCTCATACAGCATCTTCATGCAATAGGAAAAGATGCCCCATCTACTAGCTAAAAAAGAAAGACCAGGCTGGGTTATCGCTGCATAACCTAAGCAGCTTCACTGGCTCATGCGCACACACCAGACTAACCTCAGGCCATTAAACACCTTCCTGCTGCTGTCCCCGCCCCAGGTGGGACAACCATGTCAGGTTCAAAGACCAGAGATCCTGGGAATTGGGCATTAAAGCACATAGGCGGTGGGATCACAAAAGGCAGCTGGACAGCAGACAAGACGGGGTACAGTAGCATTGGGCACTGAACTCAGAGATGGCTTTCCCTTGTTACCCATGTGGACACCCAGGGTCTCTGTGCTATCCAGTGTTCCCTCACACAAATTAATGTGAGTCTACCACGTGAATGAATCCCTTAAGTGTAATGCCCTGGAACAGAGCACAACCTCAACTCCTGAACATGAGCTGCAAGGCATCATCAGTTCAGCGTCTCTGAGCCACAGCCAAGAAGCAGACCCCACCTAGTGGTAGGCTGTGGCGCTGCAAGCTCTTCCTGCTGGTTCAATTTAAGCAAAGGGGTGGAACAGAGGGAGACATCACCGGAATTGGGTAGGGAGGGGTTGGGGGTGAGAGATCCACCCAGGCCTCAGCCACCTCCTGAGGTAGTTCTCTGGCTCAGACCTACCAATTAAAGGCCGTGAAGATGAAAGAGAAAGGCTTCGGGAAGCAGCCAGGCAAGATGAAAGCCAAGCCCAAGTGCTGTTTTACAGCCTCATAATGGGAAGATTCTCAGTGCTCCTTATTATGCTCAATCAAGAGCTTGTAATTACAGAAACCCAGAGAGATTCTCACAGAGGAGGCTGACTGGCCTTGGCTTTCACTCCTGACTTGCTCTGACCAATCACAAGACCTCATCTCCCCACCCTCGGGCATCTTGGGGAACAACTAATTGCCCCAGACTACTGGAAGCAGTCTCACCAATTCCTGGACCAGACTGCGTACCTGCCCTTCCCCCACCCACCCCCCGCCCCCCGGGGGTGCATGCGCCTTAGCTAGTGTGTTCGAGCAGTCCCTACCATTCAGCCATGTGCACACAGCCGGGCACCAGGAGAGATGCTGCCCACACTTGGGGCACGGCTGACTTACAAGTTCCATGCAGAGTGTCCCACCCCCTGCTTCCCAACAACATCTGTGCTCAGCATCCTGGCTCCATCACGCCCAGGGCAAGAGAAGTGAATGCCCCATCCCACACACCGTGCATTTTATTTGCTTCCCTGTTATCTGTCTCCCCCTGCAAGAATGCAAGCTCCATGGGGAAGCATTTGCTTTAGTATCCTATTGCTGTTATAACAAATTCCCACAAACCTAGTGGCTTGAGACAACATAGATTTATTATCCTATAGTTCTGGGGGTCAGAAGTCTCTCTGGGTTAAAATTAAGGCTAGAGCTGCAATCTTTTTTCTGGAGGGCCCAGGGAGAATGTTTCCTGGCCTTTTCCAGTTTCTAGAGGCCACCCATGCTCGCAGCAGCTTCGGTCTTCAAAGCCAGCTGTAAATTACTCTAACCTCCACTCCACTGTCAAGTGCCCTCCGATCTGCCTCTCCTGCACCCCTCCCCAACTTGGGAGAACCCTCCTAATGACACCAGGCCACCCAGTTATCAGAGACAATCTCCCGAACCTCTGGTTACCAGTAACATAACATGTTTACTCACTTTGGGATTAGGATGTGGATATCATGGGGTGAGGGGGAAGGAGACATCATTGCACCTACCACAAGACTTCTTCTCTTGTTTATTCCTGTATTCCAGTGCCCAGACAGTATTCAGCACATAGTAGCCCTTCAATAAATACTGAGTAAGTGAATGAATATTTAAAAGATTAAGATTAATACTTAAAATAGCAAGGAGCTGGGTCCTCCCTGGTGACGCAGCAGGTTAAAGTGCATCACTAAGAAGCTGAAGCCACTGCAGCACAAATTCGATACCTATGCCCGGAGGTGACCACATGGCGTGGCAGACCTCTCCTGACCCACCCACTGCTCCCCTCAGCAGTGTACTTAGACAATCTGCCTGTTCTGCTCCCCACTCTGTCTCTGGTGAAGCCTCTCACCATCCCTGCACCTCTGGCCTGTACCCCAGTTCTGTATGCACAAATAAATAAATCTTTACAAAAAAATAGCAAGGAGTCATTATGCTTATTAAGTGTCAGGCACTGTTCAAAGTGCTTTAAACATAACTCATTTACTCCCCAATAGTTAGTTCTGTGGGGACAAACTGTTATTACCTGCATTCTGGGCATCACACAGTTGGTGAGTGGTGAAGCCAGGACCTGATCTCAGATTATTTGAGCATGTACTGTGTGGTCAGCCCTAGCTGGGCACATTACATTTCTGCTCTCATTTCATCCTCACATGAAGCCAGGAGGAAGGTGACTGGAATGTCAATCCTGGTCTTAACAAGCACAGAATTAAGCTGAAGGATTCTGTGGCCCAGTTGGGGCAATGGATGACATGTCACTTCTTCAGCTTCCTTTGATGCCAATCAAACAGAACACAAGTGCTTCTGCCCCCACCATGCTCAGGCCCTGCTCTCTGGGTCTGCTTCCTGCTCCCCATGCCTCCCATCAATCCTAATGAATGTCCAGGCCCCCTGTAGCAGTCCATGACCTTCACCTGGAGCTGAGCCTGGAAACTCTGCCTCCTGGAAGTCTGTTCTCCAAAAAATAAAAACTGACTTTAAACCTGACCCAGAGTGGAAAGTGCATTACCCATTTCTCTGGTGACAGTTCTGGGAATCCCCATAGCTGGGCCCTGTCCACAGTTTACACATCCTGGAGCTGCCCCGTCTCCAAATGCTGGCCTGTCACTAGCCCCTATGACAAGCTGCCCCTCCAAAATCCCCTCTGATTTCCCCTCCCAGCCTGCTCTTCAAGGCCTGTAGAAATCTCCCAGGCACAGATCTCTCACCCCACCCCAATTTCTGCAGGGAGAGGGCTGCTCAGATAGGGAGGCGGCACTGGCCCACTCACTTGTACTTTAACCTTTGTAATCAAAGTCACAAAGAGTGAAACTCGCTTGTGCCTGCCAGCACAGTGGGGCATCACACTTTCTGTTCCTGCCAGCACATTTTTCTAGGTCAATGTCAGATCAGGGAAATCCAATACTGCATGTCCCAACTTTTTATTTGAAAACAGAGAAGTTACTTTCCAAAATAAATAGTGTTTACAAGCAAAGCCTGGAGAAGCCTCCATCAGAAACCCCAGTGCTGAGGAGGCAGACACCTCTAGCTTGATTACTGTAACCTCCCCCTCATCCCTAGCTCTAGCCTTGCAAGGAGAGGCAGGGTCGTGGAAAAGCATATTAATATACACATGTGTGTTGCTGTGTGCTTGTACATGGGCTTGCATGTGCATTTGCACAAATGTGTGGATGCATGTTTCCTTGAAGGTCTCTGGGTATGCTTAGAATATAACGTGTGTGTGTGTGTGTGTGTGTGCCTGTGACATACAAGTGCACATGGGGGACAGGTGTTTCTCGTGGATGACTTTGCTTCTCAAAAATATCCAGCCCTCTCTGTAGGTGCTTCCTTGCTCTGTTCACTGCTGCCTCCGGCCTCAACCCTCATCCTATTCTGTTCCTCAGCTGTCGTAGGAGCTGGGGTTGGAACGTTGATAGGATTTACCGACATTTCCTCCTCCTGTTTCCTACGGGTGCCTACCTACTGCCCACACCAACCACATGTGCATTTGTGCACAGGCCAGGTGAGGGCTGTTTCTGGTTTCCATTTCAGCCTCCAACAATTTGAACTCATGGTATGCTAACAGCTCTGGAGAAAAGGTCTCTGGTGTCACATGTCGCTGACGGTCACCTTGACACCAGGATCTCTCTCCCGGGCCCTCCCACTGGCACTGCCAGTTCTGCCTCCCCCTGACTTCTGCCCATTGCTGGGCTCAAGGCCCCACCTGCCTGGTAGCCACCTGCTTCTTCACACTCAGACAACCTAATCTGGCTTCCAAGAGTCCAGAGATATTCTTTGCAACCCCCTCGGTTTCTCCCTCCGCGAAAACCTGTCCGCGTGGCAGCTCCGGCCTCCCTCACCCACCTGAGAGCCCGCCTCTGGCCATGCTGTCCCGCGGGCCCTGTCACTGCCCACTCTGTGCGGTCGGGTGCCAGGTCCACGCCCCCCGGAGCATCCCATGAAGTCGCGTCGCGCACAAGTTTGCTGCAAAATCTACTGGCCGTAAGGCAGTTTTGCCGTAAAGAGAAAAGCAGAAAAAGAAAAGAGGGACATTGGAAAGGGCCCAGGAAATATGACTTATAGATTCACAGCAATAAAGGCAAAAAAAAAAAATGTATGATTCTCGGAGAAAAGAAAGGGGGGGCAAGAGAGCCATCAGAAGGGCCTGATGAAACGTGAACAATTAATAACAAAATTTAAAAGCTACGATACAAAATATTCTAATATTTTGGAGAAAAATACAAAATACTTGAATACATTTGCAAATGTGGTGGATGTGTGGCGTTACTTCGCACACACATACACACACACAAAGTCGACTTTCTTTTGTGGACCCTATATAAGTATTTCTCTTCCAAGTCTTTTGTCTACTCATAGATTACACATATTTTCCTATGGGTTTTTTTTTTTTTGTTTTTGTTGTTGTGTGTGGTGTTTGTTTGTTTGTTTGTTTTGGTGAAAAACCAGCCTGAAGTGTAAAACTAGAGAGTATATAAAGCCAGATCGGCTATTATAATACTAGGGGGGAAATGATAACATGTCAGCTTGCAGACATAAGTTTCTTATTTCAACAGAGGAACGAAACCAAACCGGCAACTCGCTTAAATACATTTAAGTCAGCCGAAGGCCGTGATTGATTTGTCAATGGAGAAATGAAACCAACTATCAACCATTAGTTCTTTTACTCTTAGACAAAATTGCCCTGAAGCCAATTAATTGTGCAGCAAAAATACTTTCGGGCAAAGATGTGTATTGTGAAACCGCTGGACAGCTTCCAGACCAGTCCTGCTCTCACCCCTCCCTCTAGGAGACTCTCAGATAAACCTCCCAACCCTCCAAATACCTTTCCCGATGGCCCTGGGTGTCACCTAAGAATTGTTTTCAGGTTGCTTCATGGTTCTTATCTCCCCTCCCACCTAGATTGCAATCTCCTTCTAGGCAAGAATCAAGCCTTGCACTCCCTTTGAGTAAGCTGTGGAACCTGACACTGGTCTGGACTCAGTATAGACAGAGATAAGAGCTTGTGGGTGCGTAGATGCAAGAAGGTGAAGCCAGGTGGGGAATGATCAGGCTGTAAAATGGCTTACCAGCCACCACGGTGGATGACTCATCTACCCTACCACGAAATCCTCCCAGTGCCTGTGGGAGCTGGGTAACCTTCTCTGCATTTCATAGATGAGAGCAGAGGCTGCAAAAGCAAGAAAATGATAGTCAAGATCCTAGTCCCTCGGACTCACTCTACTTATTCCTTGTGACCAGAGCCATGAAAAGCAGAATGCTAGACAGCGAACTTTCTAGTTCTAAAGTACACCCTGTCCAGAAGGTTAGAGTCAGCTCTAGATCGGGACTGTCCAACAGAACCTTCTATAATGCTGGGGATGCTAATTTCTCCATTGTCCAGTATGGCAGCCACTGGCTGCACATGCCTGTGTTGCGTCCCTCCCTGAGGTGTGGCTATGTCACCAAGGACATGAGGTTTTGTTATATTCTATTTTACTTTATTTAAATAGTCATGTATGGCTAGTGGCTACCTTATTGAAAATTACAAGCGGGCCCTCCCTGGTGGCACAACGGGCTAGGACTCAGCACTACAAGCTGCCGCAGCCACTTCAGTGCAAGTTTGATCCCCAACCCTGGAAGTGACCCATGTGGCATGGCAGACCTCTCCTGACCTGCCCTCTCTCTGCTCCCCTCAGCAGTGTACCTCATCGATGTGCCTGTTCTGCTCCCCTCTCTGTCTCCTTTGAATCCTCTCACTGCCCCTGCACTCCTGGCTTTTACCCCAGTTCTGTATACATAAATAAATCTTTTTTTAAAAAAAAAATATAGGCCCAGATAAATGCTTCCTAATCCTGTTCACATATAACAAATATAGAAAATAAAATTGTACAATGAACGAGGCCACATAGCTCCTGGGATGCCTCCCTCCTGGTTCCAGCTGGTTGCCCAAAGATTGACCCTGAGGGTCAATGTCACATTAAAACTATTCCAGGCACACCAGCTCCTAGCCTCTAATCCACGGACATTGCTGTCATTGTGATTATGGGGAACCCTGTAGTCAAGTGCACAGACCTTGTCAGTTCTGGCCGGCATCCCGCCCCTCCATTCCCTATACATTCAGTGCCATGCCTGGCCCTGGGCCCGGGGCTAGGATGCCAAGGTGACCCAAAGCTCAGCCTTCACTGAGCACAGGGCAGAGATAATGAACAGAGCCTCGAAGGCCTTCACCATCAAGGCGCCATAGCCTGTGGAGCCTCAGCTGTTGGAGAGCAGGACCCTGGCCACAGCAACAGAAGCCAAGGCAGACGCTGGTGCTGTGGGCCTAGGGAAGTCCGGGCCACCAAACCATGTGTGTCAGCGCTTTGGCGTCACCTGCTGGGCACCTTGCATAGTGCCTGTGAGTGAACATGAGCCAGTGTGGAGGGAGGAGTGGTTGCCGCTAAGTGACAGGGGCTGTCCAGGCCCCCCCAGCGCCACCTGGCATGCATAGGGGAATGCCTGGTCACTTGCCTAGGCCTGGCCTGGGCACAGCTTTGGAGTCAGCTCCCTTCTTGCAGGGTAAGGGCACTTTTCAATTAGAAGGGAAATGGATGAGGTGGCAGTGCTGGGGAAGGAAGACGTAGCAGCCCAGCACTGTGAGTCTGAAGGAGAAATTTCCCATAATCCAGGCCCTCATTCACTCTGTTCCAGTCCCTAGAGGGGGAAACCCAGTCACAAGCTTGGTGGCAGTTGTAATGGGGGTAGGGGATGGACGGGTCATGATAGAAAGCAGAACAAAGGCTATAATGTCTGGGCTGGTGTCTGAGGGAAAGAAGAATCATTTTCACATAAAGGCAAAGGAGTTGGCAACAGAGGGAGCAGCCTGAGGGCTAAGCCCTAAGTGAGAAGGAGGGTGGTCCCCAGGGTGAGAGAAACGACCAGGAAGTGGAGAATGTGTATAGGGCAGGATGCCGGAGCTGAAGCAGATGGGGCTGAAGGTGTGGGAGGGCCCAGCTCACTCAGGCCTCTTTTTTTTTTTTAAGATTTATTTATTTATGCATACAAGAACTGGGGTGTAGGCCAGAGGTGCAGGGGGTGAGAAGAATCACCAGAGACAGAGTGGGGAGCACAACAGACAGATGGACTGAAATACACTGCTGAGGGAAGCAGCAGGCAAGAGAAGAGAGGTCTGCTGTGCCATGTGGGTAACCTCCCTGGCCAGGGATCAAACTCATGCTGCAGTGGCTGCGGATGGCTTCACAGTGCTGCGCTTTAACCTGTTGTGCGCTTTAACCTGTTGTGCTACTAGGAAAGGCCCCTCCCAGGCCTTCTTTTCTGCAGCCCCTACCCTCCAGTAGCCTCTCAGGAGCCAGTTTTGTTCATGGTTATCCCTGACAGGTGGGTTAATAGCTCTACCACTGACCAGCTCTTTGACCTGGAAGGCCCCTCCTCTCTGCGCCTCAGTTTCCCCATCAGTAAACTGCAGGGGTTGGTGACCATCAGTTCAGTCAGCCTTGTTCCGAAGCCCAGAAAGCGATGGAGCATGGAGATGTCTGCCCACTGGGAAAGTGCCCCTTGCCCAGGAGCAGTGTGACAACTGCAGAGCTAATTGGGAGGTGAATAGGTTCTTGATTCTCCCAGTGGGAGAACTCAATGGAATGGGCCTCCGGGAAGCTTTGATGGTTGGCCAAATCACACGGGCTTTCAGGCTGGGGGGTCACCTGTGCACACTTTAACCTCAAGTTCTCTCCATGCCATAACCAGTGCCTTCAGTCAGGGTGCTGGGGGAGCCTGCAGCTCTGCCTAGATCCAAATCAGGGGCACACTGCAGGTTTCTTCCTAGAAGATCCCCAGGCCCTGGGAAGAGCCCCCCCCCCCCAAAGAGCCTGGCAATCCTTCCTTGGAGTGCAGCACTGGCAGCAGCTTTAGCTTTGCATGATCCAGAGTTGTCAGGACAGCCTTTGACCATCCTCGGGAAGCGGGGGTGGGGAGACAGGACGCATTAATGGCAGGACTGACTAATTTCCTAGCATTCCGAAGGCTCTCTCTACTGGGTACCAAGCTCTCCATGCTGACTCGTATCTGCCGGGAAGGTGGCAGGCAGGTAAATCTGGCCTCACATTGAAGTTGAGAAACTTCTCTTCAAGAAGGAACCTCAGAGGTCAGCATCTAGTGCCCCATTTCACAGAAGCCACTTGCACAGAGTCACAGGCTACATGGTGACTTAGTGACAGATGTCACTCCATATCTCCCCAGGGCCAGTGCCAAAAGCCGCTTGACACCAAGGAGCAACGGAAGGTATCTAGCAAGTGTGAGATACCCGCTACCTTAGAGGCCTGGTAGAGAATATAAAATAACCTCATTACTGGTTTTGGGGCTATGTGTTGAAATGATGAAACATTGGTACAGGGGTTAAATACGACATAGGAATCAGTGGCCTCCCCCATGTCTTCTTGCTTTGTGGACTGGGGCAACTGGGGATGTTCTCACGAGTGGCATGTGGGGTGTCTGCGGCAGTGCTGTGCCCTCTGTCAGCTGCCAGTTGGTCTGCAGGTGGGAGAGGGTGGGGAAGGACCTGGGACTTCTGTTTGTTTGTTTTTAATAACACAACAGTTTATGTTTACATCATTTTGTGCCTTTTTCCATCTCAGTTGTAATCTCCATGGGCTTCCCATCACCAAATCACCCATGTGCCATCACCATAGTCCAGTGCACCTCCTCCCCCATTTTTGATCCCACTCCCCACTCCACCCCTGTAAAATGTCTCTGGTATATAGTTGTTCATAATTATTATTTTCTCCCCTGGTCCTTTATACTCCTGCTATGAGTGAAAATATCCAGTATTTTTCTTTTTCTTTGGCTAATTTCACTAAGCATGATCCCTTCTAGCTCCATCCATGCTGTTGCAAAAGGCATGGGTTCATCTTTTTTAATTGCTGAGTAATATCCCATTGTGTATATGTACCACATCTTTTTAATCCAGTCATCTACTTTTGGGTATTTGGGTTGATTCCAGGACATGGGACTTTTAAGTACTTTCCAGGAGGCACAGGGCTAAGTCTCCTATTTCTCTTTTATTTTCCCAGAAGCTGGGGGTTGGGGGGTAGGGAGAGCCATGCAGAGCAGGAAGGCCTTGGACTGGGGTTGAAGGAAGGGGCAGGTTCCTCTTCTTTGTGTCTTGAGTGTCTGGACAAGGAACTTGCCCTCTCCCTGCCCACTTCCAGGTATCCTCTCTCCCCAGCGGGGCCTCAGACCTGGTCACTGTGAAACCTGCCCTTTCTACCTCCTCTCTGGCTCTGCCCTCCTCTTCCAGATCCAGATTCTGTTCCACCATGGTATCTACACTTCCCCCAACAACGACACTCAGACCCCATAAGCGTCATGGACTTCAGCAAGGTAGTGGCTTCCAGAGCACGGCTCCCGAGTCAGACAGGAACATGAGCTCCCACCTGAGCCGTGGTCTCAGAGAAGCTGTGGATCCGTTCCCGGAGGTGTAGGCTCTTGGGTTGCAAGTAGTCAACCTTCCAGGAGCAAATTGGCCAGCAGGCCTTGCTCAGGAAAATGCCCGTGGGAACCACAAGGTGGCGCTGCTCCCACAACACTCCCTTCCCTAGTAAGCCCTGCTCCCATCTGCATCTCAACATGTTCCAGCTTTTGAAGCAACGGTTTCCCTGGACTGGTGGTTAAATTTCTTACTCAGCCACTAGCTGCCAAAGGTTATTCAGAGTCAGAAATGCTGCTGTGGAAAATAGTCATCTCTGAGTGCACACTTAAAAATAAAAGTCAACCAGACTACAGACTCATTGCCAGTTCTCCTCTACTAAGGATTTCCAAAGACCCTCGCACACACATAACACTTGCAAGAGGAATGTACATATGTTAAGCAAACAGCACATGGGTCCACACGTGTGTGGACATGAAATCCAGAGCCAGAACAGTACACATGATTTTGCAAAGAGGGTCTTTTCCCTTTTTGTTTTAGCTCCAGGATTTTTTTATTCAAAGAAAGAGAGAGAAGAAAACTTGACATTGAAGCCAAACATGTACAATGATGGAACATTTTTAAAGGTATGCAACTTCCCTGGTTGCAGATGAGGAGTTAGACGAGCCTCTTCAAGTGAAACTTTCTGGAGCAGTTTGAAGACCATGACTCTGGCCCCACTGCCTGACTTCATAGAAAAGAAACTAAGACCCTAGAAGTGACTGGTTCAAGATCACACAGTGGCTTTTAAATTTTTTTTTTTTGTATATATAAGTCCCAGAAATTGCCATCAAGAAATAAAAACAGGTCTGTTTTTCTCTGACTTTGAACCAGCTTCTCTTCACATTATTTGTGTGTTTGGGGGTGGGGGGCAGCCTGTGAGCCTCCTGACTCTTCTCCCCAGCTCAGTTCATTTCCAGCCCCCTAGCAACACTGCTGGCACCACCCTCACGAAGCCCCCATGAGTTAGGCGGATCCCCCACCCCACCCCACCTCACCCCCAACTGAGGGGAAATGAAGGAAGAGATGGACCAGCTCTCAAGAGCACATGGTGAGACATGCAATAGAAATAAAGTAGAAGACAGCCAGGACTCCTGCGACAATTCTAGCAAAGTCCTGAGTTGAGCTTATTCTAGGCTTAGTGGAAAATATTTTAAAATTTTTTAAATAGAGGAGGAGGGTGTTAGGTACTGAAGAAAAAGAAAAGTGAATGCAAGAACCTTCTCCTTAGAAGAGGATGCGGCTATTTTGCTTGGCTATCCTCAGGGCCAGGCGGTGAGCAGGTGAGCTGTACGCCTCTAAGCAGTCATTGAACGAGTCACTGTGCTGTAGACACAGGACTAGGTCCATTGGATTCCTGAGACACATAGTTAAGAGTCTGCACATGCCACATGCCATTTCCAGACTCCAAGTTGGCAGAAACCCTGACGGAGGTGCTGAGTAAGCTCCCCACTCACAGGCCGGTAATGGTCTCGTCCTCCTGTCCCTGAACAGTGACACTGTGAAACCGGGGGCTTCCGCAGTGCCGGGCCCTGCAGCATTTTCATTTTCATTGTTCATTCCTTTAGCTAGTATTTCTACCCCCTCCACCTCCCTCAAGGATCACGGTGCCCAAGGTTTGAGGGGCACAGAGTAGGTCAGACAGGCTATAGAATAATGTAATATTTCAAACTTAGATTTAAAATGCGAACATTTAAAATAAATAAAATGTGAACATTTAAAAGGAATCATATGATCCTGCACAAGTGCAGACTTCTTGTGTAGGTGGGGACGGGGAAGTAATTATTAGCTCCTCAATCCAGCAGCAATGCACCAAACCCTAATTTAGCAAATTGTTATGAAATAAGTTCTTTAATATGTTCTTATTGAATTCTGACTAAACATGCCCAAGAGCAAGTGCTAGGTAAGTAGGGAAACAAGTCTGAGTAAGGTAAGCCAAGAGATGCACCAGGCACATGGAATAAGAAAAGCGCACAAATGCAATCATGCATAAAAACTGACAGACTCCCCATTCAGCACCACCGATAGTATGGTATGCTCCCCAACTTTTACTTGTGGTTAGATAACCAAACACCTGCTCTCTATCCTGTGCCTCTTTTCCTGTTTACCAAAAAGGATCCATACTGGATATACTTTGCTACAGTCTTCCCATAGGAACGTACTTCATTCCTCTTAGAGATTTTTCATGCCATTCATCCTAAAATACTTGGCGAGCACCTGCCACATTCCAGGCCGTGTGCTGGAGATTGAATTATAGGGAGTAAGACGTGGTCTCTGCTCTCTGGGAGCTGCCCCATAGGAATGCCCTGCAATTTGGTAAAGTGTCTCTCTATTGCTGGACATTTCCCTTGTCACAATTTTTCTCTGTTGACAATGATAATGAAAGCTGAGGCTTCCTGAGAAACTAGGACCAGGGACCATGAGAAGCACTTTATGTGGATCACTTTATTTCATCTTTGTAAAAACCCTGTTTTAGGTACCACAACCACCCATTCCTCACTGAGATTGATGAGGAATGGGTGGGTGGCTAGTGTTTAACAGTGCTCACTGAAGCTTGGTTTCTCCTCACAGATCACAAAGAAAGGTTTTAAGTTTTGATCCCTGAACTGACAGGATCAGGATCACCAAGAAACTAGTTAGAGATGCAACAAGGGTCTAAGTTTCCACCCAGAAGCCTCTGTTTAACACCTGCTCTCCCGTCCCCAGCTTTGTCAATGCTTATTAATGTTTGAGAGCCAAAAAGATGGTGGATGTCAGTATGGGAGGCTCAGTAGTGCCGGCCAGCCTCAGGGTCAGCGGGGTGAATTTCTGAAACATCCAAATTAGCATCTTCTTGCAGAAATATTAGACAAACAGACCCACAGCAAGGATTTGCCTAGCTTGAGGAGAAACAGACAGCATGGGACAATGAAGCAGGAATAAAAAAGAAAAGACACAAATTAATATTATATACTCAAAGAACACCAGCCTAGGGCCCTTCATGGAGGAGCAATGTGAACCTAGCGGCAGCCACTTCAGCTCGAGTTTGACCCCAGGCCAGGGAGGTGACCCACATGGTGCAGCAGACTTGCTCCTCACCCACTGCTCCCCTCAGTGGTGAATTTTGGTCAAATTGTTAAGGGGAAGGATGGCCTAAAGGAACTCTGCAGAGTCTTGTAGACTCCACCCCCTACTCCAGCTTTCTGGACTCTACCTCTACTCCAGTGGGTGGAAACTACAACTCCCAGCAGTACAGAGAGAGGACTGCGAGGACCCAAGGGCGGAGCTAAACAGGCATTCTGGGAGTTGGGGGATTAAATAGGGAGCCATTATCCAACCGTGTTCTCTCGCTTGGGCAATGGCTCTCCAGACCCAGTGACTGGGGGCTTTCAGTTAGTTTGTTACCAGATCTCCAAGTCAGTCCAGTGGGTAAGATATTCTAGTTACCTTGTTCCTCTCTTTCCCTAGGTTGTTCCTTTTCCTTTCCCCTGTTTGTAAATAAACCCATTATTCACCTTTTTGTGTGTGCCTGCAGTACAACTAAATTTTAGGCATGTGAACCCACAGACAGGCAGCCCAGTTCACACTGGGGTGCCCTGTAATAAAATCCCCTGTTCTGCTCCCCACTCTGGTGAATCCTCTCACTGCCTCTGCAATTCTGGCCTGTACCCCAGTTCTGTATGCATAAATAAGTAAATAAATACTTTTTAAAAATGCCAATCTTGGGAAGCCTGTACTTTGTTAATGGGACTTTGTTAGTGGGACTTTGAATCTCTCTCACAATCCAGCAGAAGACTGCGACCCTATGGCTGCCTGGAGAGCCTGGGAGGGCAGTGAGGGAGTGCACTGTGTGAGTGATGTGTGAGCCCAGCAGGACTGGCGTGGATGGTCGAGTGCTTGTTGCGTGAACTTCTGACCCAGCAGTGCTGGCAGCCTGAGCGCTGACTGCAGATCAGAGGTTTGTTGCATAAATAGCAAAGAGCTGCCTGTACCAAGACCCTCCAGAGGCCTTCATGGTCTAAGCAAATTTGCTGTGGGCTCACCCCAACCCTGACTTCCCCTGAGCCCCAGTTGAGTGTACACAAAAGGAGCTCTGTTCCCTGATCACTTTGCTCGAGTGCTGCGGGCTGGGCGGGGTGAGATGCTGAGGATGACAGCATCCCCCGCTAACATCACTGATAATTACTCTACTGCCACAGGCTGGGCGCTTGGTCTGGTGAGCCAGATAACAGTCTCAGAAGGCGGCTGCAACTCTTGTCCTCACACAGCTGAACAAACTGGGGTGCCCTGGTGTGGTGAGACTTGTCCAAGGAGCCTGCTGGAGAGTAAAGTCGAGCTGGACGGGCCAGCACCCAGGCTGTTTGCCCCCCTACAAGGACATGTTCCTTAAGATCAGCTTTTGCTGCTCTCATTTAACAAAGGAGAATTGGAAAGATGCAAAAACTGACATTTACAGAGATAAATTAGCTTATCCACGTTTAGAAATCTAGAAGGTAGCAAAGCTTCGAGCAGCACCCAGTTCTCCCCCCACCACAAGTCCCACTGCCGGCTGCTGTTCCTGACCCCTGAGCACGGACAGTCTCCCACCTGCCCGGCTGCATAATAAGCAGCTGGTGGGTGAGTCCTGCAAAGCCTGGAGCCAGGAGTGCCACACACCTGCTCGAAGCCCTGGCTATGCTGTTGGGCAAGTTACATTATGCCTCCCCCCCCCCTCCCCCCCCCCACCATTCTTTTTTAAATTTGGAGATAATTTATATATATTAATTTCAGTCATGTGATTGTCAAGTCCTACCCAAGTTTTAACTATCATATACCCTCTTGGGAATCAGCATCTCCTGCAGGGGACCAGTCCCTGCTCGGTCCAGCAAGTCTCTTGGGGATTCTCACTCTGTTCCCACACAGTGGGGGATAGAACCCCATTTCTAGATATCCTTCCTACAAATGCCTAGTAACATGAATTTTTCAGCACTGACTTCTCAGTCATCCTCTGCTTCAGAACACACAAGGCAGAGCTCACGCATCCACCTGTTAAATTAAAAAGCAAGACATCAGACTCAGGGGTCACCCCCCGTGCTGTGCTCTGAAGGTGATACAGCCCATTGGGTGTCTTCTGTTCACCCACCTACGGAAACTTGGCAAATTCAATGTGTGCTTTGGACAACCAGTGGCTATTACTCATGGAAACCTGAATCCACTAAAACACTCTTTCCAAAGCCAAATGGAGTTTCCATTCAGAAAAATCTTGGCACTGGTTTCTTTGGGACAATCACAAGTCATAAACTGGACCTGGTCAGCCTGGATGAAATTAGGGGCCAATACTGCAGATTGGGGGTCCACTGAGGAAGGGGGAGGCTGATATCCCCCTGTCCAGCAGCCTCACTGGCCCTGTGTTTCTAATTCATGAGAGGAAGAATTAGAATTATCCCTAGGGCAAAGCTTCCTTAAAGAGGATTGCCTGTTAGAAACAGGCAGCCCTGCCCCAGATATTTAAGGCAGTTTGGTAGCTGGTAATGGAAAATCACTAACCGAGTTCAAATAATTAAGGAAGCTTCTGAGAAGAATCCTCAAACATCTCATGGTGCTGATAGGCAGAGGGTACAGCTGGGTCTCAGACAGACTCATGACAGACTGGAACCAAGACCAGAATGACATCACAGAATGAGCCGCCACGCACTTCCCATCACCCCCTCTTGGGAGAATCTCCTCCTCCAAGTGTCTCTCTCCTTCAATCTCAATCTCTTTCTCTCTCCCTCTCTTTCTCTCTCTCTCTCTCCTTTGCTCTTACTCTTTCTCTGTGCTGGCTTCTGTTCTTAAGCAAAACAGGTTAAAACACAGCACTACAAAGCTGGCCTCAGCTACTTCAGCACAAGTTTGATCCCAGCCTGGAGGCGATCCACAGGGCGCCGCAAACCTCTCCTAACCCACCAACTGCTCCCCTCAGCAGTGTACTTCATCAGTCAGCCTGTTCTGCTCCCCACTCTGTCTCTGGTGAAGCCTCGCACCACCCCAGCACCTCTGGCCTGTACCCCAGTTCTGTATGCAGAAATAAATAAATCTTAAAAAAAAAAAAAGAATCTGGCAGGTCAACTTTTAGACATCATATGGTCTCACATTCCTATGATTACTGTTATCTGGACCAGCAATAGAGGCTCCTCATGGACATGTTTGAAGAGTCCATTTTGGTTATTTTTTCTGCTCTCCTTTCCTTCAGTGGCCAGTTTTCCTTTCTGACTTACTGTCTTTGCAATACTCTAATCCTTCTGCTAATTCAAGATGGCTAAAGTTGTCAAAAGCAGTGCATAATAGTTCCTATGCAGGTATAGTGTCTGGAGACTCCCTGTGTACCTACTGTTCTGTCCCTGGGATAGCGAGGGGCAACTGACAAATAAGCCCTCTGCTGCCCAGAGCTATTGCAGGGTCTGAGGCCAGGAGGAAAGCTTCTAGCCATCCAAGCAAACAGAAAGGCCTTTATGAGGAGCAATGCCCCTCTGCTGGGCCTGTGTGGGCCCTCCGTCCCTCCCGCTCGTCTCCCAGGACTGGAGGCTACTCCTGCTGGGCTTTGGTGTCCAGAATAGATCTAAGAGCAGTCAGTCTATGCAAGGTATTTTGTTCTGTTTTATTTGGAGGCAGTCCGCGACAAGGGCAAAGAGGGGCTTCATTTTGCCTTTATTGAGTTCAATTTATTCATAAACTTGCAAATATGCTGAAAATAATACACAAATATAGCCATACACCCACATGCAATTAAATCAAATGTGATGATGGAGCAGATGTGAATTTTGGACACTTTGCTTCAGAACTCCTCCAGACTGGGGGTCTTTTCCTTAAAGATATAAATTGTTACAAATACTGAAAAGTTTCCCATCTCTTCCCCCGCTTTCTACCTCCAGGCAGCCTCCATGTTTCTGTATTTGTTACTATACTTAACAGCATCCATAAAAATATATATGCTGTTGTTTAAGATTTTATGTTAAGATTTATTTATGCATACAGAACTGGGGTACAGGCCAGAGGTGAAGAGACAGTGAGAAAATTCACCAAAGACAGAGTGGGGAGCAGAATAGGCAGATTGATGAAGTACACTGATGAGGGGAGCAGTGGGTGAGAAAGAAGAGTTCTGCTGTGCCATGTGAGTCACCTCCCTGGCCAGGGATGGAACTTATACTTGTGCGAGGCAGCTGCAGCCAGCCTTATAATGCTGTGCTTTAACCCATTGCACCACCAAGGAGGTCTCTGTTTTGTGGCGTTTTTTTTTTGTTTGTTTGTTTGTTTGTTTAAAAGCATCCTGTATATAGCAATTTTGCAAATTGCCTTTTCCATGCTGTGTGTGTGTGTGTGTGTGTGTGTGTATGTTTTTAAAGATTTATCCATAGTATTGCCTAGAAATATTGCTCATTACTTTAAATGCTGTGTTCTATTGCTTGTAGAAGTCCCAGTGTATCCATTCTCCAACTCAAAAACACTAAGCTCATTTTCCATTTGTGCTATTGTAAATAGTCCCCCAGCAAACATCTTTATCCGTGTCTCCTTAAACACGCCTGTGAGTTCCTGGAGGGCAGATAGCTAGCTGTGAGGCTGGTGCAGGTGCCGGCTGCCTAGGGAGCTTTCAGCAGCTTACTCTGCAGCCACTTCTCAGAAATGAAGTAGGACCCCCACTTATGACTCCAGAGGTCCCTCGCAGTTTAATATGAGAAGTCAGAATTGTATTATGTCCAGAAAGTGTGTCTAACCCTAAAATGTCTCTAACAAAATGAGTGCTTAAACTGATTATTTAAAGGAACTTGTAGCATTTTAGAATGTTCCTTACCCAAAAGTTGATTGCCTGGACCACTGTGGGTGTCCCAGACTGTTCTGTGTGCCTGAGGGCCCTCCCCTCACAACCATCCAGACCAGACGGTGACCCCTCAACTCAGGCCCCAGATCCACAATGTGGTTGTCTGCATTTCTGTCCCCAGAATATAGGGGGGGGAGGGAGCCTACAGCTGACCTCAATGCCTTTCCTTCTTGCCTGTGATGGCCTCAGAGGCCATCACTGGTGGTAGGACTGGCACCACACTGGGCCCTTATGTTTGAGGCCTGGAGACCTCAAAGAATATAAGGCAGAAGACAAGTCTTATTCTGAGAAATGTTCAGTCTTTTGAGTCTCAGTGTGGTGGTTGGGAGCTTGTTGCTCTGTAATCAGACACCCTGTAACTCTGGCCATGGCCCTATGATGAGCCTCCTGGAAGCAGCTCACAGTTCTGCTTTACTGTCTTTCTAATGAGGTACCTGAAGTGGCAAGGGAGTTGTTTGGAGAGTCAGCACCTGATTCCTTGCATGGGCTCAGTAACCCCCCAAAACTAGTGAAGAGCTGAGCCAGGCTTAGCAAATATCCAGGGGGTGCTGGCAAAGAGAGGGCTCTCCCTGGATTCTCAGAAGGGCCCTTCCCAGAAGCCCAGAAGTTGAGAAGAACATGGTTAGAAGCCATACCGTGACAATAAACAGTGATCTTAGAGTTTTGCAAAAAAAAGCAGTCACAGAAGAAAAGCATCAGAGCGCAAAGTCTACTTGCAGTGGCCCCATCCCTTGCTGGCTGGCTCTGGACAGACGACTGGCTGGCTATGGACAGACGACCAGTGTCAAGAAAGCCCCAGTGATGCTTCTTTTGACTGACAGTCTGCTGTGGGCTTGGACACATGAACATAACAAAGTGGCCTGGCCATGCTTCCTGTAGGGGAGGAAGGACTTATTCCTTTCCCCTTCCAGGGTCTCTGGCTGAGCCTGAGAACTGAACTGACACACAGAACAGAAGAAGAAGAGATGAACATACATAATTTATTAACATTTTACGTGTACACCTTCACTAGAAAATGAAAACCTGAGAAAGTGATCAAGACAAAAAGTTTATATAACTTCTAGACCAAAAAAAAAAAAATTTGTGAAGAAGGGATAAGGCAATTTATTGGGCTAGGGACAATAAATTAGGAGGACATGCCTGAGAGTCATGTGGGAGTGGAGAAACTAGTGGGAGATAAGGTTATCTTAGTAAGTATGTTTGCACAGACACACTTGGCATTCCTTCAGTATCTGGTGATAAGAATACTCTTCTCTTCTGGGGAAGGCATCTTGTGGGAAATCTTCTGGTCTGTTTTAAGGCAGAAAAGGGGAGACCACAAAGCCCTTCCTGAATCTACTACCTTCGAGTAACTTTAGCTCAAAAGCAATTTGTGTAAGCAGAATATGTTGGCATATTTGAACTCTTGCTTAACTTGAACTTTTGCTTCCCCAAACCTGTTTTCTCAGTGGTCACCTACAGAAACCATTGTCCTTTACTCCCAACTCGGTTCCCACATGCCCCAGTCAGGTTTATAGTAGAGGAGCTGGATAGAGAAGGGGGAAGACTCTGGAGATTTAAGTTCAATTCCCACTTATTAGCTATGGACCTTGGGCAAGTCTCCTTAGTGTGAAATGGAAATACACTAGCCCAACCAACCATCAGAGGTTGTTCAAGAATGAATTAGTTTAAGAATTAATAGTGCATCTTCCTGGTATACAGTAAGTGCTCAGTAATAGTGTGGATACCTGGTTATATCGATAGTTAGTAATCTAATGATCAGCCCTTCGATTTCTCAGGGACCAAATGTTTAATATAACTGAGGCTTTCAGAACACAAAGATGAACAAGTCCGAACCTGCCTGCCAGGACCTCCATTCTCTGGGGAGGAATGGGCCAGTGACCACACAGATGGGAGGGACACAGGGGCCTTAGAGGACAGAGGGTGGAGAATAGGGATAGGCTGGAAGGAGTTAAACAGGCCTCCAGGAGAAGGGATGATCATGGCAGAAAGAGTAATGTGAGAAAATAGGAGGACCGTGAAAACACTCAAATGTTCAGAAACTGCGTGAGTACTCTCTGTTCTAGACCTGCACTTATTTTTTAAGCTGTTTAAAAAAAGCAAACAATGGCCCTCCCTGGTGG